>NC_142796.1:86299054-86646051 GCF_049724085.1 Artemia sp. Qi Xiang Cuo
CGCAATGCCACAGACATCTATTTTCCTAATTTCAAAATAGGTGACGGAAAATTTTTTAAAGGGAACACACTTGGCAAGACTCCATGACACACCCCTTTAGACTCCAATGACACCATACGACTTACCCCGTTTCTAACGGACAGGTCTAATATGCTTGACACAATTTTATGTAACCCTACGTCAGGAGCCCCTGAAAAAACCCGCAACTATAACGTAAAGACAGCTCACATCTAACGTATTGATTATACAACACTCTCACGTAATACTTTTTTCGCCCGAAACCCTCAAAGCGTTTTTTCATTCACTTAATGGCGGTATACACTTTATGCAAGTTCAGTGCATCTTACGCATGGACACCTCATCCATCACTGCCAGATAATACCATTTTGACATTTTTTGCCCAAAAGCCTCAAGACATTTTCTTTTTTCGGCGATTAATTTTTCTCTCAAAAACCATTCACATTTTTCGTTCTTTTTCTATATTTATGATCCCGCCGGGATTCAAAATATCATTTCTCTCCATTGGCTTTATGCATTAACTGGAAGGACTATGCTGTTAATCCCAGTATTCTGCATCTGGGGATCTCATTTGAAAATTAGCCTAGTACATGAGAGCTAAGATTCCCTATTTTCGTCAAGCGCTTCAAAGATGTATTACTTTCCCAATTGGACAAGCTCCGGGGGACATTTATACTCAGGATATTAATAAAGGAAAACGCTTGTCTTGCTCGTGCTAAAGAATATATCTTAAAAACACAGACATTGTTTATAAAAGTTTATTATTTTTTTAATAATATTAAAAACAGAAAAATACACTTAAAAAACACGACAAAAATAAAAGGTGAAAAAAGTCATATCATAATATACACAAAAGAAGAACAGTGTATTATCGAAAGTCTAGGGTCCTGGCATGCAACCCAAGGGGGTAGGGGGAGGGGGAGTGATATTAGAGATGGATTTAAAGCGTTTTAAGAGCTTTTAAGGAAATACGCTTGTTTCATTGAGATAAATTTATGGATATTTCACAATATCCTAACAATAGGTTCCGCCCTCCACCTAGTATTCATTTTCACAGGGTTTGATAATATATGCAATTTTTAGGCATTATTGTGGCTCATAAAAGGATAAAATATAAACAATAACATGCGTAATATAAGAAAAGATGAGGGGAAACGACTCTAGGGAAGGGGGAGCGTCTGTGGGAGGAGGGGGCCTATTGTTTCCGTCGCCAGCTCAGAACTGTCTTTATTATCTAGTATTTTATGTTTATGTTTATTTATATTTTTTTCGTTGCGCAAAGTGGTAATTTTGATGTGTTTAATTTAAATATTTTGTTAGCTCACAGAGGCCCTCCCTTCACAAGTGTACTGGCCCGCTCGCTGGCCGCCTCCGAGGGAGTGTCCAGTCCACCGAGCAGTTTATCCCAGTCCTTACGCAACCCAGGGCACATTTTTCAGCAAAATATCAAAATATGCAAAAGGGGAAATTCTATTTCGAGAAATTCTATTTCGAGAAATTCTTGTTCCCACCCATCCTGCGCACAGCGGGGGGGTTTGGTCAGTGTTTATTCATTCCGGGGACGGAATCCGGGCTTCGGCTAGGCGATAAAGGAGGTTAAATAAATGGTCTCGTTCGAGATAATTCAAAAAGTAGTAATAATAGGGAAATTATCATAAATTTTCTAGGATATGCCCGCCTCTGACATCACATCAACCCTGTTTCTAGCGCTCAGCTAGCAAGATTCACACCCCTGGCACCCCACCCGGGATTCCAGGCATGCTATTATTTCTTCTATATTGGCAAGATTCCTAGCCATTTTTTGGTACATTGTTTTTTAGGAAGACCCTTTGGATTTCTTTGACCAGGTCTAATATGAACGACTCCATTGTATCTCACAAGCTAGACTAAAAGGACCCCCATGGAGGAAACCACCGAGCACGCCACACACGAGTGCTGCGTACTAATGGCAGTGCATATCTTAAGTAATGACACCTAATGGGAGAGGTTTGAAAATCATCTTGCAAGAAGGGTAGGTGCCCAAACCATTAAAAAGTAAACATATAGCCCAGAGCGGAATGGCGCTGCCACACTGTTTCCACACTGGCACCAGCCCCTCATCACTCCACTATGTCATCCACATGACACCAGCCCATCACCCCCTAGGACATTTTCAACCATATTTGTTCCAAAAATGGACTTCTGGAATGTAAATTAAACAACCTTTGTTTTATTCATTTATTATTTTTTTACTTGACCTGCGGGGACTGAATATTTCATTGCTAGAATGTGTTACTCCAATGCAATACATGCCACAGTACCATTATCTGACTCCCCCTCTGACATCACCCCAAGGCATTATTACAGA
Source organism: Artemia sp. Qi Xiang Cuo (assembly GCF_049724085.1). Classification (NCBI taxonomy): domain Eukaryota; kingdom Metazoa; phylum Arthropoda; class Branchiopoda; order Anostraca; family Artemiidae; genus Artemia; species Artemia sp. Qi Xiang Cuo. The sequence goes on from NC_142796.1 coordinate 86,301,420, forward strand.
CATTTCTTGTTAAAAAGTTATAATTCAACCCATTTATTCAAGTTTTTTTCGCGAGCCTGGACTTTCATAATAACCTCCAAAACACTCCACACCGCTGTGACAACACGACACCCCCCCCCCCTCTGTCATCAATATGGCACCAGCCCTCATCATCCTTGGAGCATTTTTGCCCATTTCTCACTGGAAAAAGCTAGTGAATTTAATTAAACAGTGTGTTTTACTTGAACACCGAGAAGTCGCCATTTATTTGCTTGAGTTTGATACTCCTAGCAATTCACGTAACAATGCCACACTATAGCAATTTTCTAGCACCCCTATGACACTCTTCGTCAACAGTGTAAGCGTCTTCCAATTTTTAAATCACACACACATACATACATACACACACAGACACTCACAGGCACACACGCAAACACGTTTACAGACTTTTGTTTGAAAAGTTCCAAGATTCAGATGTTTTTTATCCTCGTTTTTGTCTGGGTTCGGCAATTATGAATTTGTCTTCTAAACCTCTTAATATTCAACAGGAGGCAGTTTGGTCGAAGGGTTCTAAGTTCTTTTTCCAACACCAATCTCTTATTCAAAAATAATTTCAAAGGTGGAGTCAGGATTTATGGCCTCTATTGATAAAGTTGAAACTTCTCAAGAACTTAGAGCAAAGATCGTAAGGAAACTAAACACCTTTAATATGAGCAAAATTGGAAAAGACATCTCACAAGAAAATGACATTAAAATACTTTCAGATTTGAAAAAGTATAAATTCCTTACTATCACCATAGTCGATAAAGGAAACAGTATTGCAATCATGAACACTGATGATTATGATCATCAAATGAAAACCATTATTTCTGACACTTATTTACAAAAAACTGGATTTTGATCCTACAGATAAATATGTAAAATTGACAAGAAAGGAATTGGAGTTATTGAAATACAATTTCCACATTACCCCACAGTTCTATAATAAATTTTATCCTAGGAGGTGTTCTGCACCCAAGATCAATAGTCTACCTAAGATTCATAAGACTGGAGCCCCCCTACGTCCCATTGTGATTTAGAAAAATGGCCGTCTGTAGCATTGCGTCTTCTTTTGGGAACACAAAGATCATATTTAAAAATTCTATTGATCTTACCAATATATTAAGAAATTTCCCATTGGAGGAGAGTTAAATTCTTTGTAGCTTTGACGTTGTATCTATGCATTGAAATTGTGATTTTAAAATTGTGAGCACATTTTAAAGAGTAAATTAGAAAAACACTTTGATTTAGTAGAAGATGTTACCTTAGCCAGTTTGGATATTGAAGTCATTATGAAACTAGTTATCCTGGAAAATGAATTCTGTTTTTATTTTGGTCTTAGAGGAGAGTCTTATAGGCAGGTTTTTGAGTTACCTATGGGGGCTTCTCTCGCTCCTTTATTGGCAAATCTTTTCGTAGATTCTATTGAAACCTCCGCTATTCACAGTTGTAGAATCTCCTCTTGCTTCTGGAGTAGGTTCATGGATGATGTAGTCCGCGTTTGGAAACATGGGTTGGACTCCTTAGACCTATTTTGTAAACATTTAAATAGTTTTGATAATAATATTAAATTTACAGTTGAACTTGAGGAAAATAACAAACTGCCTTTTCTGGATATTTTATTATTTAAAAGGGATATCCACTTAGTTTTCTCGATTTATAGAAAACCTACGCACATTGATAGGTATTTTAGTTTTCATTCGTTCCACCCTATGTCGGTGAAACGAGAGGTTTTGATTTCACTAGCGGATAGAGCCTTTAGAATTTGCTTACAGGATTTTCTGGATTCGGAATTGTTATATTTGAGGGATATTTTGTTTTGTAATAATTACCCAATTAAGTTCATTGACAAAATATCTGAAAATAGACATGTTAAACATGACAGTGGGGTTATTGGGGTTTCTCAGTCTTCAGATTTAAATGTATCTAAAAGTTTCATTTCATTGCAATATGTACCTGGTTTGGGGGAGAAGCGTTCACGGATTTTGCGTAAATTTAACATCGATACATGTTTCCAATCGTTGAGACCGATGGGTAGATTCTTTAGTTCTGGAAAAGATTTAACCCGGAGTAATTTAGTAAGTGGGGTGTATAAGATGCCGTGTTCATGTGGGAAGTTCTATATTGGAAGGAATCACCAACAATTTGTTGAAATATTCATTGAGTATCGAAATTCAATAGAAAAAACTCTACAATTAACCAAGCCTCATGAAACCTTTGTTTTATCCTTAGTAGAGCATATTTGGTTTCAACCTATTCATTTTGTAAAATTTGATGAGGCCTTAGCTATTTCAAATGATATTGGTTCTACTCAATGGGCAGGAGAAGCCATAGAAATTAAAAAACATATATTTGCTAACCTTTAGATAAATAGGGACACAGGAAATTTGAATATTGACTTAATTTATGATATTCTTTTGAAATATGAATCAACAGTCAATAACGGAATTAAGATCTTAAATAATCACCAAGGGACTATTTTACCAACTAGACCAAAACGATTTGCTTCAGTAATAGCCAACAAGAGGATTATTTCGCAACAGAATAATTAACGTAATTTCATTTTATTTTTATCTCAGTTGCTTTGATGTCCTCACTGAAGTAACTCTAATAGCTGTTTTTGCCTACGTGGATTAGTTTGCACCAATTGTATATTTTTTGGTGGTGGTTTTATTTTAGTTTTAGTTTTGTTTTTTATCTTGTTCTTCTTGTGTTTCTCTTGGGCTGAAGACGCCTTGTTTTATACAGGCAAAATATCAGCGTTGTTTTACATTTTTCATCTTTTCTTTCCACTGGCCGCAGTCTCGTTTTTTGTTATTTTTTGTTTTGTTTTTTCATTGAGATTTTTATCTCTATTGGTTCGTTTTCTTCAAATTCATAGGACTCAGTAATAAGAAGCCTAAAATTTTCAAGAATAAAACTAACAGTTGAGGAAGCTACCTGTTCCTGTGATTCTAATTGAAGGAGAAGCAAAGCTAGCCCATTTGCAAGTGCTTGCCTTCTGGGCTCAATAGCATTGATACCAGAGTCACCTGAGGATGTTTCTCTTAGTTACTATGCACTGTGGTTCGCTCTTTACTAGGTTGCAGCTAATGCTTCAACCATGACAAAGAGTTCATTGCGAATTCTCCACAGAAACTAGCTAACATTAGAATCTATGAAATCTAATAGACGATAGAATTTTTAAAACCCTAGTAAATATAAGCAAAGCTTATAATTCAGCCATTAAACATCTATCGGAAGAAAAGGCAAAAGGAACAGACGAGAAGAATCGCGCGATAATAAGTTTTCTACGTCATTAACAAAATAACATGAAATTCATCTTGGAAGCCATCATTTGACTCATGTCAAAGTCTAGCCAAAAAGATATGCCTTCCTTGGAAATAATTTGTAGGTAGAACTATCTTCTATCTTCAATAGCATATTCCATAATTTATCATTTTAGCTAATATTTCTGATATGAAGGCAATATCCTTAGAACCCAAAGCAATATCAAGTTTTCCAAAATTTCTCGAATGCTATGGAAATTTACGTTAATCTCTAAAAAGAACTATCATTCGTTATTCTGAGCAATTTTAAAATAAAATTTGGTAACTCAAAATTCATTAATGTGATGACAATCTTTTTTGACAACATTCAGTTTAATGAGATCAAATATCAGTGGGAATTTCCCAATTATTTCCCTGCTTAATTTCCAAAGTATTTCCTCAATTTCGCAGCAATTTATGCTTCTTCTTGAAAACGAAGGTAAAATTTTGTCTCAAGAATAACTTGTTCTTCAATGATGTTTTCCTCAAACACAACATCAGAATACTTTATTTCTGCTTGACATCAACATTATTCTTAATTTCTTGGCACCTAGGTAATGCTGTTGCTATTAAAATGTACCCTGTATATAAGCTACTGCAGTACCCCAAAAGGTAGAGCTTATTATTTTTTTCAAACTATTTGATGGCAAGAAGAATCTGGTCCAATGAAAAATTTAGTCTTAGCTTCAAATCCAACTAAGAAATCAGTTATACTACTTAAAAGGATATTGAATATAACATGATTAACTCTTCGAGGAACTTAGTCCAACATTGAAAAACAAATTCTATTCGTCTTGGTTCAAAATTTTCAATCCCTTGAAATTTTATAGACGGCGTATCACACAAATGAATTTCTTAGAAAAAAAAAACTCAATTTATGTACTTGGGCAGCTTCTCAAGACCTTTTGATCAGCTTGAAGAAAAAACTAAATGTCTTGGTTCAAAAGTTTTTGTTTTTTTGTCGTGGGCCAACTTTTTAATACTATAAAGGAGCAAAGGTTCTAATTTCTTGGAGCCTTTGCTCCAAGTTCCAATTTTTTTAGCAATGAAATTTCTATTTAAATCCAGTAGACATGTATCACACCATTCCTCAGAATTTGTCTGCAAAACAAATTCTTTTCGTCTTGATTCAAAGTCTGATTTTCTTGCCATACCCAACTTTCGAAAAGTATTAGTTAAGAAGAAATAGAAGGCAGCCTCCAATGTTTTGAGCAGTGATTAATCTTTTATATTTTGGGAGATAAATACGGTACTGATTGGCAGTCACCATCTCAAACGCTGAAAATGGGATTTGGAGTTGACACAACTTTGGAGTCATTGGAGTTGGGATTTGGAGTCAACCCCAGGAAATTTTCAAAAGGTGTATCACACAAACGAATTTCGTATCACACAAACGAATTTCGTATCACACAAACGAATTCACACAAACGTATCACACAAACGAATTCACAAAAACGAGCATTAAAACTCAAATTGTATAGTTTGATCACATCCTCAAGAACTATTGATCAGACTGGAAGAAAAAGTCTAAGCTAAAAATGGAGCAAAGTTTATGCTCCAATTTGTTTAACAACGGAATGGGTATTTAAATCTAGTGGACACGCGTCATACCATTCTTTTGTCTCAGTCTCAAAGGCAGAAAATTAGATAATAAACTCAAAAGATACCATAAATTGAAATGGATAGTAAAAATAGATGCCAGCAGTTACGACCTCGTGATAAAACTTTCCTATTTTGAACTTCTAAGCTTTTGTTTTTATTATTCTAAGAAAATATTATCACAAAGGTTCCACGTCAACGTCTCCAAGTCAAACGTCTTAAGCACTTCTAGATTATTTTTTTTCAATTACTGGAGCCAACCAGTTTGAGTACTAAGGAGAAACTTTCGAAACAAAATTGGAACAATGGCTCAAAGAAACGAGACTTGTTGGTACAACTTCAGATTATTTTCTGTAATATAACTGATTAAACCATATTTTAGCTCAAACACTGTACGCTTTGGCTCATTAGCAAGCCAAAATCACTTTTCTGGCCCCAGATAAGAATTATATTCAACTTTTTTTTAAATGAAAGGTCACATTCATCAATCTAGCCTGAACTATAAACTTTCTATTAAACCGATTAAACCGTAGTGGCTAGACCCTTACCACTTTTCTAATAAACAAAGTGATACTCTCGAAACAAATCCAGCATAGTTTTTCGTCTTTTTGTATTAAATTTTCAAAAATATTTCAGCATTTTTCTTTTTCTTGAAGGTCATTGTCAATTCCAGTTACAACACGGGATTTGGGAAAAACATATTCTAAGATCAAAATAATTCAACTCAGAACCTTTTGCTGTGAATGCAGTTAAGACTTGGTCGACATCAAAGACTCTATTTTACTAAACTCAATATTTTTCTAATTGAACAATTCCTTTGAAATTTCTGAAAAGAATTTGAAAGAAGCTCTTCTTCTTCCTTTTTGGTACAAGTGCCCGTGATCTTCTTTATTTTTGTATTTATTGAATTGTATTTCGCCCTACAAAGCATACTGCTCTCTTTTCTTTTTTTTTTGCAGTGCTCCGTAATTTTTGTTGCATGAAGACGAGTTTCCAATAAATAATAATTAAATCAATTATATTTTTTCCACAAGCGAAATTTCCAGGAAGGCCGCATAAAATTACTTTCAATGGTCTTTATAATATTTTAGGTGTCCGTATTCTGAATGGAAAGTTGTATGTTAAAATATTGCGTGTTGTTGATTCTATCTAATGTGTAAATGCAATATTTTGGATCAAAAATAATATTTTAGTTATTCATAAATAACGTATGGGATGGAAACTTTAGATAAATTTTGTTCAAGTCCGAGTGTAAATTACTAAAATATACACAAAATATTGATTATTGTAGTGGAAATGAAGGAAATTCTAGCAGCATTGTTTTAGCTTGCTAGGTAGCTCAATCTTTAAGATTCAGATAAAAGAGAATCATCTTTTCAATACAATATACTTTGCTGTTGTTTTAAAACTGAAAATAATTACATAATGATTATTTTGTTTAAGGTAACTTAAACAGCGCTATCTAGAAGCATAACGGTATTCTAGTATTTCTTGCAAAAGATAATGAGAGCACAACAGCAACTTTCGCCGTTACACATCACTTTATTTCTGCGGGTTGAAGATCTTCCCGAAAAAATTTAGGATAAAAAGTTATCCAAATCCATCAAAATGGTAAGTTCATCAATGACTTAACTAATATTTGTTTAACGACTTACTAAGACTTAAGAAAATGTCCAAAGGGAGTATTGCAATATCAGTGTGTCGCTAAGCGTCCTGCTCAGCTTTTTCTGATTTAACCTATTTAAGATATCACTTTCAGCCTAGTCTACAATCCTGTACATCTTGCCTTTTTTTTTTACTGGGGCTTCTATTAACGCCCTGAAACCTTTCTAGTCAAGAAATTCCTCTGCGTAAGGAATAGATCTTAGCCTAGGAATATTACATAACTTCTCGAATTTTTTTTTTGCTAAACAGCCCCTGATCTAGGCTATGGTATCAGTGAGCATTTTGGGCTGTTGATAAGGAAATACTAAACAACTTTACAAATCAAAAATACCAACTAAGATTGATTGTAAAAGCACTTTGCTTTACCCTCCCTCCCTTTAGTGTATAAGCTTTACTCATATATGTGCTCACCATGTATTTTGGTATTAATCATTCTTTTGTTTCAACTTATTAGCCAGGATTGAATCAATATTGTTTAACAAGAAATTAGAAAAAGCCTCTGAAACATTTGTTTAGGCTATCTATTTGCACATTAGGGGGATTGGGGTTAAAGTAAAGTGAAGTTCTCTTATAAATGATGTAAGTGTATTTTGATATGATATACCTGTATACTAATACCTAGACTACCAGTATTCCTAAAATAGTCCATTCCAGTAGCCTATAAATCTTTCCCTAGTCTAAGCCAATTGTCATAAAGAAAGAGAAATTGGTAAATTCCCAAGAGGATGTAAAGAGCGACGCTTTGAATAGAGTGGGATGGAGGAGTGTGCATAGCTGTGTTTGCCTCAGGTGGTTTGCTGCTGTTGCAAGTTGCTAGTAGTAGGCCAGTAGTATATTTTATCTCTTAAGGTATCCCCAAGCTTGTATCTTTTCTGCTCTAGGGTTGATAAAGTGGTAGAATTTCCCAGTCTATAAAATTCTATTATAGCTATTTTTGCTAGGCTTTGAGGGGGGTTAGGCCAGGAAAATGAAACTTTAAGGGATTGGTCTACTAAATTATGTCCTTGGAAGGTGTTTGAAGTACTTACCTCCACTCTTCCCTTTAGAGGGCAGTGAATTTTTATGACCTTTAAACAATTTGTGTTATAAAGTGGGTAAAATTCTACTTAAGCTACTTTTGATGGTCAATATCTACGAAATCATATTATTCAGTTAGGAATAAAGTGAATTCACCAGTCAATGCCTTTTTTTATGCTGATTAAAAATATAATAAGAATTTCTATCAGAAATGAATTTCAGCCCCCCCCCCTATATAGGCTATACCTAACCTAACCCTGAATTAGCCTATATAGGGGGGCTGAAACTCATTTCTGATAGAAATGGTTATTATATTCATAATCAGCATAAAAAAAGGCATCAAATGGTGTATTCACTTTAGTCCTAACTCAATAATATGATTTCATAGATATTGACCCTTTTGACTATCTTGGAAAGGGGTTAGGTTAGGAAAATGAAACTTTCAGGGATGGGTCTAAAGGTTAAAGTATGTCCTGGGAAGGTATTTGGAAGTACCTACCTCCCTTCCTCCTCTGTCTAGAGGGTCCTGACCTTTGATAACCTCTAAAAATATGTGTGCTATTAAAGTGAAACCTTGCAAAATAGTTCTTCTGCTTAAATGAAGTACAACAAATTTTTTTTCCAGCTTCACAACTTTGATCAATCCCAATTTATAAAGTTTTAAAGATATGCAAATACCTTTCCTAAATTTTGAAAAAAATACATTGATATGGCTTAAAATTCTACTCAAATCACAGGAATTGCATTTTCAGAACTAAAGCCAGAGAAAAAGAAAATGATAACTGAAAATTAAGGTGAAATATTGTTCTGTCATAATTTTAATAGGTATTGAAATACACCTGTCATGTAGGCAAATTTCAGGACCCTCTAGAGGAAGAAGGAGTGGAGGTAGGCACTTCAAAATACCTTCCTGTGACATACTTTAGCCTGTAGACCCATCCCTGAAAGTTTCATCTTTAAGAAAGGTTTTGATTTTAAACATACTATTTCCCAAGCTAACATGATTTTCTTTTCTTTTTGGCAAATAAATGTGTTCCTTTTGAGGTTGTTTTTGGTAGTAGTTCTGCATTCAGTAATTTTATGCACATTCAAGAAATTTAGCTAGAAAGAAAGTGAATAGATCACTTGATGCTTTTTATTCTGTACTTTCCAAATTCAGTAATGGCCTTGCCTCTAGGGAAAAATCCATTTTTAACCCCTGATGAAACCTCAAATGCTGACAAATTAGCCCAGATGTAAAAAAAATAGCTTTTGAACAAGGCATGAAACAACCCTTTTGTAAAAAGGTATGAAGAGCAGTGATACTACCCATGCTAAAAAGTTATTCTCCTTGTTTTTCAAGGTTGGGCCTGTAAGTGTCTTATTTAGAGTTCAATTATGACAATTCCACCAGTGTACTTTTTGCAGCTCATATTATTGACCACTGTGTATAAATAATAGACAGTATGCACATTCCCTATCTCACCCATTATAAAACCCAGACCAAGGTGCAAGTGCTCCTGAGAATGTAAAATCATAAGCAACATCAGATCTTTTCAAGGGTAGAACAAATCAGATTTCTCTTGAATACAAAACTTGGCTTCAATGTTGTAACACTAAATTTTTAAGAAACTAATTTAAAATTAATTTATTCCAATACATATATGAAAATTGGTAATTAGTAGTGCAATCTTATTAGGAATTGCATATAGGTTTCAAAGTCTTGAGTTGGTTTCAAAGGCATTTTGAGAAAGTTTCTGCAAATACATGTTCCAGGGTAATTAGACCACTGATGGCAGATCAAATGAGAGGAGCTGTTTGTATGTGTCAAAATAAATATATATATATATATATATATATATATATATATATATATATATATATATATATATATATATATATATATAAATATGAAATTAGTTCAGATGTTTTTAGGAATTACAAGTAGGTTTTGAAGTCTCAAGTTGGTTTCAAAGGCATTTTGAGAAAGTTTGCCAAAATATGTGTTCCAGGGTAATTGGACTGCTGATGGCAGATCAAATGAGAGGAGCTGTTTTTATATATATATATATATATATATATATATATATATATATATATATATATATATATAGGCTACTACAAAAAAGATAGTTTTTTTTAAAGAAAAGTAAGGGCCATATTAAACTTAAGATCAGTAGAAATAGAAGCCTACAATAACTCAAACTCAAAACAACCAGAAATTATTATTAAAGACTCAAAAAGGAAAGGAGAATAATTGGTATGGCTGTAACACTACATATAAATTCATATAAATGTATTTACAGTGGGCTGTAATAATGCAAAAGGTATATATAACATTGGTTTAAGAATAGAAAGAAAAACAAAGAATGAATTTACAACAAAAATCAAGTTAAAAATAAGTTTTATTTGAACAATGCCATAACATGATGACATTTGATTATGAAATTTGGCGCTTTGCATTGATATTTCAGTTCCAAAGTTTTATCAATTTTTTCTCAAAGGAAAATTACATGGTGGGCATGAATGTAGACTTGCAGCTGAAGTTTTGATGCTCCATGGCACAATTTTACTATTTAAAACCACAGACTATTGTGAAACCTAATAGATAATCTGTGCTAAAACTGTTAGGTTGCCCCTTTGTGGTAAACAATTTTGTGGAAAATTTCAAATACTTCCAACACCTTTTGGATCCCTCTCCACTATGAAATTTTGGCTATTTCCCTGTTGCAGTATTGATTAGAAGTTAACACTAGAAATTTCCTTCTTTTCACAAATTTCATCAACCCCCCACCCCCTTTTTAGAAATCCTACATAGGCCAGTCAGCTAAGTCCACTGTATATAAATAATAGATTAAGTCATAATTTGTATATAAATTAAGTCATACCTGTGGGATGGGACAGTTGTAAACCACTTCACCGGCTCACCAAGTTTCTTTCTGCTTTTGCAAGTACAAATAATACAATTTCAAGCCATTTTTCAGTGACTGATAAACACATACTAACATTACTAACTCACTAATGAAAGAGTAAGTGGGAGGAGCTGTTGGTATGCACTGAGAATGAAGAATCAGAAATCATGTGTGGTGAACTTACTGTTATATTATCTTTATATAGTGTTATTGAATTACAAGTAAAGTAAACATTGCATTCAATGTCTTTTTTATGCTCTTTCCAAACATAATAATCATTTTGGCCACAAATGAATTTTAACCAATCAAACCAACCAACATTTTATAGACAAATTTTGAAACTTTTGGTTTATTTGGCTGTTTAGACCTGTTTAAGGGCTCAAAATGGAAATTGTCAAAGAAGTGAATATTGAATTGTAAAAGAGCATAAAAGAAAGCATTTTGATTTGCTCCTAAGTGTTAATTAAGGTAGTTAGTTGAGGTAGGGGAAGTATTCCCTTTATTCTTGGCTAAATTATGCAGATATGTGCAAATTTCCCTGCATTTCCACTCTCCAGAAGGAAACATTAAAAAACTCTAAAACTAGTTGAGAACATTCAAAAATACTGCCTAACATTATTCTTTAAGGTGGACCAATAACCCCCCCCCCCATTGCATTAATCAGTTTATCATTGTTGCAGTCCCACCCACTAAAAGGAAATACTATTAAGCTCTGAAAACTACTTTAAAACATTCTATAATACTTGCTAATATTATTCTTTAAGGTGAACCATCAAACTTCACCCCAACCCCTTTGGTCTTTAATGCTCTGGCTTAATATCTTTGTTATGCCTTTTTGTCTACAGTAGAAAATAAACCAATAATCAAAGATCCTAATGCTTCAGTTCCAACTCACAGTTCTACCAATTTCTGACCACCTCAAGAGTACTAGTAGTAACATTATGGTAGATAGTCATCATACCTCATTCAAAATTATCAAGAATCTAGAATCCCCACATCTCACCTATCTCAGCACATATGAAAAACGAAAAAAAATATCTCCAATTCTTTGGAAATACCAGCAGACCAATCAATGCCTTAATGTCTAGAAGAGAGCTGACCCTAGTTTTCAATGTCCAAAAGAAGAATAGATATCCTTGTTTTTATTCTTCAATCTATTCAGCAAGTTCTCATTCAAGAAGATGGCCTATAGATATTTGGTGTGGAGTCTTGGCTAGGTAAATTTGCAGTTATCAATGTAATTTAGCTAGGATGAAAGTGAATCTATCACTTGGTACCTTTTTTATGCTCTTGCATAGTTCAAAAATCGTTTCTGGGACAAATTCCATTCTGAGCTCTTAATGGGGTCCCATAAGGTTAAATGGTCCATAATTGTCAAAAGATTTAAAACATAATTATCTATTAAGAAAAAACTATGTGCAGTTGACTCAGGAATGATAATCATTATTTTCCTTAGTCTTAATACTAAAATGCTTTCAAGAAAATACATTTATAGAATATTTTAGAAAGAGTCTAAAACCCCACAAAAATGATGTTATTTTTGAGGGGTTTGTTCCTCTTTCAATAAGTTTTTAAACATTTTACTCTTAAGACAAAGAAAAATCATAATTACCATTCATGAATCAAATTTTTCTGGACTTAGAGTATGCTTATGGTTTAAGCTCTCAGATAAAAGTTTGAGCAAAATGGATGAACTTTTAGATGTTTTGTGAGTTCTAGGTGCTAGAATAGGTTTGAAATTAATGTTAAGAAAACTAAGTTGCTAAGGCTAGGAATAAGTTTAGAGTAAAATGTTGACAGTAGAATAGCCAAGGCCCAGGGTTTTTCTTTTCACAGGTGACATTTTTTTAGAGGAATCAGAAGATAAGTCTGCAAACTAAGATTAAAATATTGGAAGCTACACAGCTGTCCATAGAAAAAAAAATGCACATGTAAATGAAAAAATAACTTTAAAAGTTAGATATACCACTGAATTCAGCTCAGAGATACATTCCATGGTATATGTAAGAATACCCTTGTACAATCCACTACTTGGATTCTTCAAGTAAAAACATGGATCTGACATATATGCTTCTATTCAAGCATAGATGACAAAAGAGGTTCAACCTTTGGACTCTTTAGCTGCATCACAGCTCTGTATATACCCCTCTGTTTACCTTGGAGTGACAGCTGTGATATTTTGTTTTTGACAAGGTTAAGCAAAATCATGCATCCAGTGCAGAAAAGGAAGACTGCAAAATACAGAGCTCTAGTTGAGGTTGTGAGACAAAAAATTAAAAAAGACCAAAGCACAATGGAGACAGGCTTAGGTACTTTTCTATAGCTGGTACCCACATGAGAAGTCAAGTTTGCTTAATACTAATGAAATAAAATATGATGAAAATATAGTAGTTTAGAAACAAATTTGGGCAATATATTTGGACATTAGAAGGTGTGGGGTAAAGCATAGCATATATTAAATACGTAACCTAAACAAACCTAGGTACCTTTAAAACCCCCCAAAAACAATAGTTTAAATATTGTAAATGCAGTGACAAACTACAGTTTGCAATCCAATTCTCTATTGACAAATATCTGTTTGACTAGTTTCCTTTAGCATCTTCCCTACAATATATGATGTGGGTACCAGCTAAATGAAAAGTACCCAGGCTTATACTATTGATATATTGATGATACTTTTGTTGTCAATCATGCATAGCAGAAAAAGAAGCCTTTTTGTTGTGCCTTGTCTGTTTTAATGAAACTTTCACCCCATTTGAAGCTAAAAGGCAAATCCCAATTATGTCTTGTGGAATGAGGCTTTGGAAGGATGTGATGCTCCTGATATTGGTAGCTTCTGTCACAAGTTTGTCAGGATGAACTGTGATGTGAAGCAATTTTTTGCAGTTCCATGCTGGTAAGGTGCACAGAATAAAACTGGGTGCTTTACAAAGAGTCATGATGCTTGTGAATTTAGAAGGTTGTCCTGACCAAAATGTCATTAGATATTTAGTGAAGGTTCACCAGTGGCATATCCAGGATTTTATTTCAGGGGGGGCCTGTCAGTACCTTTTTATAGCAGTCATGTGAGCAAGAAAATTATCTATTATAGTGCAAGGTTTCAGGCGGGGAGTATGGAGGGGGGGTAGCTAGGTAAAGAAATGCAAAGTACATACTTGTCATGAGTATTTCTAGTTGTATACTGTTTTTGTTTGAGAATGGATGACGAAATTTTGCCAACAAAGTCAGAATTAAAAAAAAAGTTAGAAGCAGTGAGAGTTTCTATTTTGGGCGAGCAGATGTTTTGGAACTGCCACAAAGTGGCAGAATTTAGAAAATATAAAAAAAAGAAGTGCATTATTCCTTATATTTGCCTATGGGACCCTTGTTTTAGAGAACCTAATAAGTAAAAAATAATATTATATCAAAGACAATTGCCCAGAATTTGGTTTCGGAGAGGTGGGGGCCTCAGTCTACCTAATATAGCAGCCATGAAAGCAAGAAATGTATTGATATTAACATTGTTTACAGAGGATGAAGCACAATTAAAGTTTAAAACACAGAATCAACTGCACTTAGAGAAACGAGCAATGAAAGACAACCTAACCTCTCACAGTAACAGCCACTGGTCTTTTTTGGCTGCAAATCTTTTTTGGCTGCAAATTGATCAAAAACTTGGTCAGCATCAACCTGGATATTGTGGTTCAGGGTCATGTGAGCTAGTCCATTCAGACGCTTCTCACCCGTTGAGCTCTACAGATAGGTTTTGAATTGCTTAAGACAGCTAAAGCTCCTCTCAGCAGAAGCGGTAGTCACTGTTAATGTCTGAAAAATTGTCAAAAGCCTTTGAATGCATGGGAAAAATTTTGCACTGCATGATGCAAGAGTCAAAGCAACAGTTGATGGTTTCCAGACATTCTGAGCCACTTCTGTTTCCAAAGGACTAACTCACATTTTAGCGCACATCTACCCCCGTGAAATCCCTCGTAAACAGCAACAGCATTCACAAATTCATTAATATTTAATGACTTGCTGTTCCCTGGCGAAAGCCTTCCGATTTTGAAAGATGCCTCCTGATGGCGCAAAAATCTTTGATCAAGTTCTTCAATAAGTGAAGCAAAGTAGGGTTTGAACAATGACTCACAATAAAAAACCTTGATGGACTCATTTTTGTTGATGGACTTTTGGCGGATAGACCTTGAAACAGCCAGAGCCACATTTAACTCTTGTGCAAGCTTGTAGGCTTTCTGAAAAATTGTTTCAAAATTATTTTGTTTTGACTGCAGTAAAGTATCAGAACATAGCTTAATAGGCTGACAGCACTCAACTAAGTCTAAATCTTCGGCTTACAGCACCTTAGAGACAGAGCATTATGGCACTTACAAAGTCTAGCATAGCCATCATGAACATAAAACTAAGTTTGGTTGCTGCTGAAACCAATGCATTCGCTTTTGAAATAACTTCCGTATTGCACTGTATGCTACCAACTATTTCCTCAAGTACGGAAATAATCGCACAATACAAAGACATCCTTTAAAAGTTATTTATTGATGCTGATTTGTGGTAGTTTCCCACTTGGTTGATTATTTTATTTTTACTCATTTTTGGTTTAATAGGGTTCTTTACTTTTCTTTGAAAAACTTATTTGGTGGGAAAGTTTTTTTTAATTAATTAACAAGAAAAGGAAAGAAGGAGAAAATCTAGTAGAGGAAGAAGAAGACTAAAATGCAATCATGATGCTCCACCCATCTCGTTTTCCACAACTTCACAAGCTTCCTCACAGGACTATTGGGACAAATGACAGCAACTGCTTCTACAAACATATTTGTTCTTTTTGGTGAAGATGATAAAAAATGATATAATCTGCTGTATAGTAGCAAAGGTTGACCTAACAAGTCCTACCCTACTAGTTTTATATAAAGCCAAATTTAAGCTGTGCAATGCACAGTGGGTGTAGATCACATGCAGATTTTTATTTTCCTAATTTCTGCCTGTGCACCAGAATAGCAGCCTGACATGTTGCTGGCCCCATCAAAACCAACCCCCATAAATTTCTCCATTTTTAAGCCAAGTGCAATGCATCCGCTGATGATTTGTTCTGCTACTGCAGAGCCAGTGAGATTTCCGCAAACAGAAAACCCAAGAAACCGCTCTTCAAGTAAAGCACAAGTTTCATATTAGTATCTGACTACAAGAACTAATTAGGCTTGTCAGGATGTATATAAGTAACTGTACAACAAACCTGAAGAATCCTTTGATGCTATATGCTGACAACTGCAAGCTCCTAGGACTGGCCCAGAATAACCTAAATCTGTCAACTATGCAAGAAGATCTGGACAGACTATGTAGATGGTCATCGGATTGGTGTCTACAGTTCAATGCCTTAAAATGCAAAGTTCTACATCTTGGACGGAATAATCCAAAACTTGCATATCACATAGGAGAGGCCCAGCTTGAGACAGTCAGTGAGGAGAAGGACCTGGCGGTTATTGTTGACAATGAGCTGAAGTTTCACTGCCACACACGATCTCGAGTTGCAAAAGCAAACCAAGCCCTTGGCCTCATAATGAGAAAATTTACCACCAGGAAGTCAGAAGTGATTATGAAACTGTACAAAGCCATGGTCCGTCCTCACCTGGAATTTGGCATGACCCTAGCCTCTCCATACTATAAGATGGATGTGAAAGTACTTGAGAGTGTCCAAAGAAGAGCAACTAAGTATATCTCTGCATTCCAAGACAAATCTTACAAGGAACATCTCACCTTACTCAAACTCCTTACCTTAGTATACCATAAGAAAAGAGATGTAATAGTAACTCGTCAGTTGCTAGAAAATGACCTATTAAGTCATGTCTTTTCCCTGTCCTTCTCAACTACCACAAGAGGACACACCAAGAAGCTGCAGGCCCTGTGTTGCATGAAGCAAGAGCGCCAACAGTTCTTCTCAGTCCGTTCCGTCCCACTCTGGAACAGCCTATCCGAAGCCACCATCCAATCTAAAACTCTAGATGCCTTCAAGAAAGGAGTTGATAAAGACTGGGCCAACACCGAATGGAGGCTGAACTGGGATGTCAAATCATAACCTTGAAGCACCACCAGCAAGATTTCTACAGGAGGCTCAACACCACCTTATCTTGCTGGACATGCAATTTAAGGTAATTTTCTTTCTTTCCTCTCACGTGACTTTCCGTTTCAATGCTTAGCTTACACTGGAATTATAGCAGTGTTTGAAACTTTGAATGAACTATCGCCTCTTAGTCCAATTCCTTATTGCAATTCATTCATTGCAGAGAAGCTAGTGCTTATAGCTGCGGGGGTTAAATAATGAAAAAAATTCCTTGAAATCTTGTTTGATTACAGGAGGCGATTGCACGTTTGATGATAGAATAATGATACAAGCTTGCTGGAGAAATGGATAGCCATTTAACAAGAAATGAAAAAAAGAACAGGTGTTGCAAATAACTTAAAAGCGTGAATATTTTTGAACTTACTATATTGGCACTTAAAAAAAAGAAGAAAAGAAATTTCGGGGGGGGGGCGCTCGGCCCCCCCTGGATACGCTACTGAGGGTCACATCCATGTGGCTGTAGACTCTGTTCATGGATCCATAGAGCCCAGGCTTCAAAATAGAGATATTCTGAACTTTGAAGACCTGTGCAATCTGATTGAAAAAATCAGGAAGCATACCAAAGCTGTAAGACTGTTCTTAGAGAGTCAAAATCAAACAATTTTCTCAAGTGAGACTTGAGCATGATGAAACATTCCTGTAGTACAAGACCTCACTAGGTAGCAGAGAAGATCCAATTAGGGAAGAGGCAACAATAGAAATTTGGAAATACCTTCACAAGCCCAAAGTTGGACTGTAGATCCAATACCTTAATTTGCACTTTGGAGCTACTCTGTTCTACTCTGTGTCAATGATGGTAATTTGGAATGTCACTGTGATATGGGCCCAGTGATGTTGCATTAGTTGGCAGCTGAGAGAGATGAATTTATATTTCATGGCTTGTTGTTCCATTCTTTGTCAAGTATTGACTTGAAGGAGGCACTAGTTGGTCCAAACATTTAAACATTTTATTATATGTAGGACAACTTGTAAAAATCAGTGGTATAATCTTACCCAAGCAAAATATCAGCGAAAGGTATTTCATCTTCTAGGCTTTGTAAAGCTACCTCTGATGCAGTGCTGTTGTTCTGCTTTATTGCTGCTTTGCTTTTACTTCTAAATCCTTAGTTAGGCTCACCTCTGATGTAATCCTAATGTTCTGCCCCTTATTAAAAAAATGATGCAAATAGGGCAATAGTAACCAAAACTCTGGAAAAAGAATTTTGATGAAAATTAATACAACAAAAGATTGAGATTATTTTGCTGATTTTAAATAAATTAATTTCATCAAGTTTAATTTTATCTGTCATAAGCTATAATTCTGAGGAAATTTGTCTGATTTTCAACAAGGGGAAAAACTTCTCTAAAACTCAATTCATGTTATGAAAAACTACAGCATTAAATTCAGTATACCCTAGAACCGTAGTGTCTAGGTTTCAAGCTTGTATCTCCAAAAATCTGGAGTGTTGTGTTTTTTTTTCAGGTCAAAGATTATTGATGTTTTTTTCTCCATGGGTGATTGTACCAAACATATGGTTCTAGAACATCAGGAGTGGGCTCATGTGAATCAAAATTAAAAGTTTTAGTGCCCAGTTTATGTCACCAAAGGTGATCAGGCTGGTTTAAAATGTGACTTTCAAAAGAACTACTGGGTAATTAATATGTATTATTATCTATGTGATACCATGACATCATGTGACTGTCATGGCTCAATGACTATGCAATGGAAAGTGTTTTCTGTCTAAAAGGACTTTGTTTCTATTGATTGAAAATTTTATCAAGGATTGCCTTCAGTACTAGAAACTGTATTCTATAAAAATTGATATACAACTCAGTATTTCTGTTTAAGCATCTACAACAACAACAAGTTGTGGTAAAACATTCCTCTGCCTTCCTGGTAAATTTCCTGACAGCACTCAGGATGCTCCCCACCTCTACCATTTGTGCTGGTAAACAAATCTATGCAATATTTAATTTTCTCAAGAGCATTTTTGGGAAGTAATGCCCAAGCCACATAGTTTTATTTTGTCAATAATAAAAAAAAGAATTTTCATGAAAGACATAGCATTTTTCTTGATTTTAGCACACTTGTGTTTAAAAAGTGGAAAATTAAATTTCCAAGGAATTAGTTTGAAGTGTTTGTACCAACACTAATTTGTGTCCCACTGTCCTCTACTAATATTACATCTTCTTAACTTTTGTCAGATTTCTCTCACAGATAGAAGAACCACTGTTCTAAGTTTCTATCTTTTCTAGGTTTAAAAAGTATGTCTTAAACCTTGACTTAGTGATTTTGTTTATTGTTTTCTCTGCCTAATTGAAGGATTTGTCCCTATTGACCTGTTATTTGTAAGGGTATAATCTTATTTACAATTTGAGATTATAAGTGTATTTTTTGTAGAAAGTTTTTAATTTGTTACAATATACATCTGTTTTTAGTATATGTGTATAAATCATTCATATTTTTGATGCTGTAATATTACCATATCTTTACCAAATTTGGTGATTTTAAGTGACACAGTCCTTCGAGATAAGATTTTCATCTAGGAGCTTAATGTTAATTTTGATATGCCAAAAATATAAGGGATATAAATATTTTTGGCATAATATAGCATTTTACTGCAATAAAACTTAAAATGAATTCAGTGAATCTTTAAAGTATTAAATTGAAAAAAACATGGTACCTGTATGATAAAAATAAAATACTAAAGAAACAAATTTCGGCAATATATTTGCACATTAGGGGGGGGGGTAAAGTATAGTGGGTCTACATGCAAAATGAGTTAGCTACAATTAAGTTGTATATTACAAAGTAAGAATTGTTTTCTAACTTTACACTGTCCAAATACTTTTACCCCGCCTCCCCTAATATGGAAATATATAGCCCTAACTAAATATTTTCCAACTATTCTGTCACTTCTCTTTGTCTTTTCTCAGGCTAAGGTGAAAGAAACCAATTTACAGTGTGTCAGTGCATGAACAACTTGAGCAATAGTGGGTATATCATACAAGTAACCAAACCATTAATGACATAGGGGCATTCCCTTCCTCATTTCTCTGTTTGTATGTTAAAGTTTGATGTTCTATCCCAATTCTGTAAAAAAGATGAGAAAATTTCCCTGCTCAAAATTTCTTTCTGTAGCAAATCACCCCCACCTCTTAGGGGTGATTTTTATACAGTCCTTGAAAAGGCTCGTGTTGGCTATACATTTCATTCCTTGCTAAAAATCCCTGCCCCTCTTATGGAAAAAATTTCCTGGAAGAAATTTTCTTCTCTATGGAAAATATCTCCCGGAAATCCTCCCTACCCATGGAAATTTCTTCCTATGGCAATTCCTTCCCTGTTGGAAAGCTCCCCTGGACAATACTCCTTCTAACACTGTACATGCAGAATTGTGAGAAATAATTTCATATATGATTTTCAGAAAATTCTCTACATAAAATTGAGAAGTTGAAGGGAAAGTAATGAATAGAACTCCATTCGTGGATTCCAGAGAATCTCTAGTTCCCTAGGGAATATTCCCCATACAAAACTACCATTTTCTTGTTTGTCTTGTAAAAAACTAAAAATTTCTTTATACAATTTGGCCACCCAAGGTTCAGTTCTTAGGATAGTTGCATAATCTCTGTAGGCTCAACAAAACATTTTTTATGTACTGCCTATTTTGGTGCTATAGATGAACTTAGCCTCTTAAAGTGATTAAATAATAAAAAACAAGTTTTTTTAACTGAAAGTAAGGAGCGACATTAAAACTTGAAACAAACTGAAATTATTCCGTATATGAAAGGGACTGTCCCCTCAACGTCTTGCTCTTTGTGCTAAAGTTTTTTATTGTATAAAAAAATAAAGTTGTGAGACAGAGTCAAACTTTAGCATAAAGTGCGAGGCGTTGAGGAGGGGCCAGCCCCTTTCATATACGAAATAATTTCTGTTTGTTTTAAGTTTTAATGTTGCTCCTTGCTTTCAGCTAAAAAAACTCGTTTTTTTAAATTTAATTTTTGAACGTTTTTGAATTAACGCACCTTTGATTTTGGCTTACCGTACATGAATAATTAAAACAAAATTCGCATATTAATTTTCCTTTTTTTGGCGAAATAGCTTTCTCGAAATTTTGTTCTGACGTAACTTACGAATTAACTTACGTAACGAATTTCTATATTGGTATATTTTTATTACATATATTAGGGAGTTTGACCCCTTGTCAATTCCTTGCTCTTTACGCTAAACTTCGAATTTTGTTCAAATCACCAACCCCTGAATCACAAAGGCCAGTTTATTAGAATAGATAGCTCTTTTGAAAGTACTAAAATGCTTTAGTGTAAAGAGCGAGGTATTGACTAGGGGGTGAACCCCTTCATATACGTAATAATTTCTGTTCGTTTTAAGTTTTAATGTTGCTCCTTACTTTCAGTTGAAAAAAACTTGTTTTTTTTATTTAATTTCGGATCGTTTTTTAAATAATGCTGGGAAAGGAATCTTCATAGAAATATTCCTTCCCCCAAGGAAACATCCTCCATGTAAACATCCTCTCCCATAACCCCTACTCCGACTCTGACACCCCAACAGAAAAAAAATCCTCCTGAAAACGGCTGTGTACTTCCCAATAACCAATACTATATGTAAACAATGGGCAAAGTTTATAACTTGCAGGCCTTCCCCAGGGAACTGTGGGGGATTAAGTCATCCCCAAAGACATATTAATTAGATTTCCGACTATGCTGAACAAAATGACTATCTCTAAATTTTGATTGGGTGACTTCGGGGAAAAAAATGAGTGTGGGAGGGAGCCAAGTTGCCCTCCAATTTTTTTGGTCACTTAAAAACTGCTCTAGAACTTATAATTTCCCTTTGAATGAGCCTTCTTGCGATATTCTAGGACTACTGGATTGATATGATCACCCCTGGAGAAGCAAAAAAAAAATGTATACCTTCATCTGTGATCTTTCTTCTGTAAAAAAAAAACAAAATTCCACATTTTTGCAGATAGGAGCTTGAAACATCTATAAAAGGCTTCTCTGATATGCTTAATATGGTTGTGTTATGTTCATTACGACTCTATGATGTTTGGGGTGTTTTTCCCCCTTTTTTTGAAAATTAAGCAAATTTTCTGTGGTAACTTTTCTCGCATAAATTTTGAGGCGTAAGACTAAACTTGGTAAAACTTATATATTTGAAATCAGCATAGAAATCTTATTCTTTTGATGTCTCTATTGGTATCAGAATTCCGTTTTTTTAGTTTCGGTTACTATTGAGGCGGGTTGCTCCTTACTTACAGTTTGTTACCACAAACTGTTCAAAAAGTAATTCGTTTGAGTACTATTTTAGTTTCTTGCCTCCTAATTCATTTGCCTTTGCAATATTTTGGTAAACAATAATTGCCTGCTTAATAGTATATGAAGTAATTTGTATGTTGTGTTATATGTTTAATACTTGGTAGTACCATCTAGTTACAGTATTTGTAATAACATGACAAATAACTAATTGTAAAAAAATACCATCTCTTACTAAATACTACCTAATGACAAAGTTGAGTTAACTTTGATAGGTTTTTTTCTCTTGTGGCGGGGGGGGGGGCATTTTATTCAGTTTCTTTTACTTATTTTATGCCAACATGTTCTAACTGGTTTCAATCTAAAGACAGATTTATGAAAGTAGCATTGTCAAGATGTTGCTTCCTACTCCTCACCCAAAGTTGGTCCATTTGGGGGTAGGGGTCAAATTCTTTATTGGATGTATATTTAATTACCATTCTCTAGATTATTTAGGGGGATGATTCTTGGTATAAATTGTAGTAGAATTTATTTTCAGTGATATCTGAAATGTAAATGGGAAAATTTAGGCTGCTTTTCTTTAATTTTAATAAGTTTTTTCTTTTGGACCTATTATTAGAAATCTTCCCTCCTTTATTGACAAATGATAGTAATAAAATAAATTAGTACTAACAGAAAAAATCGGGTTACATGCAATTTTCATTTTTCTTCTATTTTTAGGTGAATTTTACAGTTGATGAGATCAGGGGCATGATGGACCATAAGCGGAATATCCGCAACATGTCTGTCATTGCCCATGTAGATCATGGAAAATCAACCCTGACTGATTCTCTTGTGGGCAAGGCTGGTATCATAGCTGGCTCAAAGGCAGGCGAAACTCGATTTACTGACACCCGTAAAGATGAACAAGAAAGATGTATTACCATCAAATCAACTGCCATCAGCATGTATTTTGAACTTGAGGATAAAGACACAGTATTCATTACTCAAGAGACACAGAGAGAGATAGGAGCAAAAGGTTTCTTGATCAACTTGATTGACTCTCCAGGTCATGTAGATTTCTCATCAGAAGTTACTGCTGCACTTCGAGTTACAGATGGTGCACTTGTTGTCGTTGATTGTGTATCAGGTAATAAACTACTTTTTGTCCGCTGTTGTTGAAAGAAGCAAATGTGACTACTATTTTAGATAAGCCTTAAAGTATATAATGCTTCTTGTGCAATATTTTCTTTGTATTTTCAATGAAACTCATGTATCAAGCCAGGAACAAGCAGTTGGAAATAAATTTTTATACCCTGTCAGTACTAGAGACTAAAATATCTACCACAATGCCTCCATTTTATCTCAACGCTGTAAAATAAACAGTAACATTGCTTGGCAAATAATGTACCTGCTCTGGACTGTATAACAAAAAGACTCCTTTAGTCTGTTGAAAGAAGCAAATATGATCGATGTTTCAGGTAAGCCTTGGGGTAAATGATTGTATCTTGGACTATACTTTTATGTTTATTCTTGTAAAGTTAGCCACAGAAAAGCAATTGGAATGAAGATGTTTACATCCATGAATTATTTGAAAAAAACTACGTTTTCTAAAGAGTTAAAGAGGCTGAGTCACAAGTTCGAACCTTAAAACGTACAGCCTGCAATCAGTTGGTCGTACAAACACAAATGAAACTGTTACAATGGCATTTTTTTAAATCTTCAGAGAATTTGGCAATGACAACTCAGTCTGTTACAGTTATAACTACGAACTTGTCTGTGTCAGGTATAGTTATGTATTCAGTGTGATTATGTATGATGGAAAAATAGATGAGACTGAACCTAAACAGCTTGTTTATGCTGATCCATTCTTCGGTTCCCTGTTTTTTCTGTTCAAAATTGTTAAGTTCATCACATTATATCCTTTTATCGGATAGGGAAAAATCTCTTGTAAAAAATCCAGCAAACAGGCTCAGTATTGTTTCTAATCAAAGAGATGCAATAGGATGTTCTTACGGTAAAAAATTCGAGCGACTTCGTTCGTGTTGCAAAGCATTTCTTTGCAAGGGAAAAAGCGGGGGTTGTGGGGGGCGGCAGCCCCCCAAACGTACCTCAATCCCTGTACGTTTTAAGGTTCGAACTTGTGACTCAGCCTCTTTAACTCTTTAGAAAACGTAGTTTTTTTCAAATAATTTCTGCACGTTTTTGTACAGTTTAGTACATACGTATTATTGCTTGACTAACTGTTAGCTGATCATGCCAGGAGTTAAAGTTGGGGGTTACCGCCCCCAAACCCCCCGCTTTTGAAGATTCTTGTGTTAAGGCTTTTAATTCCTGAATGCTCAATTCAAATGCACAGTAAGATTTTCTTTTTTCAACTTTTCTTTGAGCATGCGGGTATACGCCATGTTATCAAAGCAGTGGAGACTTACCTGTAAGCTGAAGGCCGACTGTGATATTCTTCTGGAGACGCCTGTTGAGCCGAAGGATTTAATAGATTGGATTTAAAAAGAAACTGAGTTTCTTTTTTAAACTTTAAATTTAAGAGATACTACTTTAAATTCAATATATAAAAAATTTACTCTGACGGGGAATCGAACCCGGGTCTTCCGCATGACAGACAGGAATAGTGAACACTGTACTATCAGAGTCTCTTGTTAAATTATTTTTAGTCTCTGCAATCCATTTTCGATGCACGGAAATACAAAGTAAGATTTTCGTTTTTCGACAAAAAAAAACTTCTGGGAAAGAGCTGGAATGTTTGGAAGCTTGCAGTCGGTTTTGTCAGGTTAAGAGGACTATTTTGATCTAATTTAATAATACTATGCTTTTAGGAATTTCAAAAGTTAACATGGGCTCTTATGGGAAAACGAGATTTTTCGTAAATGTAAATTCGAGGGATAATTTTTTCGGTCTGAAAATATCAAAAGGCCCTAACAGGTCGAATTCAGCTTCGAATGAGTCCTCATTCACCTGGATCCGTTGCCAACTGTGGACTGTAGGCGTGGCTGATAAAAAAAAATAATTTGATTAACATTAAGTGGCTATATTTGGTTTTTGGAAAGCAAGGGATGAGTGGTGGGATTGAGCTGAAACTTGTGAGGATAAGGTCTCAGGTCCTCGGAAACCTTATCCTTTTAATTTCAGCCCGATCGGACAACGTTAAAGGGGGGCTGTGGTGGACCGGTCGAAACTTCCGGCCCACTTTCTCCCATGAAGAAAATGTCGGAGGGAGTGAAATTTTGCATGTTTCTTAGTTTGAGCTTAGGCTACAAAATGCGATCACCGCCGTCGCTCTGCGACCGCTAGGACCGGAAATCGCTTAACATTGTGATGGGTCATCACAATGTGATGACCCATCACATCACATTGTGATGGCGCCTCTTTAAAGAGGCTCAAGTGTGCCTCCTTGATAAGCCTCAAGTCTCCTATAATGGCGCAGTTCTTATCCCTTTGAAGGGCTAAGGACAGTGAAATTCTTGAACATGGTGCTGTTGGTTTGTCAAAGTACCACAGACAATAAAAATTAAATTTGATTGTTCAGATTAGTTCAGTGGAAACTTACCTAACCATATGCATCTTAAATAATAAGGAAAATCATTGATGGCAATTTTATAATGAAAAGACATCTGTGTCCAGTTATGCTGCTTTTTTTTTTTTTTTTTTTTTTTTTTTTTTTTTTTTTTTGCAGTAGGGGAGGGACAAATTAAAACAAAAGAACTGAGTGAAAATCTAGCAAAAGCTAAACAAAAAAAAAAATCAACAAACGGTTTGAGAAGGCATTTTTTTTTCTTTGAAGGTGTTGTGTTTTGGAATCAAGAGATTGTTGTTTGAATTTTTAGACAAAAAGTGTTGTCAAGTTTAATAACTAACGAATTTTGCATATTTATTTTCATGGTCACCCAGCTGCAATACTGCGATATGTGTTACCAACATAAATTGTGAAACTTCTAAAAGAACATCTTGAAAAATTGAGGTTTTAAAGTGTTAATAGAACCATGATGGGTTATTTTAATGTCCTTGGTACTTCAAATTTCTACTACTATGATTACTACTAAAAAATACCACTCCTAACTACGGCTTTTAGCTTTCTTCTTAAGACAAATGTTTGATTTGAAAGGCCATGTTTGAATATGCAGCTTCAAGTTTATGTTTTATAACGTTAGACTAGGGCTCCAATAGGACTTGTTTTCATATATAAATGAAGCATGTATGATAACTCGATATAGTATATTTGGTTAGATAAACCCTGAGAAAAGCCCAATGCCCTTTTTCCATTATTAGCTCCTAATACTCCTGTTTTTTTGTTGTTGTTGTTTTTTATCTTGTGGCTTTATAGTTAGGTCTAGGGATTTTGGCTCTATTTACGGTTACTTTCTTGAATGAGATTAATTTTATGTTTTAATAACCTTTTTTAGCCCCCTCCCCAACCAGTGGCTTATTTAGGGGGCCTAGCCACCCCCTCCCGAAATTCCCAAAGATATTTTTGAAGAATTTATTTCTGCCCTCAGCACCTGTTTTGAATTTTTGTTGTATACTCGAATGGATGTGTGAAGAAAACGCAATATATATTGACAGGTATCTTAATGGCGGAACAAAACTATACTTGGTCTTTGTCATTTTTTCTAAAGCCTTGCTTCTAGCTTATTATGTGCTTTGATTTCTGCTGTTCCAATTGTTGATGCAAAGGTTGAATGTACTTGGCTAATCTCATTCCTGGCAAAACTGTTCCAGTCAAAGGGATTATTAATGAATGATTTTATATATTGCACCTTATGAAACATTTTCCTTTTTTCATCCATTTAAATGCTGGAGAAAGATTGGATATTCCGAAGGAAACTAGATTAACTTATTCGAGCATTGCTTTGACACCTGATTGTCCCAATCAGTTTTGTATGGATTGTACGGTCTACAATTTTTGTTGACTATGTTGGCCAACTTGAAAACCTTCACAATAGTTTAATTTTAAATCCAACCATAATAATATACTAATTTTCTTTAATACCTCAGAAAAGTCAGGAAATTCTTAAAAATTTTTGTAGTTATTAAGTGGCCGCCGTAAATCTGTAACTATTACAGAGGCTATGCTGCACAACGAAGTATTTTTTTTTTTTTTTGCATTTACTTAGTAGTAACTTAGTTGTACATTTACTATTAAGTAGTAACTAAGTGGTACATTTACTTAGTAGTTACTTATATTTACTTAGTAGTTTTAAGAAATAAATATATTGTATAATCGGTCTTCTTTCCTCAAATTCAAAACACTAAAAGGGGAGTTTTTTTTTTTTTTTTTTCAAAAGATGGGATGAAATGGAGATGGGTACTAGAATTAGAGTTATGCTGCTTTGTAATTACCAACTTTCTGATCTTGTAAAGTCCAATTGAAAAAGAACACCTTGCACAATTGTTACTAATTTTAACCAACAATATGTCTCATAAAATTATTGTTGAATAAGAGAAGAGGTTTGTTCAAGGTATGGAAGAACAGATTGTTGGGCAACCTTAGTTTTTTTTTCTTCTATTTTTTGATGCCTTGGTACATTTTTTGAAAGTAGTCCTCTTTCATGAGGGCTGAGAACGGTGTTCAATTCTCCTATCTCCTCTTAGAATTAGCGTAAGAATTAAATAAAATATGGAACACGAAGAAATATTATGCAGCCTTGAAAGTTACAAGAATTGAAAACCCATCTCGGAAATTAAGACTGAAATACAGTTAAGTTTTAATAAAATGTAAGAAAATGAATTAGGTTTTTTTGGTAATGGTCTAAAATAAGTGTCAAACTCGTGCGTTCGAAAAAGGTCTATGGCCATTTTGAACAAAAACGAGGATATTGTTGATTATCAGAGCCACGCAAAACATCTATTGGTGATAGGATTGAAATATCGTCTATTTTGTGTTTCAATCAAAAAAAAAAAAAAATTAAAATGTTTTAGTTCAAATTTTGTTAATTAAACCAACCAAGTTGATTTGCCTAAGACATTAGAATAACTTCTAAGCCAAGCATTAATAATCCTTCATGAAATAAACCAACATTCAGAAGACACCTAATTATCTGCATCCATAATTACCAAGTGAACTAACTTTTCAAGTGAACTTGCCTTCGGCATTAGAATAACTTCTAAGCCAAAGCATTAATAATCCCTTTCATGAAATAAACTAACATTGAGAAGACACCTCAGTCACTGCACCCATAATTACCAAGTGAACTTGCCTAAGACATTAGAATAACTTCTAAGCCAAAGCATTAATAACCCTTTTTATGGAATAGATCAGCATTTAGAAGACATCTCAGTCATTGCACCCATAATCACCTTGCTTGATATTGGCTTGGAGTCCTTTGATGGTATTGACCAGATCTTTGATGCTCGAAAGTTGGACTTGTATGTGTAGCCACTGGAAACCAGGAAAGGACTAAACAAATTTCCTGAAATAGTTCAATGGAATATCAAGGGTATAGTGGCAAAACGTTGTCGTTTTCGAAGGCTCCAAAATATTCATGTTTTTTGTTCAGCCCTTGACAAAAAGGTGTATTCTGTAAACACTGCTTCCTATTTCCAGAATCTGAGACCAATATAATGAAGTTTAGTTTCAAAGCCACCTTAAAGATTCTCTTGTTTACTTCAATTGTCATGATGAAAGAAGGTATCATGTTACTGTGGTACAAAAATCTATGATGTTTATCAAAATACAAGAAGGAAAAAATATTCCAATTGACCAGCTATTGAGTTTGCATGGCCACGAGAAAAGGATTAAAAACCGGGAAATGTTAAGACCAATTGACCAGGCTATATATGTGTCTGTCGTGAACTAGCCCTGAGAGGTCTTCGTGAATAAAAGTGATCTTACAAAAAATGTTGAAAATGATGGGGTATTCAGAGGGTTGTTGTGGTTGGTAATAGATTGCGGAAACACAAATTATGGGAGCATTTCAAATCATCTGCTAAAAACGAGAAATATGTATCTGCTCTTGCGTAGAATGATATCATTGATAATGTCTGCAATGTTATTTTGGAGCAAAAAGTGCGAAGTGTTATGAGATGAGTGATGTAACTACAAAAGAATGGCTTATTTTTGTTGTCTGTTCTTATGAAGATCATCAAATAGAAGAAAGTTTTTATTTTGTGTTTTGACTCTATAAATGGCTCGACTGACATAGGGTTTACAAAGTACATTATCAGACTCAGCTTAGAATTTGAATTAGACATAAACAAGCTAGTTGGAATTGGTTTTGAAGAAGGTAGTAGTGAGTCCAATTTTTACAAGAGTGCTCAAGCAGAGGTATGAAAGCAGTACTCACTTTGCTATTTACATGCATTGTGCTTCGCATTCTTTAAAACCTGCCCTGGCGAAGGTATCTAGACTGGATTTAATTCAAATATTATATGGACACTTTCTCATTCCCACAAATAGACTGAGCCATTAGCTTCTGGTCTGCCACATACATAAAAACTTCCTTTTGTGACATGGGGGATTGAAAGGCATGATAGTATTGTCGCTTCTGAATTTTTTTTTTCTATTGTTGTTGGAGTACTGAAGAGATTTGTGGACATCCGGTTCAAGTCTGATGGCAAAAGCCAGCTCTAGTAGCAGCCAGTACCTTCTTTAGCTTCATTTTCCCTCTGATTCTTGTAAAAAAGTTAGTTCCATTCTGCTCGGAACTTTTGTTTCTCTGCAGAAGGAAAATTTAGATTTACTTACCTACTGTGAACATCTTAATCTCCAAAAGTCAGTATTGAAAGAGCTAAAGGAAGCAGATTTTCCTTCTTTTTATAGAAAAGCAGTCCAGGCAGCTGGAAGTGTTGGGACATCCACCTCAACACGAAGGTGCCTGCGTTGGTGATTCTCCTCTTCACACTTCACTTTTTTTTACAAAGACTTTGTCTTTTCTCCATACCTCAAGCAACAATGGGAGGAACTCGATATGAAATGTCTTAACCACCGAGCTGCAGTATTTTATATCCATTTTTTCTTCCCTCATTTTATTGTTGTATACTGTGTTTGCCGAGGTTGTGACAGGTGCAAAAATATAGGCAGATCTGTTTCTCTGAGACTAGCCCTCTTAGCGGAGCTAACTGTCTGGCAAGCCAAATGGAGGTCTATAGGCGAGTCTTGTCATCCCAATAAAGTTTCCGAAATTTTTGATGCGTGCAACAACTGCTTTTTTCCAACTGTGCATTCACTCTTTATTTTTTCTCACTGTTGTCACGACCTCTGCACAACGTTAATTTAGCATGCTAAAGCAGCTTAAAATATGCCTCCGAAATAAGACAGGAGCGGGCAGGAGGACTGTTCTTGCACACATGTCTCAATTGCATTATCAAGGTAGATACTGACGATTTTTTTTAGCGACTTAGGAAGGAAATCCAGATGGATTAAATTGTAGGAATTATTTACAGTGCTTATGTTGGTTTGTATCTGATTCAAGGATTAGAAAGATTTGAGATCTTCAATTTGGTTAATGGAACTCATTATTTTATCTTTTTTTTAGCTAGCAGAGTACTAAATAAACTAAAAAAAAGGGGGGCTTTGGCTGATGATGATATGTGGTAGCTTTTGGCTGATGAGCCCCCTTTGAACAGAAATCCTAAATGCGCCACAGCCCTCCGCCTCCAAAATTCATTACAAACAGCCGCTACCCTAAAGACTCTTATAATAGTTGTTAATTTGAGCATGGTCCATTTGTTTTATTATATAATCCTAACGGGATACTAGTTTTTATACAACTAGTTACTGACTGACGCTTGGAAATTTATTGTTCTACTTTTTGATTTGATGTTGCTTTTACTAGAATGTGTTCTTATATTGAAGAACGGGTACTTCAAGAACTAAATGCGCCAAAACCCCTATGCCTTCCCAAGGCCAGAACAAAATTTGCACTTCACTGAAAAAAATAATTGTTTTTACTTCTATAACTTTAATAAATCAAATAATTTTAACGTTTTGATTACTAAATATCAGTATATGTATATTAAACTGACAATGCACATTCATTTGTATTTTTTCAGTAAAGTGCAAATTTTGTTCTGGCCTTAGGAAGGTATATTGGTTTTGCGCCCAACTTATGTTAATTTCTGCTCGTTTTGAGTTTGACTCTGTTATTTATTGTAATTTCTGTTCGTTTTGGGTTTCATTTATTTATCGATGCTGATTTGTGGTAGTTTCGAGCTTGGTAGATTATTTGATTTTATTTTTGTTCATTTTTGGTTTAATGGAGTTCTTTACTTTTCTTTGAAAAACTTATTTTGTGGAAAGTTTTTTTTAACTAATTTCTGTTTGTTTTATATATTGACATAGTCTTTTCAGGGAAAAAGAAAATAATACTTTAAATCTTTTTGTTTTTCTTAAGACTTTATAGTTTGGCCTGCTATTTGTATGCTGGAGAAAAATTTTCAGCAATTTTTAACAACATAAACCCTTTTAAAAATCTGGACACAGATAGTACTGTTTAACTTAGTTTCATACCTCTTCTAGTTGACCTGAATTGGAAAAGTTGGTACCATTCGCAAAAAAATCTGTTTACTTTCTTTGATAGCTTGGATACACTTGCACTATTTTGATTTGGTTAAATTTTAAGAGCAGAAGTAGTCTCGAAAGTTTGAACATAATACCCTCAGTCGTTCTTGGGATACTGCTGAGTTGCCTTATTGGGAATTAGCATTATCACAGTGCATTTTGATTTAATCTTAAGGCAACATATAGTTTTTAAACATAATGGGCAAATGGGAGGGTGGGAGTGGAAGGGGATTAGTTCCCGTCCAACCACTTTCGACTATTAAAAAGGGCATCAGCCCTTTCTATTTTCAATCGAATGAGCCCCTTTCTAAGTTACCACGACAACTCCTTCGATACGAAGTGCCCTGGTCTAAACAACAACAACAACAAAAAATATTACTGATCACTTTCGACTATTAAAAATGGCACTAGCCCTTCGAATTTCAAATCGAATGAGCCCTTTTCTGAAGTTTCTACGACAACGCCTTCTATAAAACCTTAGTCCCCCACGGCATAGCTTAAAACCCTTGCCCTTAGAGCAGTGGCGGAGTATCCTCCTCAATAATATATTTTCTATCTGTAGATCAACTACGCTGAACAAAATAGCTATCTCAGAATTTTGATTGGATGTGTTTGGGGGAATGATGGGTGTGGGGGGGCTAGTTGCCCTCCAATCACTTTCGACAATTAAAAAGGGCACTAGCCCTTTGAATTTCCAATCGTATTAGCCTTTTTGAAGTTCCTACGACAGCGCTTTCTATAAAAAACCTTATATGCCCCCAGGGCATAACTTGAAACCCTTTCCCTGAGGGTTTTGGGGGAGTGTCCTTCTCAAAAATATATTTTCTATCTGGAAATTAACTAGCCTACGCTAAACAAAATGGCTATCTCAAAATTTTGATTGTGTGTGTTTGGGTGAATGATGGACGTGGGGGGGGACTAGTTGCCCTCCAATCACTTTCGACTATTGAAAAAGGCACTAGCCCTTAGAATTTCCAATCAAATGAGCCCCTTTTGAAGTTTCAACGACAACGCCTTCTATAAAAACTTTCCCTAGGGTTTTCGGGGAGTGTCCTCCTTAGAAACATATTTTCTATCTGTAAATCAACTACGCTGAAAAAATTGTCTACCTCAAAATTTTGTTTGGTTGTTTTTGGGGTTTTGTTGGGTGTGGGGGAGGGGCTAGTTCCGCTCCAATCACTTTCGACTATTAAGAAGGGAACTAGCCCTTTGAATTTCCAATCGAATGAGCCTGTTTTGAAGTTTCTACGACAACACCTTCTTATAAAAACCTTATATGCCCCCAGGGCATAACTTAAAACCCTTGCCCTGAGGGTTGTGGGGGAGTGTCCTCCTAAAAAACATATTTTCTATCTGGAAATCAACTAGCCTACGCTGAACAAAATGGCTATCTCAAAATTTTGATTGGATGTGTTTGGGGGAATGATTGGCGTGAGGGGGGGGATAGTTGCCCTCCAATCACTTTCGACTATTGAAAAGGGCACTAGAACTCTCGATTTCCAATCGAAGGAACACCTTTTGAAGTCTCTACGACGACCCCTTCTATATGAAGTGCCCTGCTTTAAAAAAAAAATAAACTACATTGTGTCAACATTGATCTTATATGCCCTCAGGGCATAACTTAAAACCCTTTCCCCAACGGTTTTGGGGGAGTGTCCTCCTCAAAAAGATATTTTCTATCTGGAAATCAGATACGTTGAACAAAATGGCTATCTCAAAATTTTGATTGAATATGTTTGGGGGAACGATGGGTGTAGGGGCGGGGGGCTAGTTGCCCTCCAATCACTTTCGACTATAAAAAAGGGCCCTAGCCCTTTGAATTTCCAATCGAATGAGCCTTTTTTGAAGTTTCTACGACAACACCTTCTATAAAAACCGTGTATGCCCCCAGGGCATAACTTAAAACCCTTACCCTGACGGTTTTGGGGGAGTGTCCTCCTCAAAAACTTATTTTCTATCAGGAAATCAACTACGCTGAACAAAATGGCTATCTCACAATTTTGATTGGATGTGTTTGGGGAATGATGGGCGTGGGGAGGGGGCTAGTTGCCCTCCAATCACTTTCTACTATTAAAAAGGGACCTAGCCCTTTGAATTTCCAATCGAATGAGCCTGTTTTGAAGATTCTACGACAACGCCTTCTATAAAACCTTATATGCCCCCAGGGCATAACTTATCACCCTTTCCCTGACGGTTGTGATGGAGTATTCTCCTCAGAAACACATTTTTTATCTGGGAATCCACTACGCTGAACAAAATGGCTATCTCGAAATTTTGATTGGATGGGTTTGGAGTACAAATGGGCGTGAGGGGGGGGCTAGTTGCCCTCCAATCACTTTCGACTATTGAAAAGGGCACTAGAACTCTCGATTTCCAATCGAAGGAACACCTTTTGAAGTCTTTACGACGACCCCTTCTATATGAAGTGCCCTGCTTTAAAGAAAAAAAAAAATAAACTGTACATTGTGTCAACATTGATGTTATATGCCCTCAAGACATAACTTAAAACCCTTGCCCCGAGGGTTGTGGGGGAGTATCCTCCTCAAAAAGATATTTTCTATCTGGAAAGCAACTACGCTGAACAAAATGGCTGTCTCAAAATTTTGAAAGTTATCTTTTTATTATTACTACACAAATGTGCTCTGTGTTTGTACATTGCCATACATTTATATTTCTCTACATCCTACTAAAGACTTGTATTTTTAACAGGTGTGTGCGTTCAAACCGAAACAGTACTAAGACAAGCTATTGCTGAGCGAATTAAGCCAGTTCTGTTCATGAACAAAATGGACCGTGCCCTTCTTGAACTGCAGTTAGAACAGGAAGAATTGTACCAAACGTTTTCTAGAATTGTTGAAAACGTCAACGTGATTATCGCCACTTATGCTGATGATGAAGGTCCAATGGGTCCTATTAGTGTAGATCCCAGCAAAGGATCTGTTGGCTTCGGTTCAGGTAACTTTACAATTATTGCTGTTGCTGAAATAACATTTAAAATATGGAATAGTTTTTGCAAAAAAAAAATTTTTGAGCATTTAGTAAAAACAGATGCGATTTAGTAAATTTCTCCCCTCAGATTTAGTAAATTCTTCCAGGCCAGGGGGGCAACCGTGTTGACGAGGCTAACTTAATAAGAAGAAAATATATATATATATGTATATATATATATATATATATATATATATATATATATATATATATATATATATATATATATATATATATATATATATATATATATATATATATTGTATCCAACTGTTTCTATAATGCAGTTTAATTTTACTTCCCCTTTCTTGGCAAGTCTGTCAATCAAGGCGTGTGACAACACGGGAACTCCCAAAGCAGCAAGATTGCCAAATGATAATTCCTTTGAACTGATTTTTAGTATTTGTCGAGCAGGTAGGCTAGAACATTCTTAGGGACTGCTGATTCCTGAACTTATGTTAGAAAATCATGTTCTGATTAATAGAAAAAACAAAATCCTACTTTCTGAGGATGGAAGTCTCATCAGCCTCAAACTGAAGGAAATTAAAATGATTTTCTAAGATTCTCGGGAAATTCTGCGAAAGTCGGCTTTTAGTTCATCCGAATCTATTATCAATCTATTTTATCAAGACCACCAACACTCAATTCTAAATTGTTTTGGCTAAACAAACTAAAAACGTTAACAAAGGACGAGATAGGGCGATTTTGTTTTGTGTCGATGGGCCTTAAGATTTCAGCTTCCATTACTTTTTTACAAAATAGCCTTATAGTGGAGGAAAAATATGGTTTGAGCTCAGAAAATTGTGTTTTTGTTTTTTCTTCTTCTTCTTTTTTTTTTTTTTTTTTTTTACAAAATGCTCAGAAAAATCAGCTTAATTTCACAAAAAAAAATTCAGCCGAACCCCCCTCACACAGCTGTCCCAGATTTGCCCTTGAAGGTAGAAAATCGATTTTTTTTTGTTTATGAATATTTTTGAGTTTCAATAGTCATTTCCTATCAAGCATGACGAATCCGAATTCGACGTCAGGAATTCAGTCTGTACCCCAGTAACATTTTTCATCGTCGTGCAATTGGGGGGGGTGTAAATACACAGATCATTATTTGATTGATTCTTGTGGCTAAAGGATCATTATCAAATAAAGTACTGTATTGCCAAATATTAGGTCAAAAGCAGTTTTTTCAACTGAAAAATTGACTGCACGAACAACCAAATAGATTTTGTGTTTAGCCAAATAGACTTACTGAAGTATTTCTAACACAACTGTAGATAAAGGTCAAGGTTGCCACTTTGTAGTGCTCTCAGGTTCTTTCTCAAGACTCTGAGTTGGTCCAGATACTGAAACCTAAGACGGACAGTTCTGAATTCGGATTATCGTTCTTTTCCACTATGAACTTTTCCATAGATAAGTTCTGCTGCTTCGGACGCCTGCGCTTCGTTGAGGGTATCTCCTTCAAG
Source organism: Artemia sp. Qi Xiang Cuo (assembly GCF_049724085.1). Lineage (NCBI taxonomy): Eukaryota > Metazoa > Arthropoda > Branchiopoda > Anostraca > Artemiidae > Artemia > Artemia sp. Qi Xiang Cuo. The sequence goes on from NC_142796.1 coordinate 86,337,212, forward strand.
GAGTGACTCGTACGCTTGTTTTGTCTTTTCAAGGGGTTCTGGTAGCATGTCATTGCCATCAAACGCTCTGCTATTTAGTTCTGATGATAAAAGGTTTGCATATAGGCTACCTCTAACAGACCATGACCTCGCACAGCACGGTTTTGTACCCTACTTTTTACACTCAGATGTAAAACATTTTGACAAAACCTCATACCAATTTCTCTACTTTTTTAGGATGCTTAGCAAATTGACAGACAGACAAATGGTGTGTTTTATACTATATGTTTCTTTAGGAGAACCTGATTCTTGAGCCGTCTGTATATTTATAATATCTTTAAAATAATTATCTAAAGTTGTTGTGGAGAAAATTTGTTTTTATTTAGTTACCTGAAAAAAAAACCATGTTGAGCCAGATAGAAACAGGTATTAGAATAAGAATCACTTAACGAAAAATTATCATTAAGGATGAAACAAGAACACAGTTCCTTGCGACACGAGGGATTGAACCAGTGAACCTCATCCTTTACGGTGTTACAAGGTATACTCTAACTGAATTTTTCTAAGTAGCTCTTCACATACTATTGATGAAGCAGTTATAATGGTAAATTTTGTTTGTTTTAGGGGGGTTGAGTGGGTAGCAAAGAAATGGCTTATTTTAAGATAGAAAACTTGATCTTTTTTATTCTGCTGTAAATTCATTTTCTCTCCTAAAAATTATCATAATAATTGCCTCTGAGCTAGCTAATTGTAATTTTATGAATAATACTAACTGTTCCTCTAATCTCGGACACTGAAAAGATTTGTGTTCGCAATGCTCATGTAAGATTTTGGTTGTGTTTCAGAACTAAATTTTCAGTGATTATAAGTATTTTTCATTACTATTATTTTATCATTATTTGTTGTGTTATCTTATTTAATTAAATTTTTTTGTTATCCAATCCAAAAAGAAGCTGCCCCCCCCCCCCCATATAGGACTTCAAATTTGCAATGGACATTAACGAGAACTTTTTGTATGTAGGAATTTTTCTGTTGCATGTACACCGTAGGTGGTTGAAACAGCTGGAAATAAACAAAAATTTCAAACATCGTTTTAGATATCAGTATTTACGTTTCAATATTCAATCTTGATTTTACATTTCGATATTTAATATTGAATTTGATGTTTAATATCGCCCGACTTTAAACTTTTGAATTGAACTCTTGGAACAAGAAGCTGTTATCTAACCGTAATGTAGCCATCAGACTAAAAAAACGTTGAATTGAATTGAAGTTATCAAGTATTTTGCAATAGGTTGCACCAAGACCATGGCTTATTGTAGAAAGAGAAAAGCCAAGACAGATAGTCCAAGTAATTGAGAGGTAAATGTTTAAATGGCTTATGTGTTTTCTCTTCAGTAACTTTAACAAATCCAAAGTAATTAATACTTTCAGGAATCAATATAGAATATGTTAGACGTTCAATCCATATAAATTTGTTGTTTTTTCCAGTAATCTTAGTTTTGATGGTTTTGTTGTTGTTGTTTTGTTTTTTGTTTTTTTTTTTTTTCGATGTCATCAGAAATAGAACCATATATCTCTAAAAATTCAAGCTATATTCTGGTCTTTAAAAAGCACGGGAGGTGTCAGTTCTAATCTAATCCCGTAATGTAGCCTACACCCATGATAGAACTGGTAAAAAGTACAGGACCGTGAATAGACTAAGAATAGTAAACATTTTTGGAATGTGTTGTATTAATTACGTCCCTTGTAGGTCTCCATGGCTGGGCGTTCACACTCAAGCAATTTGCTGAAAAGTATTCGGATAAATTTAAGATTGACGTTAACAAGCTGATGAGTCGTCTCTGGGGAGAGAACTTTTTTAATCCAAGTACAAAGAAGTGGAGCTCTCAAAAGAACCCTGACAACAAAAGGTCATTCAACATGTATGTTTTAGACCCCATTTTCATGGTATGCACCCTTTTTTAGTCTCTATTTTGTAAGTAAACTGAGCTAACAAATGACCCATGAAAGGGTCTTGTTTTTACAATAATGTAAAAAAGAATCACTGAATAAAAAAAAATACTGAAGACTTATTTATTGCACGGAGAGACAATCAAATAAAATTCAATAAAAAAAATTTAACTAAAAATAATCAAATAAAATTCAATAAAAAATTTTAACTAAAAATAATCAATAAAAAATTTAACTAAAAATAATCAAATAAAATTCAATATAACTAAAAATAATCAATAAAAATTCAATAAAAAAAATTTTAACTAATAATAATCAAATAAAATTCAATAAAAAAATTTAACTTAAGAATAATCAAATAAAATTCAAAGAAAGTATTGTAGATGTGTCAAAAAACAAACCACTGGACAAAAAGAGTCAGTGTCGCTACCAACATGCCGTGGCAATGGGAAGGGGAGGGGAGAAAATGGAACTTTTCAAAAATCTGGAGGGGAGGAAAGTTTAGTTGTTTTTTGTTTGTTTGTTTTCAATGAAAATACGAAAACACGGTGTCAGCAAGTTCTGAAAACACTTCGTGAACTTAGGCATGCCAACGTTTATCTGGGCGTTCCCATTGGACGGTAAATACCTGAGGCGCGGTAGCTACTATTTTGTCAGTTTCCAGTGAGGGCTCCGTTTACTTATAGCTATATTGTGGTAAATAAGCGGAAGTTTGGCCATTCTCTGTTGGCCCATTAATACGATTTTACGATGCTATGATTTTTCGCCTTTATATAGGACTTAACCCATTTTGGCGTTTTTTTACGCCTAGTCTCATAATGAAATAGCGTTAAGTCTGCTATAATTATACAAAGTTCTTGTTTCACTAATCCCCTAGACACTGATCATTTATGTTTCGCAATGGAATGGTATTACGAATCTGAAAAGGGTAATATCTGCTTGTTTAAGTTTTAGCGTCGCTCTTTACATTCTTTTGGGGGAAAAAAACTTTCATTTAATATCTCTAAAAGGGGGGGGGGTGCTTTACACCACCTGTTGATTGTTGTCGTTGTTTTCTTATTCTTCCTTTTCTTTTAATTTTATTTTTATTCGAATTTGCATACTTTTTTATAAATAATTTAGATATATTATTATTATTTTATTATTTTTATTTATAATCTTTTATTTGGTAAGCCCACGTTTTAATATGTAGCAGTTCAGGGTAGGCTAAAAAAGAACAAATTCCCCAAATTAGACCCTAGTGCCTGTCTCCATTCCCGATAATCTTTGCGGTAACATGCAACACTAGAATTAAAGATATGTATTACCACCTGGGTAATTATAGTTAATGTTATTTATACATCATAAATAAATGAATACAACCAAATTTTATAGAGGGGTAAGGGTAAGTTTTTGACAGAAAACCATGGAAGGGGGAAGGCAATATCCTACATCACCATCGGCTATTTGATTGATAATTCTCCAGTATTTGTATTTTATTTGATATTGTATATTTCAGTACAGGTACTACATACGATGGGGTAGGTGTCTGTTTACCTATGCTCTTGCAGAATCTTGAATTGTTTAGGGTTTACTCTATAATTTCATATACATTCCCAGTGATTTTTCTATTTTTGTGTTTTCTTTATTGTAATAACCCCTCCTCCCCACTCCCCCAAGAAAATAATCAATAAAAGTGTGTACTCACCTGTTTATGCGTTTTTCCTCTTTTCGGGGGGTGGGGGGGGGAAGTTGTAAATTTGGTTCTCAGATTTTATTTATAAATGTACTTAGGCTAATGTATTTACAAGTATAATAACCTTCCGGAACTTGAGAAATTTAAAAACTTTATTGTCAAATCAAGTCCTGTTGTAAACTTATACCCAATTTAGTTATATGTTGCGTATTTGTTGAAAGATAGGGAATGTACTAATTATTTTTAACTTCTTGAAGTACCAGTGAAAGGACAGTGAAAACGGAATGTGATTGTTTAGTTTGGTTAAGTGAAATACACAGCCGTACATACTTTAAAAATTAGGACAAACCGAGAAATCAATTTGTAGTGAAAATACATCGGAAAGGCAGCAAAGTAATTTTCTGCTTAAAATTTTTGAGTATTTCGTAATTTCGCAGTATTTGTATTTGATATTGTATATATCAATTAACGTAATACTTATCGTATAACTATATAACTTATATTACGTAATATTTATAACGTTATATTATGCGGCTCAACGTGGATATAAAGTCGCACAACTATGAGAACGGCATAATTTTGAAGTAACGAAAAGAAAATATAAAAAAATATATATAGAGTATGAATAGATCTAAGGTGGGTGTAATGACTGAGAGGCAAAGTATGTTTTATGGGAGCAAAAAAAATTTTTAATTTGTTTTCATCGGTTCTCTAAACGCTTCGAAAGTTAAATTAACTTATAATGATGATAACACAGACCTGTTCTTAATGCTAGTGAAAGATGTACTTAGCTGAACGATCTCACATGCATTGACCAGACTCATGGCCAGTTTTAGATAACTGATCCTTGTCTTTATTACCTTTTAGATCTTCCGGACTATAATGGGACACAAGAAAGATGAGGTAGAAGCTCTACTGAAAAAGCTCAACATTAAATTGGCAGTTGATGATAGAGAAAAAGAAGGCAAGGCATTATTGAAGGTGGTCGTTCGTCAGTGGCTCCCCGCTGGTGATGCTCTACTTCAGATGATAGCCATTCATCTGCCGTCGCCCGTCACAGCGCAGAAGTACCGAATGGAAATGCTTTATGAGGGCCCACTTGATGATGAAGCTGCTACGGCTGTTAAGGTAAGCATACGAGGATGTGGCTCCAAGAATATGTGTAACAAATAAGAACATAAACTAGTAATCTAGCAACGCAATCGCCATGGACGTCTTATTACTAAAGCCATCTAGCATTTGAAGTTTCTCGGCATTTTTTTTTTTTTTTTTTTTTTTTGTAAAAAATGAGTTTAGTAATTAGTGGCTGATGTAAGCTTTTGCATAAAAAAAACAAGTGCGTGTGTTTAAAAAAAAATGTAAAGAAAAGTTCAACACTAGATGACATTGCTGATCTTTTTTCAAGGAAACATGGCAAAGGCAATAGGAAATTATAGAGTCAAATGGAAAGGTAAAACTCCGAGACGTAGGAGTGTGCAGATGATCTAAGTAATCCAAATAGGAATATTTCCAAGAATGGTTGAAATTTTGGAAGTTTTGACAATTCAGGATGTAAGAACTTAGTGTTTTTTTTACGGTTGAAAATATTTGAAAGAATAAGCAGATAAGGTTTTGAACCAAGATAGTAATATTTTAAGCTAGGGTAATGACAGTGGTCAAGTATAGTTGTGATGCTTGTGTGTTTTGAAAAGGCAGAGGAAGATCTATTAAATATTATCCAGAGGAATTATGTACGAATGGATTGTCCAAGATAGTTGATTCTAAAGATCGTCAATCCATCTGGGGTCAAGGGAGGAGATGGTCATTTCGGAACAGGATGGAAAGAGTTAATAAGGGAGGGTTTAAAGGAAATTAAAACTTTTTGGGAGGGGGTAAAGAATGAAGAATTAAATAGATAGGGGCGGTGAGGAGCGTGTGAAGCTATGTTGGCCTGTTGCCTTGGTGCTGCATTGAGTTTTCATTAGTAGTAATATAATGGTTGGAGATATGGCATCTCATGTTTTACAAGCCTTGGTTAAATACACGTTTAATTCTATGTTACTCGAGTTGGCCTGTTGGCTATGTTGGCCTGTTGCCTTGGTGCTGCATTGAGTTTTCATTAGTAGTAATATAATGGTTGGAGATATGGCATCTCATGTCTTACAAGCCTTGGTTAAATACAGGTTTAATTCTATGTTACTCGAGTTTTGAATTCTGCAATTTGTAGCCACTGATGGTAGAGGATCTTGGAAGTTCATAGAGTGGTTCACCTAAGGAGACATTTAGCCATCCACAAGTGGTGCAAGCCGCACACAGTTCCATCCCGGCTCTAGGATAGGTAATTGTTACGTGCTTGCTAGATAATATTTGACATTCTATATTTCCTGGTTGTCTCTCACTAGACTTGCAGCTCATTCAGAATGTTACAATTTATACTCTGTTAAATAGGGGTATATCTATGACCCCCTGATCCCAAATAAATTAGATAAAGCGCGAAACAATAGATCTCCTTCAAGCTGATCCATGAAAGACTGGGGCTAAGGCTTCTACATTTTTATGATTTCAAAACATAAATTGTCAGTATTGTTCTATTTATCAAAACCCAGGTGTGAAATTAATACGTAGTTAAATTAATTGATAATTATTTTTCAATTAATTGATAAATGTTATAAGAAACCGAAATTAATTGATTCGGTTTCTTGGCTTTGGTTCTTTATAATATTAGTTTGTTGATAATGAATGTTGAAAAAAAAATTGTTCAGTTTGCTGGTTTTTGTCGTTTTCTGTGTGTATAAATGCAAATATTTGACGAAGATAAATTTGTTGACCGAATTTTGCAGAAATGTGTGTTGTTGTTTTTGGATTAACTGTTAATTGTAGGATGTATGATTGTTTAAGGACGGATGCGAATATTTAAAATGTGTATTAAAATAAATATTTAACTAAATAAATATTATTAAAGTAAATAAATATTAAATGTATTAAAATAATATTTATTTTAAATAAATGTATTAAAATAAATATTTAAACATGTGTATTAAAATATATATTTAACATGTGTATTAAAATAAAAGAAAAACATTTAATTAGAAGTTGACGTGAAATATACTTTATCAAATGGAGAACTGTCTTTTCTTTTTTTTGTGGGGGGGGGGGGAATGTAAGACAGTTCCTTCCTTTGCCTCCGGTGTATACATGTTTAAATTAATTGTTGTTGTGTTTTTTTCGACATTTTGAATTGCAAATGTGTATAAGGGTGAATATTATGTAATTTTGCTTTCTTTATTTCTTGGCTGCCTTTGCGTCGTTTATTACATATGCTACAAGCTATAATTTGTACTTTATAGAACATTGTATCTATACGGCCTTCTGGTCAATCTCAAAGAGTGGTTTCCTTCAAGCCTTCTCGTTAAGGACTCGATGAGGCGCTGTTAACATTTTGATAGCTTCATCTCCACAATGGAATGTTGAATCATTCTATCTATGTTTTATTTGAATTTATCCATATGGGTATAATTCTGTCTTCTGTTCACACACAACTGAAACCCAGGCACGAAATAAATTCATAAATTAAAATACACAGGCATAAAAATCATTTCGGATAAAAGAATAAAGTTGGGACCGCATTCGGGTCACGAGTGGAACAACTTCTCGCTATTACTAAAACTGATTTTATGGGGGCGTTGGTAAGTGACGTTGCTAAATTATAGTATTATCCGTTGGGGGGGGGGCAACTTCTTGACATCAGTTGGCAATATTGGTTTCTGTGACAATAATAGCCCTAGCTAAAGGCTCTTGCTTAGAAAATTATCCTTGAAATGAATATAATTGAAATATAATAGGAAAATATATTTTTAAACTCGACTACCTTGCAGGCTGCACTCTGTTTCATCCCGATTCTGGGATAAATCAATTTTAATGCTTGCTAGATTATTTTCTGCGTTTTAATTTCCTGGTTGACTCTCCATGGGCCTCCAGTTCATTCCAGATGCTACAATGAAGGTTGTTTTCCCTTTAGTAGGCTTTTGAGCTTCGACCTTTACCGCTGTCTTGTTCGAGGAAGGCTCCTCAATTCAAACTTATGACAAAAGTGTTAAGTGGAAATCCTTATACTTACTTTTTCTCGGACTTGTGACTCGGACTTGTGTTGATACCTTCTAAACTAGCATGGGTGAATTTTGTTCCGTATTGCTGCAAAAATCAAGTAAGCCAATCAATACTCTTGGGTATTGCTTGGGTGTTTGCATTGTTGTTTTTTATATTTAATTAAATGTTAAAAACAAGTTTTTTTTGTTTTTGTTTTTTACTGAAAGTAAGGAGCGACATTAAAACTTAAAACGAACAGAAATTATTCGTTATATGAAAGGGGCTGTCTCCTCAACGCTTCGCTCTTTACGGAAATTTTTTTTTATTGTTTTAAAAATAAAGTTGGGAGACAGAGTCAAACTTAGCGTAAAGAGCTAGGCGTTGAGGATGGGACAGTCCCTTTCATATACGGAATAATTTCTGTTCGTTTTAAGTTTTAATGTCGCTCCTTACTTTCAGTTAAGAAAACTTGTTTTTTTAAAATTTAATTTCTGATCGTTTTTGAATTAATGCAGCTTTGATGTTGGCTCACCATATATGAGTAATTAAAACAAAATTTTCATATTAATTTTACCTTTTTTTTTTTTGGCTAAACGGCATTTTTGAAATTTTGTTCTGACGTAACTTACGTAACGAACTTACATACTCGTATATTTTTATGACTTATATTAGGGAGTTCGCCCCCTAGTCGTTACCTCGCTCTTTACGCTAAAGTTCAAATTTTGTTCCAATTCTTTAACTTTAGCGTAAAGAGCGAGTTAATGACTAGGGGGCCAACCCAATCATATACGTAATAATTTCTGTTCGTTTTAAGTTTTGATGTTGCTCCTTACTTTCAGTTTTTTTTTTTTTTTTTTTTTTTTTTTTTTTTTTTCAAAAAATAATTAGCCGTTTTTTTGAAGATTTTTCGCCTACGTGTCTCTTATTTTATTGCTGATACTACCACAAACTGCATAACTATGCATAGATTTTTTTATTATTATAAAAGTTGAATGTCGTGATTTTTCCTAATTTTCTAAGATATACATGGTCATGCAAGTTACCACTTAGAATTCAATCAGTTTTCATTCCCACTGTCCTTGGTTCTTCAGCCTATAGTATTGAAGTGATCTAAAAATACTATATCAAAACGAATTCATAATAAGTCTGATTCGTAATAATACAACCGCCCTTGTCATTCATAAGGATATAGTCCAGTAAATCTACGAAACTGGGACAAAATTGCAATATAAAAGATTTTTACGCCATCTTGTAGAGAAAATCTGTACAACATATCAAAAGTCCCCCAAAATCCGGGAAATGGAAAAATTCAGGAGCAGATTTATTGTGCGCTCGAATTTCACGTCTGCTCTTTTTCTTCGCGGAGAACTCGAAAAAAGAAAGTTATACTGTTTAATCACTGGACTTGGTTCGACTTCTTCCTTTAGCGAGAAAGGGGGGAGGGAACAGTATCCTCGAGAGTTGAGCGATATGGCTGGTCAAAATGTTGCCCCTGAGGTTTTTTGACTCGATGATTTCAAAAAACATGGTATTAGCTTCGTATCTTGCTTTTCTGCAGTGTTTTCACAGTAGAGGAGACAATGCATCGGGCCTTCGGAATACGCGGGCAGATTTAATTCGACAACATAGTAGAAACATTAAACAGAACTAAATGTAAAAATAAAAAATCAATCAGGTAACTTCGGTAATCACAACAAAATATAATTACGGTTTTGATTGAATTAAAAAGGATAAGATCAAGGATTTGTACTCAGCATCGTCTTCTTCATCGTTATAAAAAAAAAACATCTTTATTGGAATACGCAATCCCTTGGCAGTCTTTGCAATCAAGTGTGCAGGGCAATCCATTTTTTTGGGAACTACAGTGTGAACTGTCACTTTTGGAACGCATGCAGCTGCAACGAATCACATTTAGCAGGTGAGGCGGAGTAGGTCCGATGTCTGTCATGATCGGAGTGAGGCGTCCGTCACGTAATCGCCAATCCCAGTCTTTTGGGTCGAGTTCTGACACAGTATTACCCCATTCCATTACCTGAAGAAGACTCTATAAGAATGTAATTTCACAGCCGATGAAGTTGGTGAAAGTCTCTCTGGGTTCACAACAGTTGATTTCTTTGAGCTGTTCAGTTTTTTAAGAAAAACCCTGTACCTAGCTTTGCTGAGACCCTCCCCTTTCTTAGCCTTGTAGAAACAGCAAAATATTTTCACCGGCTTGCTGGACTTCTTCCTTCGTAGAGCGTGAATTAAGGAATACTTAAACATTTATTCCTAAATTCTTGATGACTTTTCGGGAATGGCAGTACAGCCTGCTTTCCTATGCCGAACAAACAGGGCGCGAATCACATTTAGCAGATGAGGCGGAGTAGGTCCGATGTCTGTCATGATCGGAGTGAGGCGTCCGTCACGTAATCACCAACCCCAGTCTTTCGGGTCGAGTTCTGACGCAGTATTACGCAATTCCATTACCTGATAGAAGAATATAAGAATGTAATTTCACAGCCGATGAAGTTGGTGAAAGTCTCTCTGGGTTCACAACAGTTGATTTCTTTGAGCTGTTCAGTTTTTTAAGAAAAACCCTGTACTTAGCTTTGCTGAGACCCTCCCCTTTCTTAGCCTTGTAGAAACAGCAAAATATTTTCACCTGCTTGCTGATTTCTTCCTTCGTAGAGCTTGGATTAAGGAATACTTTACATTTATTCCTAAATTCTTGATGGCTTTTCGGGAATGGCAGTACAGCCTGCTTTCCTATGCCGAACAAACGGGGCGTCGTGTCGCAACCAAGAAAAGCGTGGTCAAAAAGAATAGAGTGACAAACCTGTTCCAGCAATCTTTTGATAAAGTTGATGTGCCAATATTTAGTTGAAAGCGCTCTCGAATTGGTACTGGTTTTGACGTAGGGATCCCTGGCTTCCGGAGGTAGGTGATGGAGGAGAATTATCAGTAAATCAGTGTCGTTTCCAACTACTACGGTTACCCTTTCATTTGTCGCATTAACACCAGATAATGCAATCAGAACTTCCGCATCTCTCTCTGCATGAAGGACAGTGAGGCCAGCTTGGGCAAGCTTCCTATCAATAGTTCGAACAAGGTTCTGCTTATTGTTGGGATTCCGCAATAAGTACTCCTACCTTTGCAGATTCAAACTCAGTGTAAAAGCTAGGTGATATCTTTGGTAGACGGACTTGAAGTGTAACCATCAAAGACGACGGAAGTATTTGAATACTTCTGTGTCACGATAGAACGTATCGGTTGCAAATCTATTCGAAAGTGTCTCCTGTTTTCCACGGAATATGCTGGAGTGGCCATCCACCATCAATCACCTATTTTTCCGATTCTTTTGATAGGACGTTCACAGGTTCTGCCTTTGCTAATTTTCAAATAGCTTTCGCTAGCTCCACTTTATCTGGCTGTCGCGGCAGGCTTGACGATTGGAAAAGGGCAGTAGGATAGTGGGAGAGTTGGAATCTGAGTGTTTCTTCCATATCCCCTCAGACTGTTGTTGCCGCTGCTGCAACACATCGGAACAGAAGACTTGCGTCAATTTGCATGTCTTCAACGTCAGCTTCGGAAGTGTTACCTTCATAGGCAATCGTAATCACTTTGCTTTTGCGCTTGAATATGTAGCGATCGGCGTCGTCCATTGACTCCATAATTTCTCTTCCTATCGCCCTTGCTGCATCCGCGTTGATATCCCTTGCAGCTGTCATATCATTCGATCTATTGCGCAATTGAGTGCAGTTGTCGCACGGACAGGACTACGTATAAAAGCACTAAAGCCTTTACGTCCTTTCTATCTCTTTCTATCCTAGCTGGTCTTGCAGAAACGTGATGGTCAGATGACACGTACTCAACGCCGGTGAGTGACAGCATAACCTCATTAATGTTAACTTGCACTGGCATTGACATTGTCCAGATCAACCTTTGCGTCTCACTCATTTCTTTTCCTCTCGTGAGCCCCGTGCTTATTTTCAGCGACCTCATCAGTACTTGCTCAATTACTAAGTCGGGAGAGAGCCCAGCCCAAAATCTACCGCTTCTTAAAATGATTAAATAAAAAAACAAGTTTTTTTTAACTGAAAGTAAGGAACGACGTTCAAACTTAAAACGAACAGAAATTATTCCGTATATGAAAGGGACTGTCCCCTCAACGCCTCACTCTTTACGCAAAAGTTTTTCATTGTTTAAAAAAAAATAAGAGTTGTGAGAAAGTCAAACTTTAGCGTAAAGAGCTTGGCGTTGAGGAGGGGACAGCCCCTTTCATATACGGAATAATTTCTGTTCGTTTTAAGTTTGTTTCTTGCTTTCAGTTTAAAAAGCTTGTTTTTTTTATTTAATTTTTGAACGTTTTTGAATTAATGCAGGTTTTTGATTTTGGCTCACCGTACATGAATAATTAAAACGAAATTTAAATATTAATTTTACTCTTATTTGGTTAAATGGCTTTCTCGAAACCTGTTTAATTTTATTTACGAAGGTTTTTATTGGTAATAAATATACGTAACTTACGAATTAACTTACGTAACGAACTTCTATATTCCTATATTTTTAATACGTATATTAGAGGGTTTGTCCCCTAGTCAATACCTTGCTCTTTACGCTAAAGTTCGAATTTTGTTCCAATTCTTTAAGATTGGCCCCTTAATCACAAATGCCGTTAATTAGAATAAATAGCTCTTATGAAAGTACTAAATAATCTTTGGCTTAAAGAGCGAGGTATTGACTTGGGGGTGAACCCAATCCTATACGTAATGTTTTCTGTCGTTTTAAGTTTTGATGTTGCTCCTTACTTTCAGTTGAAAACCTTGTTTTTTTATATATATAATTTCTGATCTTTTTTTAAATAATGCTGGGAAATCCTGCGCCCTTCATAGCAATGTCCCTTCCCCCATGAAAACTTCCTTCATGGAAAGATCCTCACATATAACCCCCGACCCACTCCCCCCCCCCACTACTAGAAAAAATCCCCCTGAAAACGTCTGTATACTTCCCAATAACCAATACTATATGTTAACATTGGGTAATGTTCATAACTTTCAGCCCTCCCCCCGGGGACTTCGGTGGATTAAGTCATTCTAAAAGACATAGTTATCATATTTTCGACCATGCTGAACAAAATGGCTATCTCAGAATTTTGATCGGATGACTTTGGGAAAACGATGAGCGTGGGAGGGGGCCTAGTTGCCCTCTGTTTTTTTCGGTCGCTTAAAAAGGGCACTAGAACTTATAATTTCTGTTCGAATTAGCCCTCCCACGATATTCTAGGACCACTAGGTCGATACGATCACCCCTGGAAAAAAACCCCAAATAAACCGCATCCATGATCTTTCTTCTGGCAAAAAATGCAAAATTCCACATTTTTGTAGATAGGAACTTGAAACCTCTGCAGTAGGGTTCTCTGATACGATGAATATGATGGTGTGATTTTCATTAAGGTTTCTATAACTTTTGGGGGGTCTTTCCCCCTTTTTTCGAAAATCAGCCAAATTTTCTCAGGCGCGTAACTTTTGATAGGTAAGACTAAACTTGATGAAACTTCTATATTTGAAATCAGCATTAAAATGTGATTCTTTTGATGTATCTATTGGTATCAAAATTCCCTTTTCTACAGTTTCGGTTACCATTGAGCCGGGTCGCTCCTTACTTACAGTTCGTTACCACCAACTGTTTGACAAACATCCAATCCGCGACGTCTCTATACAGCTTCTGGTTACTTTCTTTCAGCTCTTCCATTTACTGAAGAAATATTCTCACCGATTTCGTATACAGGTTGTGGCCTGCAGCTGCAAAGTAAGGGAGCATCTCAGAGTGTTTGAAGATACTGTACCCAGTTTCTGATCCGTTCTTCCCTGATGGCCTTCTTAAGCAATCCGAACATTTCTGAATGCTGAAGCCATATTTTTGCAGTCCTGTTGTTCTGCAGCACGTCTTGAAACTCCATCATTCGGCTTTGGATTCTACGCACTACGTCTGCGTTGGATGTGTCTTCAAGGGTTACTTCCTCGTTCAGCAGAGCTATACATATTGCCGAAGCTTCTGCAAAGTCTGGATGACTCGCGCCTATGTCGTCTGTGCAGTTGAAACCATACGATTTGCAAAAGAAAATGATCTGCAATGCTGAATCTATTACCTCGAGCGCTCTCATTGCTCTTGAAACAGCCTTACCGCTAAGGATATGCTTAATGGTGTATCCGTGCTGGCGTGCTTTATCGGAGATGAAACGTAAGGTCGTGTATACAGAAGATAGATAGGAGGGATTATAGTCGATCATAGGCAGAAAAACAATCGACGAAGCGCCTTTGTATGACCCATGGTGAATTGCTGGCATCCACTCCATTCGAACCGTTTCGTTTCGTTTATCCAGCTTGCATGCTAAAATAGGTCAATGCCATCGATCTTGTCGTCGAAGGTGATGGTTGGGATGGGTTTGTACAAAAGACTATTCTCCTGTTTGCTTCTGCTATAGAAGAAGAAAGGCACTTGTCCAACCTGCTGGAGTATTTCAAGATTCACAATTGCTTTTGGGAATATAATTGGAAATTTGGTTAGCCTTGGAGTGGCAGCAGCTAGCATGCCTATTCCTTGAAAAGTACCTTTTCCATCGATAGTGCAAATGTTGTGGTCGACATTGTCGCCAATGAACTGGATAAAAATTTTAGAAGTCATTCCTGGAAATTCTGTACCGTGAGTTACTGCGGCAGAACGCTCGAATCGAAGCACTTCAGAGTAGGAAGTAGAAGAACCTAGCCTATTCAGCTGGTCGATGAGAAAATGTGAACCAGATTGCTGGTGTTGCTGGACTCCAAGGTATACTTGTAAAGGAGCGAGCAAAGATTGGGGACGGCAAGCCTGCATTATTGCTTGACCGATTGAACCACAGTTTATAGAATTATCCAGTAAGTTTATCGCAGATCATTTCTGGTCTTCATTCTCGGTGCGAACAAAAAGCTCCTCTCACTTATTTCTGCATTAGCGGGTTAGTGTGTTTTCGTCAATCAATGAGAAATGGTTACAAAGTGCATTATTCGTAATTGCGAAAAAGCAGAAAAAAAACTTGGTGAGCCAGCCAAGTGGTTTGCAAGTGTCCCATCTCACAGGTATGACTTAATTTATATACAAATTATGACTTAATCTATTATTTACATACAGTGGACCCCTCTGGATCCGCCACTGGATGGTTTATCTTTTTATTTTTTCACGTCGTGATGTTTATTTTCTACGATATTTATTTTCTAGATAAGACTACTTTCGTTTTCAATCAATGTTTTCGTATGAAATGGGCAGACCTTTCCTGAACTTTAAAGAATAAACATCTCTGTTTGAAAATTTTTGCGCTTATTGTATTTAGATAGCGATAAGGGCTTCTGATTGAGACCAATTTTAGGACTTGGGTTCTAATTATTGGTTGCTGTGGTAAAAGTTGCCATAATAGCCCTATCCAAGAAAATACCAAACGTCTGTTTTTCGTAAAATTGTTTTTCGTAAAATTCTTAGGGAACTTTCAAAAATTTTTATTTCTACTGATCTTAAGTTTAATATGGCCTTTACTTTTCTTTAAAAAAAACTTTTTTTTGTAAATTTTTCGTAGTGTATATATATATATATATATATATATATATATATATATATATATATATATATATATATATATATATATCGGCGCGTAAAAACAGCTCCTCTCATTTGATCTGCCATCAGCGGTCCAATTACCCTGGAACACGTATTTTGGCAGAAACTTTCTCAAAATGCCTTTGAAACCAACTCGAGACTTCGAAACCTACTTGTAATTCCTATAAACATCTGAACTAATTTTATATATATATATATATATATATATATATATATATATATATATATATATATATATATATATATATATATATATATATATATATATATATATATATATATATCGGCGCGTACAAACAGCTCCTCTCATTTGATCTGCCATCAGCGGTCCAATTACCCTGGAACACGTATTTTGACAGAAACTTTCTCAAAATGCCTTTGAAACCAACTTGAGACTTCGAAACCTATTTTTAATTCCTAAAAACATCTAATAATAACATTGCACTACTAATTACCGATTTTCATGTATGTATTGGAATAAATTAATTTAAAATTAGTGTCTTCAAAATTAGTCTTCCAACGTTGAAGCCAAGTTTCGCGTCCAAGAGAAATCTGACTTGTCTACCCGTGGAAAGATCTGATGCCGCTTATGTTTATATCTGCAAAAACGTTCTCTGGAGCACTCGCACCTTGGTCCGGGTTTTTATAATGGGTGAGATAGGGAATGATCATACTGCTAATTCTATAAACTGTGGATTGAACCTACCAGTAGGTAGTGAATCTCCAGCAAACAGGAAAAGAGATGCACCAGGGAATAGGATATTAAACTCTCGTCAAAACTGTGTTAGAGGGTTTTAAAACCGAGTTGATAGACCTTGTCTCCTTTCCAAATTATGTATAGCCGTCTGACTATCTTTTCCCTTTAGAGGATATCTTGATTTCCCCTTTTTTTCCCTAGTAGCTGGAAAATGGGGAGAAAGGCTAATGACAGAGCGATCAAAGTGACATATTCATTCTTCTCATACTGGGAGACCCCAGAAAACAAGTCTTGCAGACTACTGTACAGGCTCGTTATTTACCCCCTCTTTCCACCTGTAAGTGGGGAAACGGGGGAACAACTTATTACACAGCAATAAAAAACACATATTCGATCTATTTGGACCCAAGAGCATCCAGAACACCATTCTCATTATCAAAAACTACCGGTCGTAGATTTTCGAGTTTTCTCCTGGATTTTTCCCTTGCCCCCCGTTTTCACCCTGTTCCGACAAGGGGATTCTTGAGGACTTTTGGTATGTTGTACAGAATTTTTTTCTCTACAAAGCGACATAAAAATCCTTTATATTGCAATTTTGTCCCAGATCGTCGATTTTTTCCGTAGATTTACTGGACTAATAGATTTTAAGGAGTATTAGATTTTTTTTTTTTTTTTTTTTTTTTTTTTTTTTTTTTTTCTTAATATTTTATCTGCAACATTTATCTTTTAGAATTGTGACGCTGAAGGCCCATTGATGATGTACGTGTCAAAGATGGTACCGACATCTGACAAAGGCCGCTTTTATGCTTTTGGTCGTGTTTTCTCTGGAAGGGTTGCCACCGGGCAGAAGGTGAGGATTATGGGACCCAACTACACCCCAGGAAAAAAAGAAGACTTGTATGAAAAGACTATTCAAAGGACAATTTTGATGATGGGCAGATACGTGGAGGCAATTGAGGATGTTCCATGCGGTAATTATACTTTTCACAATAACAAATCCTATCTGAGGTATATTTGTATTTATACATGCGAAGGCAGTTTTTGCATAACTTTTTGCGATGTAACATATCTGAAGCCGAATTGACCTAACAGTCAAACTTTGGCCTTGAGACCAAGCGTAATAAGAGACAATCAAACGAATATTCTGCCTGTTTACAACATGGTGTCTTCACGTGGAGAAAGAAAGGATTTAAACAATAAAGATTTAGACAAAGCTTCATTCCTTTCTTCATGGACTAGCTATAGTTTGTATTGGTTTGATTTTTTCCTTTAGTCTTTTCGTTTTATATTCTATCGTTTTTTCCAAGTGGTTATGGTTTAGATTCTTTCTTTCTAAACACCAAGGACGTCTTGTAGTATATTAGTTTGATTCTTCCTTCTTTTTCTTCCCACGGAACATAGATTCGTTGTTTTCTTTGGTTGTTTTACGATGTGTTTAATTTGAGGGCTCGTTTTGAAGTTAACTAAAACAATCCTTTCCTGTTCTAGTAATAAGATCTAATCAGAGGTGGCTAAAGGAAATTTTAACACTCCTCTTTGTCCCCTTCGTATATATAAGGGATTCTGGTTGTTGCCCCCCCCCCCCCTGTCAAGGAAAATCCTCCCCTTTCCCAAGGTAAAATTCTTCTTGGAAATTTCCCTCCAACAATTTCCCCTTCGAAATTTTCCCAATATGTGAAGCAACGTTCGGGTTTTTAAATAAAATTATACGAAAAATTAGGTTAGGATTATTAACTTAGCCTTCAGACATTCATGGATATATGATATCAGGAAAGTGTGAATAATGTGACTGGAAAGTACTGTCAAGTATATGTAATCAGAGTCTCGTATTTCAGTTTGTGCGAAGAGTATTAAGAGGGCCTTGGGGGGGGGGGGGTCTTACATAACTTTATACCTAAAGTCACCCAAGAGTATACTCAACAGCTTCCCAAGGTTTCTTGGTGATCGGATGAACTCTAGTAATGTATATATGACAGAAATATCTATATATATTTATATATAGATTGTTTATTCATTGCAAATAAGCTTGTGAATCCTTATGAATCACGGGTTTTGACAGCAATGGTATAACGTATTTTTACTTTTTCAGCTTGGTCTTTCCTCTTAAATAGGGTTGGCCTGAATAGGGAGGTTAACAAATAATTTAGTCACTACAATTATAAATAACTCGTTAATATATAATGAGATTTCGGTGAAGGTTTTATTGCATTAACAATTTATAGTATCCTAACTGGGTTTACTTTTTATGTTCGAACTTCATTCGATTCTTAGATAATTTCTTTTTTGTATTCCATAATTTAGTCCATAATTTTATTCCATATAGTGTATTCCATAAAACTATAAATAACTTGAATTTAAATCAAATGAAATTTCAGTAAAGGTTTTATTGTATCACAGCTGGGTTTACTTTTTATATTAGCAACCACCTTGCTTCTTCTGGTTCTTTCTTAATATTTTTTTAGAGGTATTAAGGGGTGGACTATTTGACATAGAGCACTAAAGCTCAGTGTTGTACCAAACAGCGGAATGAAGGGGTTTGAGTGGGGGCAATGAAGAACGTATTTTATGCTCTCCTCGCCTCAAGCCTCCTCTATGGTGTTGCATGGCAAGTTTCATCCCTATGGTTATCGCCGAGCCCACTGGGTCATTTGTGAGAATATTTTTTAAAATAAGTTCATGCTAGTTGACATGCGGGGTATTTTTGATCATGAGCTGCCAAACTAGGGGAGGATGGTGAGTGGTCTTTTTTCTTCCTTGCGTGAGGTAGATCCAAAAGATCCCCTGAGAAGAAATATAGAATTAGTTGCATGTAAATTCATTTTCGTCGAGTTTGAGACCCCACCCCCTCCCACCACGTCCTCCACATTATCTATTGTTTTTTTATAGGGAGCGTCCATTGCAAATTAGCCTTTGAATTCTTATGAATCACGGGTTGACAGCGATGGTATAGCATAATTTCACTTTTTAAGTTTCGGTCTTTCCTCTTAAATAGGGTTGGCCTGAATAGGGAAGTGAACATTTGTTTTGTTTTTGTAATGTAGTAAAGTGAGTTTAAGCTTTGGTAAAGTAAGGCTATAGTTACCTCCCAGCTGTTACCAGCTGGTATAACGTAGGTTGTGGTTTGTACCTTATTACGCCCTTTATAGGTGGTATAATTAGGGTCCTAAGGTAAGTAAACTTCGGCAGCGTGTCCTTAGAATTTGGCCTACTAATTATCTTGGACCCGAGAGACTAAACTAACGTTGTAGAGAGATTTGGTATAGTACAATAACTTTTATGCATTAAAGGAGAGAATGGTACAGCACTCGGTTTATAGGCATAATCATAAAATACAAATAATAATTTAAATCATACACACTTACGTGGTTAAATTCTTGCTTGAGCTTCCGCTTAAAGTTAAGTAGTTTTTTAACTCGATTGTCAACCATCTTTTCCATATTTTCGAGTTTTCCGAGGAAAACTTCATCATTCGTCGAATCTTCGTCATTCGTCGGAAAATTTCGTCATTGTTTTGAAATACCTTGTCTTCTCACTTGGTGGCAACATATTCGATTCTCTTACATCTTATCATATGAATATCTTATCATCTTATACATCTTATCATATGAATATCTTATCATCTTATACATCTTATCATATGAATATCTTATCATCTTATACATCTTATCATATGCACCATTATCATAGGTGCATATAGTCCATGGCCCATGGGCGTAGGCAGCATATTGTCTAAGGGGGGGGGCAGTCGATAGTGTGATGGAGTTTTATCAACTGTTTTTTTTTCAGCCATATCTAATGTAAATTTGAAGGTCTAGGGGGGGGCAGTTCTATTCCAGGTTTATCGTTTTGTAGCAGCAAGTTTCATATTTATTGGTGTACTAAGTAGTGTTGCCAACCGTTGGTGATATAAAGTAGTGGTCCAAAGTAGTTGCTATTTTGGGTGGCAGGAAAAAGTTGGAAAAAAATTCTTCTACATTGTTCTTTTTTACTTTGCTAAATATTTTAGGGCAGAAAGGTTGGGACGCGAAAAGGGGATTTTGAACACAAGATGACCAATTTCTTTGCTATTAACGACCAAGTTCTAAAAGGTGTTTTAACTATGATGTAAATAATCCCACCTTTTAAATATATTTTAAAGTTAGATTTCCATTTTCTACATTATGATATTCTTCAATACCGAAACGCGTGAATTATTGTGCTAATCCGAGTTTTTCAGTTTTGGGTTCAAAATTTTTTACGCATGACACAAGACCCAAGTCAACAAGCATGGCAAATTTCAATCCTTCACTGTAGAAAATTGGAATTTTGATACCAATAGATACATCAAAAGAATCAGATTTTAATGCTGATTTCAAATATATAAGTTATATTTCCGAAATCTATACTAGCTTACTTTATTATATTTGTATCCAATAATGTCCAGGTTGGCAGACGCTATCCCAAGAACCCAAGTCATTCTTGAATGTCTGATTGATTAGGATCACGTTTTAGCTTCCGTTTTCATATTCAAAACAGCTACAACCGTGAACCTTTTTTCCCAAAATTTCCAAAACGATCCAAAAATTCAGAGGTCATACAAATTTGTTCAGAGAGAGAATCCCGTTAACGCAAAACTGACATATAGATACTTTTTGCCCCAATCGCATATCCTATTTTAAAGTAAAGAAGGGGCATTACAATTTCGCATATCTACACCGCTATTTTGTCAGTTCCTACTCTAGTGGTCAATTTCAAAACTTTTTATATAGAGACCACTTATAATTTGCATTGTTACATTTTTAAATGCTTTTATTAAGATCAATTTATTAAAACCTTAAATGTGAGGTTATTAGAGTAATTAGATTACTAACCAAGAGGCTTCTGCAGCATAGGCTAAATAAATAATTTAATTTAAATACCATTGATCCAGCTTCGTAGTCTTAAAATTTAAGGTTACTTCCCTGAATTATCCTGAGGAAGGAAAGATTTAGGAAATTTTGTGTAAAAACTGGAGTGCGATTTCGCTGAGGAATTTAATCTTGCTTTAATCTTGCATATATTTTTTTATATAGTCGCTATATTTATAAACAGCTCGCAGCGACTCCCCACTCATCCACTCTTATGTCCAGATATTTGAAAAATCCCTCTACTAAATATTGGTATAAATTTGAAATCTAAAAAGGGGACAAATATTTTATTTCGAGTTTGAAAACAGTCAGCTTTCAGGTATTTCTGGACCCTTCTTCAAAGAAAGAAGAAATAATTAGATGCTACGAAAGTAGAATAAAATAAAGGTTACAAAGTTTTCCAACAAAAAGAACAAAATTATATATTTCGGGACCGTTTCTCTGTGTAAAGACGCATTAACGGGCGAAAAAAGTATTGAAAAGACTTGACAAAAATTTTAAAACTTGCATTAGTAACAAAAGTTGGAAAATGTTGCATAATAACCAAAAGACTTTAACGAATAAAATGACAACACTGGAAGTGGGTTCCAACAGCATGCAGAACGAATTCTGTTGTGATTTTAATAATTTAAGTTAAAATAAGTATATATATATATATATATATATATATATATATATATATATATATATATATATATATATATATATATATATATATATATTATTGAGGGTCCACCCCTGTTTCTTTTCCTTTCAGATAAATGACCTATTTTCGTTTTCTTAATTACATTTGCTCATAGTACGTATAATTTCAAAAGACAGGTTAAATTCTCGTTGCTAAGTTAGTGGCGTCGCAATAAGTAAGCTTTGAAGTAAGTTCTATTTTTGTACTTCCTGGTTTGGAGTCATTGAAAGATAAAGCTAAGAGAGTAGAATTCGGTTTGAATGGGGATGGAGATGATTGGTTGGGCCAAGTGAAGGTCCACCCATAAGAACAGTTGTTTACAAAATATTATTTTGATTTAGTCTGCGTTTAGACCCCGTTCGGGGAGATATATTTATGTGGTATTATTGTGATCTTTTTGGAAGAATACAAGTAAGGTATTTTCTACAAACTGTGTACTAGTTTCCGTAACCCAGGCAGGGTAGGAATAGAGCTACGAGGTACCGTCATTATATTGACAAGGAGGTTTGTTACCTCCAAAGAGAGAGTTAGAGATAACCCAAGGCGGGTACATTTGGCTTTAGAAAGTGGCCATTTGACCACTTGATCGCGTTATCATACCCTGGGACAGGGTATACTGTAAATCGGGTAGTACCAAACCCGATATTTGCAGAACCGGTGTGATAGACATGGCATCACAGTATAATTTGGGGCCAGAGCTTTCTCCTCCAATAAGTGGTGACACCCGTATATTACCACGCAAGTGGTGTTGTGGCCTACCGGTATATCACTTGTGGCTAAATACCACGAACATATATATATATATATATATATATATATATATATATATATATATATATATATATATATATATATATATATATATATATTATTGGGGTGTATTTTTACCGCTGGCACTACTTGTTGGGTATTTATTTATACCGCTACTATCACTATGTAGGCTAACTCAACTAGTCTCTTCGAAAACGCGAAATTCTTTTACTATCAGTGCTGTTGATAGCTCCGTTTCTTGCTGCCACCACTTATTGGGGTGTATTTATACCGCTGGCATCACTTATTGGGTGTTTATTTATACCGCTGGCACCACTTATTGGGGTGTAAGTACGGGTGTCGCCACTTATTGATGCAAAAATGGCGCAAAAAGGTTGCCATGCCACTTACTCGAAGGGGGAAGCCCTTGTCAGCCCAAATGTTAGTGGGATTCCCGCGCTTACTCCAACGGTCCACTTGCTGCTACCTATGTTCGTGGAGTTTAGCCACCAGTGTTATACCGGTAGGCCACAACACCAGTGGCGTGGTAATATACGGGTGTCACCACTTATTGGAGGGGAAACCCCGGCCCCAAATTAAAATGCTATGCCCGTGTCTACCACACCGGTTCTGCAAATATCGGGTTCTGCAATATCGGGGAAGAGTATCCCCCAAAGACTCCAGATCAGAGAGGCAAAATCTCGGTAAAGGGATCA
Source organism: Artemia sp. Qi Xiang Cuo (assembly GCF_049724085.1). NCBI lineage: Eukaryota > Metazoa > Arthropoda > Branchiopoda > Anostraca > Artemiidae > Artemia > Artemia sp. Qi Xiang Cuo. Next base: position 86,360,244 of record NC_142796.1, read on the forward strand.
CAACTTGTCCGCCAGTTGTGAATTGAGAAAAAGGGCTATCTCTCACGTCTTCCCGGAGGGGATATTCCCCAAGGGATTCCTCCCCCTCAAAAAGGAACAAACCCTCTTTTGAGTTGATCAGACCAATATCAGATTCCCTCCCAAATTTTTCCAATCCGACTCGACATTCCATATCTCCCAACTTTCCCCCAACCCTTTGTAGGTCCTTCATCTCTATTTTTTAACTATCTTGTTTTATTCCCCATGGGTCTTTGACCTCTTTTTCCCCCTTATTATTTATGTTTTCAAGGCACAGCCCATCCAACGTTTTAGTTTTCTCCCTATTATCTATGTTTTCAAGGCACAGACCATCCAACATTTTTTTATTTTTAGCCGCTGCAGGCTGAATCTCCAAATTTTGTCTCTTTTTTGCATTCCTCTTTTAATCTCTACTTTTCTCAATTTTGTTATTCGCGCAAAATAATAAATCATCGTTATATCTAATTTGGACTCCAGTGTCCACCATCTTTGACTGCATTACTTCATTGTAGCTACGTTTAATATTTCTTTTCTCTCCTTTAGTCTTCTTTATTCAAATAGTTCGTTATCAAATGGGAATTGAACTCTGACATTTGGTTTTTCATATTCTACTAAAATTTCTCGAACTTTCCGAGGAAAAGCGCGTACAATAAATTTCGTCTCCTCATTCTCTGGTAGTATCAGTGTTTCATTTTGGCAAATTTTTTTCGGCGTCTCGCACTCGTTAAAGGTGTTCTCAATTTTTCCGTCTTCTGGAAATTTTCCAGAAAAATAATTTTTGCGCGTCTTATTTTCAATATTATGTGGTCTGTTTACTTCCGCATCCCATTTTTGTGGATTATCAACATTTTGAACACGAGTATCAGGTTTTTCATTTTTCCGACAGGGCGGCGTAGCCTCCCAATTTGTTTTATGGGCCGGTCCACCTCCCCGCCTTGTCAATGAAGTAGCATATTCTCCCGTCATAGTGTAATTTTGTAATTTTCCCACTGCTAAAGAAATCGCTTTTAACGATAGGAGATTTTCGATACCTCCAAAGTCTCCTCCTACTAAAACATCCACTGCTAGCGTAGGTACTAAGCCTACTTTTTTCGTTTTTCTCTGGACCGTACCGTCCTTCTTTGCAATTTCTATTCTTACCCAAGCAGACGGGCATGGATGCTTGTCTCCATAATAACATAATGTTGTAATCTTATTTTTATGGTCTATCTCCGTTCTATTAATTAGGCCAGTTCGCACATAAGTTTGGTCATTGCAGGAATCAATTGCCATTTCGACTAATTCTCCGTTCAACTTTCCGTATATTTTATGTGATTCTGCAAATGCGTAATTTTCTTTCTTATTATGGGTCATGGCCCAGGCTTCCGTTTTATTTGGTTTTTGGTCATGTTCACTGGGGCAGTTTCTTGCAAAATGCCCTGTGGTAATACAGTTATAGCAAGTTAATTCTACTTGCGCTGTGTTATAGTGCCTATTTTTGTTATACTCTTTATATTGAAATATGTCTGTCTTCTCAACTTCCTCTCTTATTTCGGTCCACCTATTTGCCATTTCCGCCATTCGCTTGTTTTTTCGCTTGTTTTTTGGTTCTTCTCTTTCAAATATATTTTCAATTCTCTGTGGGTATTTTCTAAAAATTGTTCCATTACTGTTTTATCTGTTATTTTCTTTATCTTTTCTTTTATTTCTTCCGGGTCTTCTAACATTCTATAGTTTTCTAACTCTAGCCATTTTAAACACATCTTTCAATTTGTACCCGAATTCTTTATAAGTTTCGTTGTCTCGTTTTCTTTCGCTTCTAAATCTCCTTTGAAAGTTTTCGGGGGAGAGTTGAAACTTTTTAAAAATGGCTTGTTTTAGTCTCAAAATCTTTTGAGTACTCCATTGGTAATGCTTTATATGCAATTTGTGCTTTGTAGTTAAGGAGGGGCTGTATTCTTGTCACCCAATTTTCTCTCGGTAACCCGCTTAATTCCGCCGTTTTTTCAAAATTGTATATGTATAAATGTATATCTTCATTTTCTTTCATTGGTTGAAGATTTAGTGCCTGCATTATCTTTATTGTGGATCATTTCTGAGGCTCTTGGGAATTTCCCCTTGCAATCATTTCCATTATGTATTTTCTTTCCTCTCTGTCTGCCTCCTCCTTTTTTTCTCTGGCTATCCTATGAGCCTCTTCCTTTTTTTCTCTAGCTATCCTATCAGTCTCTTCCTTTTTTTCTCTGGCTATCCTATCAGCCTCTTCCTTTCGTTCTCTTTCTTGTCTATCTTTATCTCTTTCTTTCTTCATGAAATTTAATAGTTGTTGTTTCACATCTATTTGGGTATTTTTACGCGAGCCCCGGCTGGATCTTGATTCAACCCTGCTCCTACTACTCGGACTACTGTGTTTTCGTCTGCGATTATTTCTTCTTAATTCATTTTCTGAATCCGTTCGTTCTATATACGTATTGTCTCTTTCTTTATAGGCTACTCTAGCCTTCTCTTCCTCTTTTTCTATTCTTTCTAATTTCATCTTTCTCAGCCTGCATTTTTTTCTTATATTCTCGGAACTCTCTCTCTAAGGCCTCCATATTAGCCTTTCTTTCCATTTTCCTACTTTTTCTATGGGCTTCACTCGCCCTTCTCGATATTGAGTTAATCTCATCTCTGTCCGACATAATTTCAGAATTTCGTTAACTTCAAATTACCTCTTCAGTCTAAATGAAAATTCTTTTATCCATTTAACTTCCGGTCTCTCGCGAAAAATTGTTTTGACACGCAGCAATTTTAGCCTTATATTTTTGAATACTAATTAGTTGCGCCATATATTGATTCGTAAATTTTGCAATTATGATCTCACAAGGCACAGCCAATAATAGATCTTTATAATTCTTTTAATTGATTCCGTATTTCTTTATTTTCTCTGTATATGTCACCACAATAGTCTACTCTCACTATGTAGGATAAATTAACTAATCTTTTCTAAAACGCGAAATTCTTTTACTATCAGTGCTGTTGATAGCTCCGTTTCTTGCTGCCACCACTTATTGGGGTGTACTTATACCACTGGCATCACTTATTGGGTTGATTTATACCGCTGGCACCACTTATTGGGGTGTAAGTACGGATGTCGCCACTTATTGATGCAAAAATGGCGCAAAAAGTTGCCATGCCACTTACTCGAAGGGGGAAGCCCTTGTCGGCCCAAATGTTAGTGGGATTCCCGCGCTTACTCCAACGGTCCACTTGCTGCTACCAATGTTCGTGGAGTTTAGCCACCAGTGTTATACCGGTAGGCCACAACACCAGTGGCGTGGTAATATACGGGTGTCACCACTTATTGGAGGGGAAACCCCGGCCCCAAATTATAATGCTATACCCGTGTCTACCACACCGATTCTGCAAATATCGGGTTTGGTACTACCCGATTTACAGTATACTCTGTCCCAGGGTATGATAACGCGATCAAGTGGTCAAATGGCCACTTTCTAAAGCCAAATGTACCCGCCTTGGGTTACGGCTAGAAAATCTCTTCACTCTCTCCTTGGAGGTAACAAACCTCCCCGTCAATATAATAATGACGGTACCTCGTAGCTCTATTCTTACCCTGCCTGGGATACGGAAACTAGTACACAGTTTGTAGAAAAGACCTTACTTGTTTTCTTCCAAAAGGGTCACAATAATCCCACATAAACATATCTCCCCGAACGGGGTCTAAACGCAGACTAAAAAATAATAATAATCTTTACAGCACTGTTCGTAGGGGTGGACTTTCGCTTGGCCCAGCCAATCAGCTACATCCCCATTCAAACCCAATTCTACCTCTTAGATTTATCTCTCAATGACTCCCAAACCAGGAAGTACAAAAATAGAACTTGGTTCAAAGTCTACCTATTGCGACACCTCTAACTTAGCAACGTAATTAGCAAGCAAATGTAATTAAGAAAACGAAAACAGGTCATTTATCTGAAAGGAAAAGAAACAGGGGTGGAACCCCAACATATATATATATATATATATATATATATATATATATATATATATATATATATATATATATATATATATATATATATATATATATATATATATATATATATATATATATATATATATATATATATACAGACCTATCTGCTTATTTTTGTCCACTTACTAAATGGAAAAAGGGGAGTATTGAAAAGAATACGCAACGACAACTTAATACACCAGCTGACAATGAGCAAAATATACTTTTATTAGCTGAATTAGAAGATTGTCCTGGAGTATGTTGAGGACCTTAAATGTGTTTTATTAAATATTAATAGATAGTTTAATACTCGGATCAAATAGCCTGTAACGCGCAAAAAGCCTATGTATTGGACGAATGCAGCGGCATATCAAGTAAAAACTAACCTCCTCCAGTGAGAAATAGAAATAACCTCCCACAAAGATCAGAAGTATAAAGATGGGCACGACTACTGCATACCTAAGCAAAATATTATTTGTATCCAACTAATCGCTTTGCTATAACCCGCTCTTATTTTATTTTGAGCACACGCAACAACTTGGCTCTGAAAGAACGCATTTTCTTAGAGTAGATGTCGAGGCACTTGAAGAACTGAGATTGCATAACGGTCCGCTCACTTAGTTCCAGTGAACGCTCAGTTTTCGAAAGATTTTTAAAAACGATGAATTCATATGTTATTATGATGATAATACACAGACCTGTACTTATAAAACAGTGATAGAAAATTACATTGGCTGAAATGTGTAGAATGGTTTTCGTTCAATGTACTTATTGTATAAATGGGAAATAATCCTAGTGTTGTTTTTAGGTAACATTTGTGGTTTGGTTGGTGTTGACCAGTTTTTGGTCAAAACAGGAACGATTACCACGTTCAAGGATGCACATAACATGAGAGTGATGAAATTTAGCGTATCTCCAGTCGTGCGTGTGGCTGTTGAGCCGAAGAATCCAGGCGATTTGCCAAAACTCGTGGAAGGACTTAAACGTTTAGCCAAATCAGATCCTATGGTGCAGTGTATTATGGAAGAGTCAGGAGAGCATATTATTGCGGGTAAGTTGAAATTAGCAATTAAAATTTGAGAGATTTAATTTGGAGCATTCTGCAACCAATCACCCATACAGGAAAATAAAGACTTACTGTTCAAGGACAAGTGGGAAATGATAATTTATAAATGATTTAGAAATAACATCTTAAGCTCTTTGCGATGACAAATTAGATTGTAACCGGAAACCTTTTTACTGATAATTGTGGTTGTTAGTTCATAATCTACATATTTAAATCGACAACTACGTTATAAAAAAATTTGATTTTGAGTTTAGTTTTTGGCTTTTGCTGTATTGTTGCCAGGTTTATAAATGCTGCTGTTGCGCGGTTCCAAAAATCTCGGTTTGTTAGTAGAAAAGTTCACTATTCAATTGTATTCTATCTCTTCATTGTCATGTAGATGGTCTAAAGCCAAAACGGGGGCTGGTGGGATAGCTTTGGGTGGTATTCCAAAAATGGTTTAGGTAATAAATAATGCTGCCTTATGTTCCGATAAATTAACTATATGAATGGAAGAGTATAAATATCTTGAATATGTGGTGTGTAATATGTTATTATGGGCGTGGAAAACATCGTTAGGAGGGAGGCAAAAGACTTTTGAGTCATATCAATTAGTGTCGGTAGCAATTAGAGTGGAAACTGGCGCTTTTGTCAATGAATAAATTGCCAATGCCATCTGGCGTTTCAGTGCGTTCATAGATAAATTTATTATTGAATGATGAATTTTTTCAGCATGTCATATCCCTGTAACCAGCGTGGACCCAGAAATGGGAGAACCCTCCACGTTGTTCAGGGAGACATGGTGACATCTTTGCTGGATGTCTGATAGTTGAATTTGTCTGTTCACTTGTTCTTCTTCTTCTACTATCTTTGTCTAATCGCTTTTCTTCAATTTTAGGTGCTGGTGAGCTCCATCTGGAAATTTGTTTAAAAGATTTAGAAGAAGATCACGCCTGCATTCCTATTAAGAAATCCGACCCAGTTGTGTCCTATAGAGAGACAGTGGCTGAGGAAAGTAATCAAATGTGCTTGAGTAAGTCTCCAAACAAGCATAATCGTCTATTTATGAGAGCTGTACCTATGCCCGAGGGCTTGCCTGAAGACATTGACAAAGGTATGTTTGACTTCCTTTGCAATAATTTGAAACTAATTATCACATTCAATTCACATTATTAAGTATTTCAAGCATGCGCTAGTTTCGGTTCTAGGCCTGGGCATGGTGGATAGCTGCCCCCCCCCCCCTCAGTCTTAAAAGGAGGTTATTAAACGTAAGCTATAGATTTCGAGAATAGTGAGTCAACCAATTCCGAATGCTAATTTCTTCTTATGTGATATTAAATTGCTTTTTTTTATAATCTGTAATTATTTTAAATTTATAAAGTAATTAAAACAAAAATTGTTTAAACAGAATTGTTAACTAATTCTAATTAATTATTTCTAATTTATAGTTGCCATCGAAGCAATTTATTGTTAAAATTACTAATAAAATTGTTCACTAATTGAGGGAAGTTTTAACAGACGTGCGCTGGCCAAACTCCTGTCAACTTTCTGTGATCATTCAATTCTTTTGGCTTCAGGAATTTTTTCCCCTTCTTAAAGAATTCTAAAAGCATCCAGATTATTTATTTAAAAAATATTTAATTTCTGTGGTTTCTTCCATCTTGGACGATAAACCGGGTTCTTGTTAAAATATTGCTTGTCCCTGATATTACATTAAAGCTGGAATTCCTTCAAAGTAAGCTCTCAAAAACAGTTGAGTTGTGGTAATAGGGACATTCTAAAATGTTAAGGAAAAGCAAAAAGGAGAATATATCTCCATAAGTTTTAGGAAAATATATCTCCATGTCCCTCTTGAACTCCAGTCATGCCTTCTGTTCATCTCAAGGTGGGCCTTATATGACAATCTTTGTGGCTGTGGAAGTTTCATGCGCTAAACAGTTTTTGGCCTGTAAAATTGGTCGAAATTTAGTTATACTTCTTTGGAGTGGATTATGAAATTGAGGAAGTCTCGAAAACAAAAAAGGATACGAGCAACAAAGGAAACAAGCAAACAAAGCAAACGAGCAAACAAAGGAAAAGCATTCTGATTAAGTTAATCGATCGGGCATGTCTAATTTTAGTGGAATCGATGCCTAACTCATTTTTGACAGACTTTTTATGTTCCCTTTTTGTATTTGTTTTTATGTGTTTCTACCTTTTAATCCACAGAATATACAATTTTAGAGTATGGGAGGGGGGATGACAATTGTATAAATACTTAATATATTAATTGTATAAATACTGACAATGATGACAATTGTATAAATACTTAATATATTAATTGTATAAATACTGACAATGATGACAATTGTATAAATACTTAATATATTAATTGTATAAGTACTGACAATTGTATAAATACTGACAATGATGACAATTGTATAAATACTTAATATATTAATTGTATAAATACTGACAATTGTATAAATACTGACAATGATGACAATTGTATAAATACTTAATATATTAATTGTATAAATACTGACAATTGTATAAATACTGACAATGATGACAATTGTATAAATACTTAATATATTAATTGTATAAATACTGACAATGATGACAATTGTATAAATACTTAATATATTAATTGTATAAATACTGACAATGATGACAATTGTATAAATACTTAATATATTTATTGTATAAATACTGACAATTGTATAAATACTTAATATATTAATTGTATAAATACTGACAATTGTATAAATACTTAATATATTTATTGTATAAATACTGACAATGATGACAATTGTATAAATACTTAATATAAAACTAATTGTATAAATTACTTGCCATTCTGTCGATTTTACAGCTTTTGTGGGTAGATTTAAGACACACTGTATTAACTGAAATTATATGATGACAATTGTATTAAATGATGACATTTAAAAACTGTATTAAATGATGACAATTGTATAAATATTTAATATAAAACTAATTGTATAAATTACTTGCCATTCTTTCGATTTTACAGCTTTTGTGGGTAGATTTAAGACACACTGTATTAACTGAAGGATAATAATTAACCTTATGCAGATTTAAGCGAGTCTATATTCTCATGTTTAGAGAGTTGGTATGCCTAGTGCGGGGCTCCCACGGCGTCAATAAAGTTGATAAGCTGTCCTCTAAGTTAATAAACCGTTTTCCTCGCATAACTTTGTTGACTTTATTGTTGTGAGCTTTTTTTAACTTTTTCAAGGAAATCCGCAATGTTCAACCAATAGCAGAAGACATGGAAAAGTTCAAATAGACAACATACAAATTAGTGTCTACAAATATAATAGTGTATGCATGTTTAAATATTTTGCTTGTTTAAAGCATAATGGTTGCAAAAAAAATATATTCATTTATTATTATAAAAAAAAAAATACTTGAAGGGCTCTAGTCGTTTACCACCCCGGTGGTTACCCCCCCCCCCGGAAAATACCCCCCCCCCCCCCGTCGAAAATTAGGCTTTCCAAATTTGAGAATTTTATTTGAGTTTTGTTTTTATAATCTCCGTGGGGGAAGGAATTTTGGTACTTGGGTATTATGCGTCACTCACTCAAGTTTACGCTGTGTAAAATTCGAGAACAAACGCGTTTTTTCGTTAGTTTCTTCGTTACTTAAGAAATAAATTTGGGCTGTAGATTTGCACATCAGAAGGGGGGGGGGGGGTAAAGTGCAGCGGGTCTGCATGCAAAATATCTGTGGTACAATTATTCTTCATATTAGATAGATAGATTGTGTTTTAAAGCCAAATATACGGCCACAGTATAACAGAGATGACACAGATGAACACAGTAAAACAACATAAATGAAAGGCACAAATACAACATAAACTTAGATCAGCGATCATCATAATACTCATAAACACTACATTAACCTAATAATAGTACGTCATCTTAATGAAGATCGGTCATTGAAAAAAACAACAACTTAAAATGAAACATCACATTTACTTGTACTTGTTGCGGGACCAGACGCGGACGCCTCACCTGGCATCTAGAAGACTACGTATGATTGACTTCCATTTGTCGTGATCTTGTGCCAGCTCTTCAGCAAAACGGAGCAAGCAGCTGTCCCAATTTCTGCCAAACTTTCAAAATTCACAAATGGGGTTGAGGGTGTTTTTGGCAGTTGTCCACCAATTCTTCAATTGACCACCAGGTCGCCTGCGCTAATCTGACAATGGAACAGCTAGAAGCACTTGCTTTATGATGCGGTCATTGGGTCTTCTAAGGACATGACCAAGCCAACTTAGTCTTCTCTGTTTTACAATCATGGCGGCGGGTTCGATGTCACAACGGCGGTGGCGCACATCAACATTTGAGATTCTATCGGAGTATCGAATCCTCAGGATTTTTTGTAGACAGCGGTAGTCAAAGACTTCCAAATTAGGGAGATGAAGCGCCTTCAGTGGTCAAGTCTTTGCTGCACAGAAGAGAACAAATCTAACAGTCGCATTATAGACAGAAAGTTTTGACTTCATGCTGATCTCCCGCTGGATCCACAGATGGCGGCGGAGTTGTGAGAAGATGGCTTGGGCTTTGTTGATTCTGTTCTGTATGTCAAGGTCACAGCCTCCGCGATAGTCTATTATTGAACCAATATAGGTAAAGCTGTTAAATTTTTCCAATTCTTGTCCGTATAGCACAAGCTCATAATCCGACTATATGTTTAGGTCCATGCCTTTAGTTTTGGCCATGTTGATTTTCATACCCAGTAGCTGAGAGAAATGTGCTATTTCATTTAAAATTGCTTGGGCAGTTGCTGGATCAGCAGCAAGAGCGTCGATGTCATTCGCGTAGTCCAGGTCAGACAAGTTAATGCCCAATCCCATAACAACACCATCAAGACTCGTGAGTGCACTCTATCTAGAATCCAGTCTATACAGTTGTTAAACAAAACAGGGGACAATATGCACCCCTGTTTTACACCACTTTCGACATTGAAGGGCTCAGTTTCATCGCCCAGCATTCTTACTGTCGATTTGCAATGCTTGTAGTAGGCCTTCAACAGTTCTATGAATTCTACTGGCATACCATCTTCCAACATGATTATTTCCCATATATTCTGTCACTTGGTGTCTTGTCTCGCGCTAAGCTGAAAGAAACTAACGAAGAAGCCGGTTTGTTCTCGAGTTTTTTCACAGCGTCAACTTGAGTGAGTGGCGCATAATACACAAGTATCACAAAACTCCTTCCCCCCACGGAAATTCAAAAAATAAAATTCTCAAATTTGGAAGCCTTATTTTCCACGGGGAGTGTTTACCGGGGGCGGGGGGGGAGAATTATTATTTTTAACATGGATTTTCTTAGAAAACCCCAGAGATGGAAAGAATGCCAAGATGTTAAATGTAAATGTTGTATGCTCAATAAGCTTTAATTGCCACATCTCGGGGGGAATCTCAAGAGATAGAAGACATGTTTTGTATTTGATATTTCCACAATAGAAATAAAAAAGCAAAATAAGATTACAACACTAGGGGAGTTATTCTCTCATTTGCTCGATCTTGCTTTAAGTAATTGATAATTCCGGTAACTGAGAGCCGGATCACGTGAGATTATACATCGGGTAGCTGCGATGTCTCCAAAGACGCAAAATTCTAACATGGATCTCCGATATGTTTTTCGATTATCGCCGAACAGAGTACGTTTTCTTTGGATTTAATGCATCAAGCCAAGCAAGGGTATATTATTATGTTATTATACAGCCAGGTTTCATTAAAAGGTGGACAAATTTTGTTTAACGTGTCCATCCTGTTTTATCTTATGACAGGGGATTGAGTTGAAACATTTAGGTTTTCTGGAGGGAAGGGGTGTATGTGGTAGGGTGGAATTGTGTATCTTTTTTTATCAACGAGTCAGGTATAATGATGAGACTGAGAAACTGAACTTTTTGTGAAAAAATGATTCACAATGGCTTAATCTTTTCTGATGTTGCAGCAGAACTTTAATTTTTGATCACTTTATCTTTTGATCACTTTGATGCTGATTAAATTTTGTTTTAAGGTGAGGTCAATCCACGTGACGACTTTAAGATCCGTGGTCGCTACCTTGCTGATAAGTATGAATATGACATTACTGAAGCAAGAAAGATCTGGTGTTTTGGTCCTGACACCACTGGACCCAATCTTCTTATGGATTGTACTAAAGGTGTCCAGTACCTTAATGAAATTAAGGGTAAGTAGGTTTTATTCGGTTTTATAATAGTCGGAAAAAAATTATTTTGGGTAATATTACTAATATTTAGAAAAAGAACAGGTAAAATAGATGATGTTGGTGGCGATCGCGACATGGCTTTTCGAAAGTAAAAAAAATTACTTGAAATACACATTAATCTCTTACGTCTCGTATGTCTGAAGAGGACAAACATTTTTATTCTTGAATATGGATTAGTTTAGTATCTTTACATTTAAAAAATGAACTTTTGCCTAGATGTGTCGCAACAAGTGGCTTGACTAATAGGGAATATATTGACGTGGTGCTTCCTAAATTGATGCACTATCCTCTATTAGAGGAGCTGTTGAGGAGCTTATACCCGGTTGAAGTCATCTGTAATTTTTCACATGGCTACTCGTCACAACTGTGTTCAGTAGGGAAATCTGCCAGGAATACCCTACAGAGTGTTTTCTTTGACTCACTGTTTCCATGTTGAATGACCTTCCAGGAGGGATTGTCCTAAAAGAACGTTTTCTGAGTTGCTTTAACAGAAGGCCTAGTAAACATCTTCCTACTTAATAGTTCTCAGGAAAAGCGGTAACTGATTCAAAGGGGAAAGTTTTAAAGCCTCGTTTAGATTCAATCACCGCTCAATGAACTATCATCGCAAATGTCGAAATCTTGAAAGTGTTTTGCCTCTTTGTTTTTGGCATTACACTAGATAGTTTAATCCAAGGGCTGGGATTGGAGTCACGATGTCGCTGATTATTTGGTTTGAAACTGGGGTCATTGTTGCGACATTGTTATCTCAGCCAGACTCGACCCAGCTCCAAATGGGTGCCTGGGGGAAAGTCACCGGAAGCGTTGGACGATTTGCCCCAGCCCCTCATTGTACTCCCGACCAAAGGCAGAGAATCAGGAGATTTGTATCCGCACTACGCAGACCATTGTGGCAGTGCAAAATAAATCGTAGTCCACTCAACATATTGACTACGTTTTCACTACGCAAATGACTACGCTGATTACTAGAAGAGTCGTTTTCTAGTAATCAGATTAAAATAAAAATAAATATGATAAAGGGAAGCGGGAGGCCCCATCAATGTTTTAATTCTATGTGTGATACTCTAATCACATCCCATCCCCTTGGACTATTAATAAGATTTTTAGTTAACTCTAGGGATTTCAGAAATTCCAGAGCACTGTCGATCAGTGGGCTACCACTTACGTGGTTTTTCGCTTTTGCAGCAGTGCGAGATTAATCTTAGCAGACCCAGCAGGTGTATCTTGACCTGAGATATATCTTCTAGATTCTAGCTAACAATTCATTATAAATGATGCTTTATGAAGCATTCAGAAAGTTTTCTAACTAAGTTTTTTGAACTAGATCATCTTCATCTATGGGGGAGCAGGGGCTGTAAAAAATCTTCTAGTTTGTTGACCTCTAGGTATGACTGTCAATGCAAGCTCAGTTCCTTGGTAGGACGTCTGCACTTTTATGGGATATCTTTATTTAGAGAAATCGCCATATGACAGCTGTATTATAAGATATGTATCACAGGTAGTAGTGGATTTAAAATTGAAGATGACCAAAACTAAAGCTTAAAAATGGCCTGTACTTCGGAGTGTGCGCGCTCCGACTGGATTCGGTAGAGGTCTTTCCTAGCTAACAAACGAGCTGCTGGTCAGTTGTCTCCGAGCACCTGGAGAGTCAGGACAGGCATTTGGGCATGGCGTTTTTCTATGAATGGTGCATGCCAGAAATTCGGCGTTCGTTAGAGCAGAGGTACGCGATTAAATTCTGTGTAAAACTCGGTAAATTTGCGACAGAGACGTTTGATATGATCAAGCAGGCTTGCCCTGATGTTGCTTTAACAAGAAGTGGTGTTTCGGTGGCACCGGGCCTTTCGGGAGGGCCGGGAAGAGGTCGACGATGCAGACAGCGCTGGAAGACCTTCGACTTTGACAAAACCGACAGTGTGACTCGTGTGCGCAAACTTTTGAACTCAGACCGTCAACTAAACATTCGTTTATTTGCCCAAATGTTAAATTTACCAAAATCTGTCGTTCATGACATTTTGACGGTACATTTGAACATGCGCAAGGTGTGCGCTAAGATGGTCCCAAAAGTCCTCGCTGACGAACAGAAATTGCGGCGAGTGGAAGTGTGCCAAGAAAATTTGAACATCTGTGAAAGTGACCCCCAATTTTTGCGTAACGTAATCACAGGTGACGAGTGCTGGATCTTTGAGTATGATCCCGAGACAAAGAGACAATCTTCCGAGTGGCACACATCGGTGTCTCCTCGCCCAAAAAAGGCAAGAATGAGCAAATCCAAAGTGAAAACGATGCTCATTGTCTTTATTTGACATCAAAGGCATTGTCCACTAAAGAATTTGTTCCTCCTTGACAAACCGTCAATGCCAAGTTTTCTGTGTAAGTGCTCAAGAGACTCAAACAAGGGTCAATCCGGTCCGATAAGACATTGCAGCCGACCGGAAGTTGCACCAAGACAGCGCCCCCGCTCACACCGCCTTTCTCGTGAACAGCTACCTGGCCAAGGAACAGCTACAGTTACCATCCCAACGCTTCCGCAGCCGCCCTACAGCCCAGATGTGGCCCCCGGACTTTTTTGTTTCCTCGCCTGAAAAGGCCGATGGAAGGCAAGTATTTTGAGGCGACAGAGGGGATCCAAGCAGCATGCACTGCGGCTCTCTAGGCTATTCCGGAGAATGCATACCAAGATTTCTTCAATGCCTGGAAATCGCGCTGGCAGCGCTGCATTGACGCAGGAGGAGCCAATTTTGAAAGTTTTTAATCAACTCAGTCCTATTACTTCCCGGACAAACCCTGTATATTACAGGTAGTAGTGGATTTAAAATTGAAGATGACCAAAACTAAAGCTTAAAAATGGCCGCACAGAAAAAAATGATCAAAAATTGCGTAAAAATTAGAAAATCGGTTCTGGGTTCTATATATATATGTATATATATATATATATATATTGGTATTCACTTTAAAATTATCCTTTGTTTTAATATATTTCAGGTTATTTTATTTGTTATAAGATCTTTTTTAAAACTTGGGCTTTGAAACTCACGATCAGTGTTGATCAAAAGGCTAACACCTACGTGGTTTTTCGACACCTTCGTTGCAGTGTAAGATCGACCTCAACAGACCCAGCAGGTGCATCTTGATCACTATTCGGATAATCCCTTATCTGTCTTATCCGCTTCAAACTAACCTCCCCGGGTTATCATACAAGATAGCAACACGCGCTTATCTGGCAACTTGTCATCTGATACGCTGTATGCAACTAGGCAAACAATAATATTAATCACGTGTACTCCAATAAAGGTTGTATCCAGGATTTTGTTTCCGGTCGGGCGGGGGGGGGGGGGTTACAATAAAAAACTTACGAAAACTCGTGCATATTTGCTACGTTTTCAGGAGTCTGATAAAATTTTCGGTGTGGGGAAGTAGTATAATTTACTTGAGTGGTATACTCTACTTAAGGTCGTATCCAGGATATTGATAGAGGCGGGGGGGGGGGTACAATAAAAACCTTAAGAAAATACATGAAAATTTGTTTATCCGTGGAGTAATATAACCTCTTAATGGTTGGTTAATACAGCCACCACTCCCCTCCCCCCGCACTGTTCATAATAGCATTGTTAATTCTAACAAAATCAGAAACTCATGAGCACTACCGATCAATGGGCTACTATTTACATGGTTTCTCGCTGTTGCAGCAGTGCAAATCGATTTGCGCCAGCTACTCATTGTACTATCGGCCAAAGGCAGAGAATGAGGAGATCCGTACCTGTGCTACGCAGACCATTGTGGCAGTGCAAGATAAATCGTAGTCCACCCAGCATGTGGACTGCGTTTTCACTGCGCAAATGACTAAACTGATTTCTGGAAGTCATCTAGTAATCAAATTCAAATAAAATAACTGCCGATGAAATGGATCGGGGGTCCCATCAATGTGTTGATTCGCTGAGTGATAATCTTTAAATGATTGGTTAAAACATCCTAATCCCCCTCCCCCTGGACTATTCATTGGATTTTTATTTAACTTTAGAGGCTTTAGAAATTCCAGAGCACTGTCGATCAGTGGGCTACCACTTACGTGGTTTTTCGCTTTTGCAGCAGTGCGAGATTAATCTTAGCAGACCCAGCAGGTTTATCTTGACCTTAGATATATCTTCTAGATTCTAGCTAACAATTCATTATAAATGATGCGGTATGAAGTATTCAGAAGGTTTTCTAAGTAAGTTTTTGAACCAGATGTAAGCTCAGTTCCTTGGTAGGACGTCTGCACTTTTATGGGATATCTTTATTTAGAGAAATCGTTGTCATATGACAGCTTCATTATAAGATATATATCACATATAGTAGTGGATTTAAAATAAAAGATGACCAAAAAACTAAATTTTATGATTTATACATACAAAAAAAATGATTATACTATAGGAAAACTAAGAAACTAAGTTGTGGATTTTTTTACAATGATATATATATATATATATATATATATATATATATATATATATATATATATATATATATATATATGCTGGGAACCCGGAGGTTTCACCACTGGGCCCCGGCACGCGGCAGGCTTCATATTATATATATATATATATATATATATATATATATGGATTCTCACTATCGCTCGTCTTCTAAACGCAGACAATATTGTTCAGGTTAGTGGGACAAAAACTTATTTTTCTTCCAACAATTTATCTAGTCCATATTTTTGTTTTTCAAAGGTATGTTTGATATGGATCCATGTCAAAATCCCAAATGTCAAAACCTTATCCATGTCAAAATCCCAAACCCAATCATCATCGCTATCATTTTCAATCATCACACGTTTTGATTCTTGCTGTTCAGGTTGATTTTCATTGACTCGTTCACATGTTCTGTGTCGCATGTCTTCTAACCACGTGTGTCTTTGCTTTTTATTTTTAACTTGCTCACATGCTCGGTGTCACATGACCTCTAACCGCGCGTCTTTCTATTTTCATTTTTGACACGCCACCGCTTTTTTCTAAACGTTTGTGTCTTTGCTTATATGATGTACTAACATAGTACATGACATCATTTGAGAAGAAAAAATTAAGGCTCTTAACGGTTTTTCTCAGACTAATGACCTATATAGATCGTTTTTTATGCGAGAATATCTCGAGATCGAAAAAAATATGGAGCTGTTTTCGAGAACATACATACATACACAATCATTGCTCACATATAAAGATAAATTGGTATTCATCTTAAAATTATCCTTGTAACTAGGTAACTAGGTAGACATTAATATTAATCACGTGTACTTCACTCAAGGTTGTATCCAGGATTTTGTTGGGGGTTGGGGGGGGGGGGGGTGTTACAATAAAAAACTTGAGAAAACTTCAAAATTTGTTTCAATGCATATTTGTTGCGTTTTTACGAGTTGGACAAAAATTTCAGGGGGGGGGGCAATAGTATAATGTACTTGAGTGGTCTACTTCACTCAAGGCCGTATCCAGGATATTGATAGTGGGGGTACAGAATGATAGTACAATAAAAACTTTGGAAAATACATCAAAATTGATTTATCTGTGGAGTAGTATAACCTCCCATTGATTAGTTAGCACACCCACCACTCCCCTCCCCCCGAACTATTCATACGATCATTTTCAATTCTAATAAAATTAGAACTCGTGAGCACTGTCGATCAATGGGCTGCCATCTACATGGTTTCTCGATTTTGCAGCAGTTCAAAATTAAAATTAGCAGACCCAGCAGGTGTATCTTGATCCTTAAGATGTATCTTCTAGAATCTAGCGAACAAATTAATTACGTGAATTCGCCAAGTCAGGATCTTTGAAGGAACTTTTAATACATTCTCATTGCCCCTCCCCCATTGTCTTAGCGACGGCTTTTTATAAGATCTTTTTTTAGCATAAGCGATTCAGAAATTTGAAACCAGTATCGGTCAGATCGTTTGTATTTTGACTAGAGGGAATCAGAGATGATCTTATTAAGTGAATTCGGGAAGCACGGTTAACTCCTTCACAAATTCGTAAGATGAATTCAGTTGGTAATATGATCTGTAAATGATTGGTCACTGTATTTTCTTATCCCCCTGTCCTCCTTTTTAATCCTAAACTAGTTTTTGTGTTGGTCAAAACGTGAGGTTTTTTTGTTTTTTTTTTATCAGAGGGAGTCAGAAATCTTCTTGTGCAAATTTTGAAAGTAACATAATCTTTAAATGATAGGCTACCACCACATTCGCCTTCCAGCGTCAGCTGTTTGTCAGATTTTTTTTTATAAGGGATTTAGAAATTCTAGAGCACTGTCGATCAGTGGGCTACCACTTACGTGGTTTTTCGCTTTTGCAGCTGTGCAAGATTAATTTTAGCAGACCCAGCAGGTGTATCTTGATCACTAGGATATATCTTCTAGAATCCAGCGAACAAATTAATTATGCCAATTGTCAAGTAATACGGTCTTTGAATAGAACACATTCCACTTATCACCCTCACCTCCCCGGGGGGGGGGGGTCGATTTTACAGTAGGCATCAAGACATGGATAATTGTAGGAAAAAGCCAAGACAGATAGTCCGAGTAATTGAGAGGCAAAAATGTCTAAATGGCACGGGTAAATGTTGGGAGTAGGTATGACTCTTATTGGACAAGTACTCGTGTTTTAGTGGGGGGATTTAGAAAACCATGGTAGTTATTCATTGAAAATTAAATATGGAATTATTCTTTGATTGAATAATTAATATGGACATTTCTACTGCCCCTCCCCCCAGAAAACCATGGTAGCTTATGCAGAAATGTTGTAAGATATGAGAAAAAAATAGAATGAAATGTTAAGGAATAAATTTCATGAAAAGAGGAAAATACTCGTAAAGAAAGCTCAATTGAAGTAGTGTAAAACATTACGAAATACGGGCCTGTCGAAAATAGTTTGCCTGTGAGGGAGCAAATACCTTAATAACTGAGTTATTGAGTAATGCCAATTTTGATTGAAATATTTATTGAAATTCCCGAGGTTTAAAATATATGTATAGAAAGTACTTCAAATAAATTTATTTAAAATCATTTACAAGTTTAGTTTTGTACTGTCAGATTTTCTGCTTTCTACTCTGCTAATGTTTATATTTCATACAAAGTATGATTATTTTTATTCGTCTAATAGATTCAGTTGTGGCTGGGTTCCAGTGGGCAACCAAGGAAGGCGTTCTCTGTGACGAGAACTTGCGTGGTGTTAGATTCAACATTTATGATGTGACCCTTCACACTGATGCCATTCACAGGTAAAGAATCGTCCTAACTTGTTATTTATATATTCTTTCTTTATCTCTTCTGTACACGTCTAAAAGGAGCCTCTTCCTACACCCTTACCCTACTCGCAAACAATTAAGTGCTGCCTTGTTACTGGTATTTAAACAGGTTTCATGTTTTTTTTTTTGTTTTTTTTTCAGAGTCTACCATACCCTTCAAATCATGAACAGTCCTATTCTCCTTACAATCAGCCTCAAGATTTTTGTTTATTACTTATTTTGCTTGTTAAAGTATCAGTCTCATCAAACATTATCTTAGAAAAACAATTGTTTTCAAATATGGGTACTCCTGTACTAAACGGACTCTTTTATATACTGCTAGTTTCGTTAACGCTAATGAAATAAAATAAAACAGGATGAATATATAATAGTTTAGAAACAAGTTTGGGCTATATATTTGCACTTTGGGGGGGGGGGCGGCAAAGCATACCATATATTAAATACTTAGCTTCGGATGAAGCTAAGAACCTAAATATGAAAGTAAATTCCACTAAGTCAAATTTAATGACGATACATTTCTTGAAATCTATTTCCGCATTCCTTGACACTATCCCCCCAGATATTTTTGTGTCTTCTTTTAAATTACTTGGGATTGCAATTTCCTCTTATTTAAAGTGGGATATCCACGTGAAAGAAATTGTCCGTAGAGCTAATGCGTCCATGTCTCTCCTTAAGCTCTTGAATAAATTTAAAATGCCAGGATGTCCCCCCATCCCATTCCTTAAGGATTTACACTTCCTTTGCCTGCCCGCATCTCGAATATGCTTGTCCAGTTTGGCATCCTGGCATCTCCCGTAATGAATCAGATAAAATTGAATCTATTCAAAAAAGAGCCCTAAGAATAATTTTTAAAGAAACTTTTGTACCAGATTCACTTCTTCTAAAAAAGGCCAAGCTGAAAAATCTTGAGCACAGCAGAGGAATGCTGTGCCTCTGTTTCGCGAAAAAAGCAATAATAAACACTTGCACAGAAAACATTTTTCCCAAAAGACACTCACTATCCAGACACCGCCTGCCACGTACTGTTTCTGAACCCATCCCTATCTTGTCCCCCATCCGTTCTTTAACCTCCAGATATGAAAAAACCTTTGTCCCCTTCATTACTGATAAAATAAACCACTAGTTTTTTTTTTTTTTTTTTTTTTTTTTTTGTACTGGTGATAACCATGCTGGTGTCCGTTTTGCTCTTCCATTCCCGCCCCTTTTTATATACTCTCTTTTAAACCTTTTTAAAATTATTTTTATTTCAATTTTTTATTTTGTTTTGTTTTAATTTGTGCCTTTTTAACTTTCTTACATTTGACACTTTTTGTTTTTTAGACTAATGAATGGCTTTGCCTTTCTGATATTGTTGTTTTTGGCCTTGTTTAGCCAGTTTTTTAGTTGTTGTGCTATTTCTATGTCTTTTTTTTTTTATATGACCCCGAAATGCGAATTCGGCCCTTCGGGGCTTGTGATAGTCATTTTTTGAAATAAATATCTTATCTTATCTTACGTAACCTAACCTAGGTACCTCCCCCCCCCCTAAACCCCAAAAAACAACAGTTTAAATATAGTTCCTGAGTGAGAAACCCTTTGTTTATATTCCACAAGCCAGCGTAAACCTGTTTTTCATCACGCGTCTTGGTCTATTTCGTGACTGGTTTCCATTGCAGTATATTAAAAGAGTCCGTTTAGTACAGAAGTACCTAATATAACGTTATTTGTGGTTTCTTTATCCAGTTTACACATAAATCGGTGAAGGGGCCTTCTTCACACCTTCCTCTATTATTGTTTACGTGTGGCGTTACTCCTTTTCTGAGGCTAGCGGGGATAACTTGTCCAACAACTAGACCAAACCGTTTCAAGTAGTAATCGAGCTGTCTCGTCAAACGCCAAGGATGTGTAATCGAGCTTACCGGATTGGTAGTTGGTATAATCAAACGTGCCATGAATGTTTTCCTACTTGTCCATACCTGTTGTAAAGAGAGAAAAAATGTTCAGCATTGCTAAATGAG
Source organism: Artemia sp. Qi Xiang Cuo (assembly GCF_049724085.1). Taxonomy (NCBI): domain Eukaryota; kingdom Metazoa; phylum Arthropoda; class Branchiopoda; order Anostraca; family Artemiidae; genus Artemia; species Artemia sp. Qi Xiang Cuo. The sequence continues at coordinate 86,380,817 of NC_142796.1, forward strand.
CATTTTTTTCGGTAGATATTATATAAATTTGCTCGTTAGATGACAGTAACTAAGTGAATTATTTAGCAGTGAATTAGGCAAGTTAAAAGAATTATTCATGAAAATCATTTCACGACATATTAGCTCGTGACGACGAAAACCGACCTGCCTTTCCGTCATAAGGAAACTTAAAATAGTTTCAAATACAAATCTCCCTAACTTCTGACGTCATTTAAATCTCGGGAAAAGTTAAGGATGAAGTGTCTTGGTATACCCGATCATACCATGAGTGTTCTTCTATTTACTCATGCATCCTTCAAGAAACGATGATACCTAATGAACTTTTTTGTTGCATAGAGGCGGTGGTCAGATCATTCCAACTGCTAGACGTTGTCTCTACGCGTGTCAGCTTACTGCTTGTCCTAGACTTATGGAGCCAGTTTACCTCTGTGAGATTCAGTGTCCCGAAAACGCAGTCGGTGGTATCTACGGTGTGTTGAATAGAAGAAGAGGACATGTTATTGAAGAAAACCAGGTTGCTGGCACGCCCATGTTCGTAGTCAAGGTACAATTGATAAAGTATTTATTTGAATAGCATACATTATAAGAACTTTAATTAGGTGTTTAAAGACTGTCAAATAGTTTAGCTTTACGGAATTTAACTGAAAAGGTGCTAAACCGGTATCGGTTCAAGTTGCTTTACCAGGGTTATTTTGCGAAGAATCCAGGGCAGATATTTAACGGAATTTAACTGAAAAGGTGCTAAACCCGTACCGGTTCAAGTTGCTTTACCAGGGTTATTTTGCGAAGAATCCAGGGCAGATATTTAACGGAATTTAACTGAAAAGGTGCTAAACACGTACCGGTTCAAGTTGCTTTACCAGGGTTATTTTGCGAAGAATCCAGGGCAGATATTTAACGGAATTTAACTGAAAAGGTGCTAAACCCGTACCGGTTCAAGTTGCTTTACCAGGGTTATTTTGCGAAGAATCCAGGGCAGATATTTAACGGAATTTAACTGACAAGGTGCTAAACCCGTACCGGTTCAAGTTGCTTTACCAGGGTTATTTTGCGAAGAATCCAGGGCAGATACCGTATCAGGATCATCAGTGCAATGTGATCAATAACAATTTGTTACTCCTGATCCACAATGCCCAGTCAATGTTCCATTCGGGAACTCATTAGCTAACGGCTTCCGACTAATATAGGCAGCGCTGCGCTGCCTTCCTATGTAAAGAACTATTTGTGCAATTTTTTTTTTTTAGACCAGGGCAACTTCGTATAGAAATAGTTGTTGTTGAAACTTCAAAAATAGCTCATTCGATTGGAAATTGAGAGGGCTATTGCCCTTTGTTAATAGTCAAAAGGGATTGGAGGGCTAAAAGCCCCCCCCCCCCCACGCAAGTCATTTCCCCAAACCCATCCAATCAAAATTGTAAGATAGCCATTTTCTTCAGCCCTACTCATGTTAAAGTTTCTGTTTGTTTTGAATTTCATTTATTTATTGAGCGGTTAGTGGCAGTTTTACCCTTGTTGGATTACTTGACTTTATTTTTGGTCATTTTTGGCAAGTGCGAAAATTGTAACGAACTCATTACGCTAAAGTGACGATGTGGAATTGCTAGATGGTGATAAAATGGGGTCGAGATATTAATTTATTTTGGCTTAAGGGTAGCTGTACTTGCCGCAATCATTTACTTATAAGTTGGGGCTGAAATATTGGATTAAGCAGATGCTAGTGTGGGGATTTTATTGAAATTCGATCAATGATCAGTACTTGCGTTCATAAGTAATATCGCTCCATTACAACTTTATTATATAGGTCTTAGGGATAAATTAAATTATTTCTTATAGATTTGACTTTGTTTTTTTTAAAATCAAATTACATATTTTATAACATACTGGCCCGTATAAAAATTTACGATATTCCCATAAAGCCCTACTTTTACACTTAGCCTTAATATGCCAGTATTTCTTCGCATCACAACTTGATTGGGGGTATCTAATTTTTAACATAAAATCGGCTTCTTTCAATTGACTTTGCAGTGCCAAAAACGGCGCAGAATATGAACTACTAGCAGCCAACGAGTATCCTTCAGTGATGAGCCAATTAGGTGTCCCAGGTATGTTATCTGCTCCACATGTCTGAATTCAGAGCTTCCCAGGCGGACTAACCTCACGTTTAGAATTCTAAAAAGCATGTGTTAAAGAAGTGCTATCTTCTGATAAAGTTCCACTTCAAAAAACTTTCCTTAACCTATATTACTTGGGTTACAACCAGGTCTTTGAGTAATTTTCTTGCTTTGATTCAGTATGCCAAATGCTATGCTAGGCTAATCTATTATTTTAATTAGTAATTATTATCAGATGATGAAACTTCCAGCAAGTCGTAGCTCTGTTGATCTTTGAGACCCAGAGATGGGAGAACCCTCTCAGAGGAAGCAGAGATTCTTGGCGATTCTCTTTAAGCTGGTGTGACTGATCTTTTATAAATCCATGTTGAATTGTTTTTTTTTTGTTTTTTTTGCTTTATCCTATTTCATCCTTTCTTATTTGTAGGCATACTTGCCCGTAAATGAATCATTTGGATTTACTGCTGATTTGAGATCCAACACTGGTGGCCAAGCTTTCCCCCAGTGTGTATTCGATCATTGGCAGATTCTTCCTGGTGACCCATTGGAACCTGGAAGCAAACCTGCCACCGTTGTTTTCGTAAGTTTTTGTTTGTATAACAATATTATCAATTCTAATGCAGTGCTTTCTTGCCATCTGTGAACTTAAATGGAGGTACCCAGACAGTTAAAAATCCTCATTTTTAATTTATTTTAACTTTAAGGGTACCAAGCACAGTGAACATGAAATCTTATATTTTAAATTGATTACTTGGAAACTTGCACAGCCGTATTTTTCTGGGGAAATCGGAGATTCATTTTTCACAATTTTGCTCTGATTGTGTTTATAAAAATGTTTTAATTGGAAATCTTCTTTCCCTTTCAATAATATTTTCGCTTTTTGACGGCTTTTCCGACATAGTTTGGATGTTGCTTCTTGACCCTCCCCCAACGACTCCATCTCCATACCTCTATGTCTTTTTAGTGATGAATTTTATTCACGCGTATGGAGTCAGCGTCTTGAGGGTGTGGGTTGGGGTCAAAAACGGGATAAACTAGAATTCTAAATTAATTTCTGAATTTTTAATGTATGTGTGCGTGATATGGGGGGGGGGGGGTTCTTAACTGATTTTCAGTTCGATTTCTATAATTTATCTTTTTATTCCCGGTTTAACTCTTTTTTCTGTAAGAAAAGGATGGATTAACTTAGAAAGTATATTTCAAGGAATGTTCATACATGAGAAGAACACTTCAAATGTGTTAGATGAAGGATGATGGCAGTGTACACACTCTTGATTTTTAGCAATCCATCTAGGGCCAAAGGAAGAGCAAAACCTCATCAAATAGGAAAGGGAGCATAAAAAAAATTTAAAGGAAGTAGTTCTGAAGTTACTATTACCTGTCGATTTACGATAAATTGAAAACATCACTGTTATTTTGCCTAATAATCCAAATATTACAGTTTTTTTTATTATTATTATTATTATGGAAACTGACCCCTCCCTTAGATCACTTTTATGTTCCATAAAACCTTCAATTCCAAAAATAGATACATAAATCCATAAATCGTACAGTTCACCCATAAAAATTACCTGGAATATTTTTGTAAGCTTTAATGTTTTTTTCTGTTACCACAAACATTTTCCGTTGTTATTGGAGACGTTTAACTTTCGCCAGTTTTTATTTTCTAAACTTGCAAACTTTCGGCAAGTTCGTGTTGCCTTTTTTCCGCTGCCTGCTCTTAATTACTTCCTTTCTTCAAGAGCGGATCCAGAATTTTTGTTCGGGGGGGGGGGGGTACTAATTTTCGACTCGGTTTTCGACTAGTTTTATTTTTTTACTAAGGTTTTACTAATTTACGACTCTGTCAAAAATTTCGGGGGGGGGTCAAACCGGGTAAACTCCCCCCCTGGATACGGCCTTGCCTTTCTTGCTCTATTAGCATGTATTTATTTTTTCCTTTATGTTGATTTTTTCAACACTTTTTAGCGGATTTATGTTTTTTAGACCTGAAAAGTGCTTTTGACTCGGTAAATAGAAGGTTGTTAATTGACAATCTCTTAGAAATAAGCCTGTCTTCTTATTTTGTAGCGATAACAGTAGTTAGGTACCGGAGGGGGAAATTTGTTGTGAAGGTTATGGAAATTTTTTCTAGGCTGGTTATGTCTCATGTGGGTGTGAAACAAGGATGTACATTATCTCCTAAGCTTTTCTCCTTGTTTGTTAATGATTTAGATAGGTTTATGAAAAGTAATGAGGCCCCTTATGTATCTTCGGATTGGTTTAGACTACCATATATGTTATTTGCGGATGACATAGCTCTAGTGGCGGATAGTAGAGATTTATCCTCAGAAGCGATTAGATATAATAAAAATAATTTAGAAAAGAAGGGGTTAGAATTGAACGCTAAGAAGTTAGTAGTATTAGTATTTAGGAGCAAAGGGGGTGTTGATTCTGAGGTTCCTTTTAATTTTGGAGGCACGATGTTAGAGGTTAAAGAAGAATGTTTATTTGGGTATTAAGTTGAGTGCATTAAGGGGGATGTCTAGGCATGTAGATTATTGTAATTTAAGGAGCAATGGGCTAATGTATATGCTTTTGCGAAGTAATTTAGGTCAGCTAGCTGGCATGAGGATCCAGAAAAGTTTCTCGGATAAGAGTAGCTTCTAGTCTACATTGTGACAAAATTCTTTAATTCAACCGGATTGGGCTTGTTAGGGACATATTGCTTGAGAGTCGACATACCCTGGAAGGGTATCAACTGTTCGTCAATTGAACAGATCCTGTCACGTGGCAGCTGGAGACAGATATTCCTGAAGTTGTCAAGGATCGGCTGCACCTTCCAAAGCCTATTTTTGTTTTGTTTTGTTTTTTTCGTCTTAGATTTCTGAATCAACAACGAACTTCAGGTTCGACCGGATTGTGAAGAATCTGTCTCGAGTCATCTTTTGCGCATGTACTGGTCTTCCCAGACCAGTACATGCGGATCCGAGGAAACTTGAGGTTCCCCATCAGGATGACAATGCCAACAAAAATTTTCAGCTCGTCTGGAGTTACATTCAAGCTTTTGTGGTGGGCCAACTGATAGTTGTAGTTCATGCAAAAAGCTCGTCTGGTGATTGGCAAAAGAACTATCACAAACCCTAGTGGACCGAATTTGCATTTCTTAGTAAAAAAAAAATAATACAATAACAACACATAGTTATCACTGTAACGAAAACACGACAGGTAAAAGTCAGAAAATACAAAAGTCATAAATATAGGTCATAACTATAAAATATTTTTAATATCATAATATAAAAAGATAAAAAGGTAAACAAATAGAATAAACAAATATTCAACAGTGAAAAAATAATATATACAAAATAGTTTAATTCTTAGCAGACTTACGGGTTGTGATTTTGGTTGATTTTATTTGTAAAGAATGCAATACAAGTTTTTAATAACGTAAGGTAGAAAAGGGTATGGGAGACAGGATGGGGGTGGGTGGGGACAGTATACGGGGGTGGCTATTTCTTATGGGTGAGTGGCAGCTAGGCTGTTGCCAATTTAGTAAATAAAACAATCATTGGCCTCTGCTGTCCCCATTAGAATCGAGATTTGAACTACGAAAAATCAACCCTAGCTTTTTACTCGATTGGAACCGCCTGGCCACAGACGTGGACATGGAGGTTTTTAAGTTCCAAAACATGGCACTTATCAAACTAACTGCTTTTAAAACTAGCTAGGCACTGTCTACAATCAAGAGAGTACACCTGATTTTTCTCAGAACTCGTTCTCACCACTTTCTCTTCTTTTTTTTCTTACCTTTGCTTTTTTCACTCCTTATTTTAACTTTTTCTAGATTGTTAAAACACCACTAAAAGTCGCAGAAACTTTGAAAAAAAAATCACAGATGGCATTTCAGGTCCAAAAAGCACGTTGAAATAACGAAACCTTTGCTAGATAGCGAGGTCTTTGCACAAAAAATATTTTATGGGTGTGTCCACAGACATGGACACCAGGTTTCAGGAGGGTATATATATATTATTCGAGTATCAAGTCTTTATTAAGCAAATTATGAATAGTTGGGAATAATCGATCTAGAACATCAGGATGGAGTTGGAATACGGATAACCTATGAATTTTTTGTTTTAAAATCAGTACCATATGCACGAATTAAGGTAACTGTATGCTCCCATCTTTCCAGTAAGAATTTCTTTTACAATTGTCTTTGTGTGAAAATATTTAAAGCTGACATGCGAAATGGACGCCTGAAGGAAAACGAAATTCATGTTGGAGGCATATAGGATTGATTTTGTAATCTATACGTGGTTGATTTTGGAATATCTCGTGAATTTTGTGGTTTATTACAGCATTATATCTGAATCATGGTTACGTCATCATAAGCAACCTAGTAAAGAACGAACTTTAGCCCATAGTACCGAAAATTTAATTCTTCATTTAAAAAAAGAAAGAAGTGTCAAATGAGTAAGAATCGCCACTTGAAGCTGGTTCAAGATGATAACTGCTACTTTGGCTAATCTTATTAGTAAATGTTCATTTCAAAAACAAATTCATGGGAATTTCGAAAAATTTCCTAAAACAATCCACCCCCCGCACCCTATCTTGAGCAATAAGGAAAATCACTTGCATGGGAAGAACTTGTCCCTTTTCTTTTGTCCACGTTAGTGGGGACTGTAACGTCTTGTGTAAGGATTTATTTGAATTCTTAAATCTTAAGTGCTTGTTATTATTTTCTAAAGTTAATATTGAAAGTAAATGCAATTTTTCACCAAAACTGCATCTTCATATACAAGAGGATATAATACTTGCGCCTTTGAAAAGTTCCTTTTTTATGGTAAGACGTCACATTTGAGTGATATCGTTGCCTGACCCCGCTTGTTAGCTCTTTAATGTTTTCTAATTTTTCATGAAGTTGTCAGATGCTATACGCCTAGTAGTTCTTTTTTAATGAAATTTTCAGTAAACATTTCGTTTTTTGCTGAAGTTTAATGTATTATTTACTACTTTTTTTTGCTCTTGGTAGTACTTACTACTTTCACTCTTAGTAGCTTTTTAATCAATTTTTTTTTTCAATTCCAAATCGCCGAAGACCAACTATTTAAGTTTCTTATTCTTTTCGGTTAGATAATTTTTCTGAGACAATCGGAAGGTAATTTTTCTGATTATTTCATTTTTTGGTCTTGTTTTCTTATTAGTTTTTTCCTCATTCATTTGTTTGTAATGTTTTAAAAATTACCTTCTAAAATAACATAAATATTTTTTTTATTTCAGGACACACGTAAGCGCAAGGGCCTTAAGGAAGGTGTACCAGCCCTCGACCAATATTTGGACAAATTGTAATCCAATAATTCAAACTCCTGAATTTTTTTGTGGGCGAGCGGTTTAATGTCTGCAAGATTCCGATGTTGTTTCTATATTTCTGGAATAGGTTTATTAAGGAATCAATGGAGATCATTTTGTGTCCGATTCTTAAATAATAAATCAATTATGCTCCGGAACATTACTTGTGTTGACGCTTGTTGAGGGTTTCATAGAGGTTAAAGGTCTTTTGAAGTAGTTCAAGGGTTATAAACGAAGGGGTGTCCTCCTTTATTTTCCAGTGTTTCATTACAACTGATTCGTTTAGACTAATAGACTACCGAAGTATAAAGTTCGTAGGAGAAAAATAGAAAAAAAAATTTATTGCTTGCTTTACTTGCATTGTACAACCATTATATGAAAAATAGGCAGGAATATTTTTTTGGAAGAATGGGTTAGTAGAAAATTAACTTTTAAATAGTTGTTTTGTTTTTGTTTTTCTCATGAGAGGGTGATAAAATTTATATTTTAAGTAATATAACCAGGCGCCTCAGTTGTGGAGGGAGGGGGCATCCTCTCCTTATATTTTGTAATTTTTCTATTACTATTTTCATTGGAAATGTCTTATTTTGGTATTTTCAGTGATTATTTTTAAACAACGGAATTGCCCCCCCCCCCTTCATTTTCATGAATTTCTGCCTCTGAACGCAACAAGTCATACATTTTAGATTTTAAAACTAAAAATTGTCTTATTTGGCTTCCGAATGGCTTAATTGATCGTTCTATCTCTTTTATTCCAGGGATTCAATAATATACTGAAGTTCCTTCCCCAATTCAGCTACCGATAGTCTAAGAAAAAGAAAGGTTACAAATCCTCGATGCTCTGGAATCATAAAAGATTTATATGAATTTCTTCTATCGGATTCTATCTGGAAAATTAGGTTTAGTTTTCATTTTATTCTTAATTCAGACATTATTAAGTTAAATGAAGCCAGCAACGGTCTAGGATTATGTGATTGACTTGTCCATACAGAGAATTTTCACCATCAGTTTACTATTCAGCTTAGTCCTATAATGGTCCACTGGGCTTGATCTCAACTTGGTAATATGGGACCCAGTTGTAGCATCGTACTGCAGGGCTCAGAATTTGATTCCTGTTATGAGAATATGCAGAAGCGTCTCAACATTAATTAAAAAAAGTGGAAGAAGTAATATACAGTCAGAAGCAATATATGGATATATTGCACCAAATATCGAAAACGATACTATTTCGGCTTTTTCTGGTATCCACCGGTGAACGTCCAGCAGAAAATATCCAACATAAATTTGTTTCACAAATGGCCGAGAAGAAGAATAATGTATTCAATCCACTGACTCATATATGCTGATACACAGCAAGCACAGGTGTATCCATAAGTTGACAAAGGCCTGTTCTTAAACTACGCTTAGTGTGGGTGAATTCTAAAATGTTTTTGAGAAACTTCAAAAGCCTTGGCTACATAAAATATATTCTAAGCTTATAGACCCTGCTCAGATCACACTCCAGGTCAGGTCACGATTGTGACATACTTTAATTCACGTTTCTAGAAATTGTTTATTAACTGACAATCATCTCCAAGTTGAAAGTAAAATAGCAAGAGACGTGGATTTGGCCTTATTGGAATCAGTATCAACAGACGCAAGTGCCGTCATAGTCCCTGTGATTCAACCACTACAGAATCAAGCCAGTTTTTTGAGAGCACATGATGGAGTTTCAGTAGTCAATGCAAAGCAAGCTTCGTCAGCAACTGCATCTTTCACGGCTCTACAGATTTTCAGTAGGGAGTCTTTAGTTCCAAGAAAACTGATCCACTCAGGTCGTGGAAGTCTTCGTCTCAGAAATACCTATATGAACTTGACGTAAAATTAGTGTCCATGTCCGCCACCAATGTCCTTTCTGAAAGTTTACTCCAAGCCTGATCAGTTAATCAAATAGTTTGTGGTAGCAATATGTAAGTAAGGAGCAACTCGGCCCAATAACAAACGAAACTCTAAAACACGGAATTTTGATAGCAATAGATACATTAAATGAATTGGCTCTTTCTGCCGACGTCAGATATATAATATTCATCAAGTTCCATATACCCTTCAAAAGCTATGAGCCTCAGAAAATTTGTATGAAAATTTATACAGAAATTGTTTTTAGACAGAGTGGGAACGCCTCTAAGAGTCTCTAAATGTCAAAGCATCCTAATAAAAATTGCAACATCAGATACGGCATATCAGAAAATCCTACTGCAAGGACTTCTAGCTTCCATGTGCAAAAATGTGAAATTTTGTAATTTTTGCCAGAAGAAATATGACGAATGCGTGTTAATTGGTTCTGTTTTTTTTTTTTGTTTTTTTCTCCTTTTTTGTCAGAGTGATCGCATCGACCTAGTGGTCATAAGATCGGGAGAGGGCTTGCTCAAACCGAAATTACAGTTCTAGCTCCCCATTTTGGGACCAAAACGATTGGAGGGCAACTAGATTTCCCCTCCCCACGCTCCTTTTTCCCCAAGTCATCCGATCAACATTTTGAGATAGCCATTTTGATCAGTATAGTTGAAAGGTAAAGTAATCATGTCTCTGGGGATGACACGACCCTGCAAATCCCTCGGGAAAGGGTTTTAAGTTGTGAAATTTATCTAGTGTTTACATATAGTATTTGTTATTCGGAAGTAAAAAGACATTTTTTGGGGCGGGTTATTTTTCTATGGGGGGGGGGGGGTTTCTATGAGGATGGAAGTTTCCAGGGATGAACTTTCAAGGGGAAACTATACACGGGGGAATTTACCAGAATTCTTATACAAAATTCATTTTATTTGACCTACTTTCTCTTTGCGATTTTAATTTTATATTTGAAGATAATCCGGGGAAATAGCCCAGGTAAGTAAGGTTGTCTGGGGATATTTTCGTAGGGGTGGTAATTTTCCGCAGGAGAGATTCTCAATGGGGGGAATTTTACGTGGGAGAAACTTTCCATTGAGATATTGGGTGGAGAGAATTTCAAGGAAAACATTTTCCACGGAGAGAGGATTTCTGGCACAATTTGAAAAACCATTAAAAATTAAAAAGAAAAACAATTCTTTTTCAAACGAAAGTAGGTTAAAAACAATTTTCCAGGCGGAGTTGACGCAAGAAAATTTTTTATGGGGAATTTTCAGCAGGGATGGAATTGTCTGGGGGGTCTTACGCAGGAGAGTTTTTCCAAGGAAAAATTTTCTTTTGTAGATTTTCCATGGAGAGAAAAGGTGGATCTTCTGGTATTATTTGAAAAACGATCAGAAATTAAATTGAAAAAACTTATTTTTTCAACTAAAAGTAAGGAGCAACATTAAAATTAACAAAAATCACCCCGTGTTTGAGGGTGGATCCCCCTCCTCAATACCTCGCTCTTCGCTAATTTTATCTTTTTGTCCCAATTATTTAAGAACAACTCTTGAAACACAGAGTCGTTTTAATAGAGTCAGGAGATTTTTAATATATAAAAAGAAATTTTGGCGTAAAGAGCGAGGTATTGAGGAGGGGTTGTCCCCCTTATATACGGGAGGATTTCTGTTCTTTTAAGTTTTAATGTTGCTCCTTACTTTCAGTTGAAAAAAACGATTTTTTTTACTTAATCACTGAAAGGCTGAACCAATTCTCAGGGGAAAATATTGACATGTTTCTAATTTGAATAGTCAGTAGTTTATTTTTCTTTTTTTTTCTGAGCCCGAGCAGTTCCAAATCAGGGTTTTGTAATGTTGTTTCATCTAATGGAAGTTTATTGATTTCATTAAAAATTGAGATGATGTGCAATTAAAATTTAAACTAAAATCTGCAAAATACCCTTTATTTGCAAATTTTGTCATTGAATTTTGTTCCTAAAGTTCAAACCCTAAAATTCCTCTGGACAAAAAATTGATCGGAAATATCGAAATTGCTATATCGAATATCGAAAGTAAAAATATCGATATATCTTTTAATTAAGATATCGCCCAACACTACTCTACACTAATTTAAGGAAGAACCATTTGACCAGCACCAAACTTTTACTTTATCAAGAAGACCTTGAGCTAAGGAAGTGGCAGATGGCAGGTTCACTGCAGCAATTAAAAAGTTACTTGTCGTCGGCAAAAAGAATAGGGTGCACAAGGGGATGAAGACCATCAACAAGATCATTAATGTAAATTAAAAACAAAATTGATCCAAGCACAGAGCCCTGTGGGACACTCTTCAATATAGGCAAAGTAGTGAAAGAAGTAGCATTGACCGAAACATAATGAGATCTTCCTGACAGATAAGACTAACCATTCTAGTGGGACTCCATGCACTCCAAATAAAGGTAGCTTAGACAAAAGAACAGAGTGGTCAACCATATCAAAGGCCTTTGAAAAGTCAAGAAATAGACCCGAAACACACAAGCCCTTGTCCAGATTAACACGCACAAACTCTGTTGCATCTGAAAGTGCATACGAGGTAGAAAAAGTGGGACAAGACAAATAAGTTGAGATGATGTGCAATTAAAATTTAAACTAAAATACTCGTGCAAAATACCCTTTATTTGCAAATTTTGTCATTGAATTTTGTTCCTAAAGTTCAAACCCTAAAATTCCTCTGGACAAAAAATTGATCGGAAATATCGAAATTGCTTTATCAAATCTCGATATATCTTTTAATTAAGATATCGCCCAACACTACTCCATACTAATTTAAGGAAGAAATTTTCAGCTTGTCCTGAATTGCCGCAGTGGGATTGATCTCTGCTTGGTATTATGGCACTCGGGATTCGGAATCAGCTGCAGCAACCCACTACAAGGCTCAGTCAGAGCTATACGGCGCAAAAAAAGACAATTGTGGCTGTCATTAGGTCGGTAGTCTACTGAATGGATGCAGGTTAGGGATTAGAGGCCTTTTTGACAGATAATTGTAGTCTATTATTAGGATAAAAACGATTGATATCTTTCTTCCTTATCTTTTTGCAAACCTATGACTCCCAGAATAAATGATTTGAAACATGGGAATTTCGTTGTGACATACCCAAAAAATGATTTTCTTTGATTGGCGTGAAGCTTATCATAGTTTATGTTCTATAACTGACTTATGCCGAAAATGGGACCTGAATCCTGTGGAAACCCTACAAAATTTAGAAAGTGAGACCTTAAAATTCACTCCTACCGTTCTACCGTATAAAAAAGACCGAATAAAACTCAAATGTTGTAGAAATATCAATTAAAATTGAGGCAATTTCAAAATTACGATCAGGATCATCAGTAACAGTAGTGGTAAGGCAGTGAAGCATGTGTTCAGTTGACTGATCTCGCCTGAACCCAAAATGTTAGTAAGTTGAGAGAAAACAACTTTTAAATACTTCCAATAAAAATTGGCACTCAAGAAACTGGTCTATACTTGCTTGATTCAGAGCGACCACCATTTAAAAATTTTGCCGACTTGGGCTTTTTTCAAGCCACTAGGGAATATACCCTCACATAAATACTTATTAAAGACATTGGATTCATCATCGATAATGTTGATAATATTCCTGGGCATGTTAAGGGCGATTTAAAATTTAACACAAAGACACCATATGCATGCAGGTTGTCAATAGGATATATATGCAATAAATCAGGAACAGCTAAGGCATTAAGTCGAAACTTTCAGGGCATGTTGAGGATGATGTTGAAATAAATAAACAGACCTTATATTTATCTTTGTTGTCAAGAAGGCATATACGCAATATTGCAGGAATGGTTAAGCTGGAACTTACAGAGCATAAAACCCTACGTGGATTTTCTACTGACTTTCATCCAGTTACTTTCGTGGTTTGATGAAGGTAGCTGCAAATTATAAATGTAAGCAACTGTATATTATATATTCTATGTTAATCTATTTTAGTTTATATATTTTTTTACTTTTAGTTTCTAGTTTGTTTTTTTTTTACGCTGAAGACACCTTGTTATATACGGACGAAATATTCGCCCGTATATAACGCAAAAAATATATTTTGCAAAAAAATTTTGTATCGAATTAACATACGCCAATAAAGTGTAAACAAAAGTATCAATCTTTTCTGGAGGAAAGGGCATGACTCATAACTGGAATGAATGAGCTTTTGATTCAGCCTGATTGGTCTCAGTCGTGTTGTGTATACTATTAGAATAGAATATTTTCATTTAAACAAACATTCAAAATATAAAATATGGAAGCTTGATAGGCAGGGCATATGCCAAATATCCTACTTCAAATTGATGCCTTCTGGAATATTAAGCACTGGAATATTTGCACATTCACCTTATACCTAACAATATTGCATCCAGGCTTATAAGTAGGGGGGACCCAGCTTTGGCTTCCCTCCGTAAATCTAGAGATTTTATTATTTTCCCAAGGATTTCTTATATTCTCTGTATAATTTACCTAGTTTTTGTATTTTCCTTGAAGTTGTTCAGGGAAAATGGCTAACATATTTCTGCAAAAAGCGTCTGAGCTAGTGTTGGGTGACATTTGATATCGATATATCGAACCAAATATCGATATCGAATATTGAAACGTATTATCGAATCCGATATTTTTTAAGGGTCTCTAACCCCCTATATTCCCCGCGGAAAAACCATCGCGGAAACCATTTTCTCAGGTGTGTCCTGGTGCATTGTTTAAAAAAAAAAATGAAGCGTACTATGTTCACCACCAGTATTTCCCAGTAATTTAACGTGTTAAGGAATTTGTTGAGCAGACGTTTTCAAAATCAAAAGATTTTCACTCATTTTCTTAGATGGCGGCAAAACCTGTGATTTGTTACCAAGTTGTGTCGTTCAGTTGGCTGGGTATAAAAAAAGAAAGGGGTTTGTAAGTCTTCCAATCAAAAATAGTATGTTTTTATATTTGCCAAATTTTGGAAGAATTTGTTTTAAAATTGACCTCTGGTTATAACCTGAGCTCGACATTTTTTTTTTTTTCGACCTCTTGTTCAGCAACACTTGGAGTTTAGGGAACAAAGAAATGAGGTCAAGGCAGTATTCAGGGAAGAGGGTTTGACCCGTTTCCCCTCCCGGCCTAGAATGGGGCAGTAGGAATTCCTGGTGCTTAGTATTTTTAAAGTTTCAAGTTTTAATAGCAAATACTTGTTTAAAGTCATTAGTCGCCACAAGGGTGCCCACAAAAAGGGCGTGGCAAGGGGGCTAGGCCTCTGGAAAATCAGGGACTTAATACTAATTTTGAGGAAAACAAAGAAAAGACAGCAGAACAGGGGAAAACCATTGAAGCATAACAGCAAATTGAAAAAAAAGTGTTAACCTATTTCGGTCTAATTTTTTGTAACAATAGATATTGGCTTTTTATGCTGTTTCCACACATATAACATTTATTAAGTTCAATGTCACCAACCAAAATTTACAATCCTTATAAATTTTGCTTTATTTTCGAAAATGGGGGAAAACAACCCCAAACAGTCAACGAATCTTATTGAAAATTGCAACATCAGATTCAGCAAAATGGAGAGCCCAAATGTAGAGTTTTCATGCTCCCATCTTTAAAAATGTGGAATTTTTTAAAATTTGGAATTTTGTTTCTTTTGGGCCAGGGGAAAGATTGCGGATGCGTGTCAAACCTTTCCCCCCCCCTTTATTCCTCCCAGAGGTGATTTTATTGAACCAATAGTCCTAGAAAATTGGGGAAAAGGCTCATTTCAACTGAGATGAAAAGTTCTAGTGCCCTTTTTATGTAACCGAAGAAATTGGAGGCCAACTAGGCACCCTCCCACACCCTTTTTTTCCCTAAAGTCGTTTGATCAAAATTTTGAGGTAGCCATTTTGTTCAGTGTAGTTGAAAGGTCCAATGACTCTGTTTTAATGGATGGAATGATCCACCCCTGACCCAGAGCCCCCGGAGGAAGGGCCACAAGTTATGAAATTTTTACTGTGTTTACATGCAGTATTTGTTATTGGGAAGTGTACCGAAATTCTTCAGGGGGGGGGGGGATTTTCTGTGGATAGGTTTTCTACAAAGAAAATTTTCCATTAGGATACAAGTTTCTGGGGTTAAACTTTCTACGGGAAATTTTACATGGAGGGAATTTCACAGAACTCACAAACAAAAATTCGTTTTATTTGTCTTACTTTCATGTTGGTGAACCCATTTTACATGTGGAAATGCGCTATGGGAATTTTCCCGGGGGAATTCTCAGCAGGGTTGGAATTCTCTGGGAAATTTTTGTGTGGTGGGATTTCCCTCGGGAAAAATTGTCACTGGGAAAAATTTTCTGTGGGGGAACTCCTGTTAGGGGCAATTTATGGGAAATGTTTTCCACACAAGGGGAATTTGACCATAGGTCTTTCTTTTAATTTAAAATCAATTGACAGTCTCAGAATTTTCACTCGACAGCTTTCTCGTCACTTTGCTGTGACACAGTCTTTTTTACTACTGAAAAAAGGCACTCACCTTATTCTGTCGTATTACTCAGTAAAGGCTTAGAAAATTTTTCGGATTTTCGAAATAAGGGGAAAACAACCCCAAAAAGTCATAGAATCTTAATACAAATAACAATATCAGCGTATCAGAGAACCCTATTGTAGAGGTTTGAAGCTCCTATCTGCAAAAATGTGGAATTTTGCATAGTTTACAAGAATGGTTCTAAAACATCCGGAGTGAGCTCAATTGAACTGAAATTAAAAGTCCGAGTTTTTAAGTGACCAAAAAGATTCTAGGGCAATTAGCCCTCCTCCCAGGCCCTTTTTCCATAATCATCTGATCGAAATTTCGAGATAGCCATTTTGTTTAGCATAGTTAAAAAGTCCCAAAACTATGCTTTGGAAATAACATGACCCCCCAAAGCCCACGGGGAAAGACCATTATATTATAAAATTTTCTCATTGGTTACGCATATTATTTGTTATTGGGTAGTTTACAGAGTTGTTTTGGCGTGAGGGAGGAATTTTCTGCTTGCAAAATTTCTGAGTGCAAAATTCCTTTACGAAATTATTTTAATATGTCTTACTTTTTCTTTGTTAATTCAATTTTGCATATGGAGACATAGGCGCCGGTAAGGGGGACAGGGGGTGGGCATGGCCCCCCTGGAAATTTGAGACTATAAAGTCATGGGAGTAGGGAAGTGGGGCAGAGGGGGGGGGCAACTGCTCCCCCTAGAACTTCAAATTTACGATAGATATTAGCGAGAACTTTTCGTGTGTTGGAATTTTTTGTTGGCTGGTAGATGGTTAAAAAAGCTGGAAATAAACAGAAATTTCCAAATATCGTTTGCGATATCAACATTTACGTTTCGATCTTCAATATTGATTTTCGGTCTGATATATAGATAGGAGACTGGCCCACGATCGGCTGATTTTGACTTGTTTAATTCTCCATGAATTGATTCAAGCGATAAGAAGTTGCTGAGCATGCCAAAGCAAAAGTAACTCATTCAATACCATCCTTGAAAAAGACAATTAGAAATACTCCGCCATTTTTCCACTTGGATGCCTCTCTATTCAAGTGGTCAAGAGTGCCAAACCTGGGCCACCCCGGCACCGGTTCGGTCGTCTGTGGCTTACGTTTGGCCACCAGACAAAAGAAAAACAGAAAAGTGACCAGGGGAACATTAAAGCTTGTTTTCCGCTATAAGATTAAGAAAGAATATGATCAGTATATAAAAAAAAATACAAAATGAATTTCATTAAGACTAAAAAAAAACTAACGACTATGAATTTCAAACTATACATTGACTGATCAACACCAAAAGTAAGTCGCTCCGCTAATCTTGGTGTTCTACCTTCCAGTGGTAGCAGTTTGATTTCAACTTCTGTTTTTAAGACACTCTCCATCTCGTCAGTTAGCGCAAAGCGTCTTGCTCCAGTCTCTTTCCAAAAGTAGACCTTAAGTTCTTCCGTTGCTACTTTTTGATAATGATAGTGTTGTGAACAGAATTCCCTTTCTTGCTCTTCTGCTCAATCAGAATGTAATCACCAGCCTTGACTTTCTCAGTGTCAAATTAGAAGTTACTGGTAGGGGGCTTGTCTTCAATGTCTATGCTGGGGCCTGAAGAGTTGTTGCATACAGGGTCATCTACGTCAGAATCGTCACTCTAACTGTAACTCTTGTTGCCAGAGACACGCCTTTTGCTTTTTAGTCGTTTCACTTTTTTGACTTTCTTCAGTTTCAGGACTAAGGTTTTTTGTCAAATACAACTTTTATCCTAGCATTAATTCATTCTTTCATAGAGGTGTCAATGATCACTTCTGACTTCGTCATTTTTCTTTCCTGTTGATTTTTTGGGTTTGACTTGATTGATAAAATGCTGCAAGTTAAGCAAAGAATGAGAGGCAGTTATCCAGCCAGAAGTATTTTCTGGGCTGATCGTAATGGTTCCTGGTACAGCTCCCCTGAGTAAAATTTCCGCACAATGTTTTTGTGGGGAAATTAGAGGAGGGAGTGTGTTCCCAACACATTAACACCAGCACAAATCGTGGTCAACTGACCTCTTTCTGCTGACGTGACCTTCCCTACTTACTTCGGACCTCGCTGTGCAATGATTTTACCAGGCTTGTGGATTTTTTCAGACCTGATTCGTCAAAACTTCAAATGTCTTGTGGTCTGAACATGCGTTTATATAGGCCTCAATCCAGGTTGTTAAAGAAAGATCCTACACTGTGACAGTTGAAAGCAGTTGTCCGTCATAGGCTTGTACTTATTGGCGTTCTAACTGATAGAGTTTTAAGGCAATCCATAAAACCACGGTACCAATCTTTACCTGTAATTCCTCCACTGTCTCCACTGCATTTGCAGTTCCGTTATCCGGCACTTTTATGCTCTTAATAATGGCATAAGTGTATGCAAATTTACACGCTTCTAGGGGAATATAGTCGAAAGCATATCAGCTATCGTTTTCAAGTAAGTTTTTAGTCTTTTTTTGTTCCTCTGTAAATATTTATCATGTGTTTTAACAGGGTGTAAGGAAACTTAGGTCCAGACTTTTTAGAGGGATATTCAGCTTCTCAACTTTTTTTTTTATGTAGTCTTGCAGCGTTCCTCTAGGGACACCCATGATACTTCCAGAGAGTTCAACTAACTTCTTGTAGAATAAGACAGAAGAAACTGCTATTTTATTTTCTTCCGGATCACAGCCACCTTTCTTTCTTTTCTCTTCTGTTTTACTTTTAATCATTTTATCTGGAATGAAACTTAACAGGAAAAAATAGAACTTAAGTTCACCTACTGTTCTGATAGGATTAAACAACGCCAGAAATAACACAGTTTGGGGTTTTAAGCTTGCCTTCAACCTTTAAATATGCTGTTTACGAAGCTTTTACAAGCACAACCCACTTTTGGACACCTTGGTACGGCATGCCGACTTTACCCTGGGTATTGTGGCCGAACATGGGAGTTCACTATCCCACAGGATGAAAAAATACTAACAGCAAACTGGTGAAGATGGCCCGTCTCGGAAGCTGCCAAAAACAGGCAAATAATAAGAGAATGCAATGTGAGTTTACAATGCGAGTTTTCTAGTATTCGTAATTAAGCATAGGCCTTCAGACAAAATTGAATAAAATTCCAGAGTTAATCACCATAAAACCTGATCTAATCTGATATTTTTGGTAGAAGTATTAATTAAGGTCAGACTTTTTAAAAACATACACTGCAATCTGTCAGAACTTTTATAATCCACCAGAAGCCCCATAGGTTTTTGTATTGAAACTGTTTGCTTTGGCTAAACGTGGGCCGGTCTCCCCTATACCAATTTTGATATTTAATTTTGCCCAACTGTAAACTTTTGAGTTGAATTCTTAGAAGCAGCTGTTATCTAACCATAATGTGATTTGTGTCAAATCGCTTTTGTGGTGTTTATGTTTTCTGGAAATTGGAAGTAGGATAGTGGGTCTCTTATGTTATACTGTTGCAGGAAAATTAGAACATGGAAAAATTTAAAGGCCGAGTTTTAGTGAAATATAGAATGAGTACTTTCTAAGGACCTATATTCAAAGGACCTCGGGAAGTATTAGTAAGATCCCTCCCCCCTCCATCACAGAAGCGGCTGCCCCCTCTACACAAGATGCTGCCTACGCCCATGTATAAAGTAATATTAAGGAAAACAAAGGAAAGAGAGCAAAATAGGGAAAAACCATGGACAAAATGTGTTTTGCCCCATTGTTGGCTGCCTGCCAGTAGATTTTAACCCTTAATAAGGAAAATATGAGTTCAAACTTGTGACTGAGGGACCCCTTTCTAGTTTTCCACGAACATTACATAAAGGACCAATATAGCTCAGTACAAATTGGGATTCTTTAAATTTTATATAAGAAATCAGTGTTAAGTAATGTTGTTGTAATATGAATATTTATAAAGCATATCGTAATAAGTTGAAAAGCCTGCTCCGTAAAGCTAAAGTAGATTTTCTGAGCGATCGTTTTAGAAAAGCAGAAGGTAACCCTGGCAAGACTTGGAACGTTATAAAATCCGTGATTAATCCGATTAATCCGGGTTGCAGCGGTAGCTAGCAACTTAGTAAGAGACGATGACGTCCAATGTTAAGAAATGTAAAAACCCATAACTCCTAAAAACTGAGTCCGATCAAAACAAAAAGTACACCATTAGAACCACCTTGTCCGAAAGCCCCATATATGAAACTTCCTGTCCCTTGGCTCACAGTAAAGAACGAACTAAGTTGTAACAAAGTCTTACAGTAAAAATCAAGCTCTAGTCCAGAGACACTGATGCACCAAGGAAAAGAAAGCGACTTTCCTTTTTGATAATTGTATATATAAATGTTATCAAGAGCAGCTTCAGTGATCGATGAATCGAAACCTAACCAAAAAGCACTCTGCCTCCAGCTTAGTGAGGTTCGATGAGGTTTCGATCCATCCATCTCCGGGTATACGCCCAACGCATCTTCCGCTGCGCTAAGCTGCTCCCGCAAGTGGATATGATCAAATCCACTGCCCTGAATACTGCCTACACCTCATTTCTTTTTTCCCTATACAGCAAGTGTTGCTGAACAAGAGGTAAAAAAAAAATGTTTAGCTCAGGTTATAACCATTGGTCAATTTTAAAACAAATTCTTCCAGAATTTGGCCAATATAAAAACATACTATTTTTAATTGGAAGACTTACAAGCCCCTTTCTTTTTTATACCCAGCCAACTGGACGACACAACTTGGTAAGAAATCACAGGTTTTGCCGCCATCTAGGAAAATGAGTTAAAATCTTTTGATGTCCACGTCTGCTCAGCAAATTTCTTAACACGTTAAATTACTGGGAAATACTGGTGGTGAACATACTATGCTTCATTTTTTTTAATAGTCATCAAAACCGATCGACTGTTGAAGCGATTTGAGCCTAAATTTTTAAATAGTGAAAGTCTAGAATTCTGACGCAAAAAAATTAATCACGTCTTCGATCAGAGGTATGCGATTGAATAGAAGATAAAATTTGACTCGAACGACAGGCAGAGATGCTAGTAAACAATCGTTTCCCCAGAAAAGCTAATAAAATATTTTTTTTTCATGTTTCCATTGAGCACAATAAAAAATAAAATGATCTTTCCTAAACTTCAAAATGTACTTCATATCTTCATTAAAAGAAAAACAAAAAACTCAGTAGCATTTTCGGATTTTCATTAAACAAAATCGAAAAAAACAAAACTGACGTCACAGTCAACCTGACGTCATTATTGATGGGGTTCTGGCGCCCTAAAATTTCTGCAAATTTGTTTCCATAATTGCATTGCAATATTGAGAGTACTCATTGCCATTTCTAATCGGCTATAAATTGCTATTTTTTCTCACTAAACATTTTTTGCTAGGAATATGTTTTTAAACTTTTGGTTGCTGCGAACTGTTTGGGACTCAAAATTTAATTTTCTCCAGAAAAAATTATTAAATTACAAAAAGGACAAAAAAAGGGTATCATGTTACGTATTCACTTTCATCCTAGTTAAACTATGTACATAAGCCATTAACATTTTACTGATTAAAGTAAATTAATAAAGTTATAAAAGAATTATTGTCCATAATACCTTGCGATGACGCAGTTGATAAAGCTGTGCGTCCTGATCGAGGGGTGGCAAGTTCAATCCCGCGTGTCGCGAGGAAATTGTATTTTTATATCTTCTTATTAATTTTTTGTTTGTTTGCCGTAGTATGGAAAGAGGAGAAAAACTGGAGGGAATAATTGATACAGGCGTCGGATTTTTCACACCAGAAGAAATTCTGAAAGCCAAAGAATCGCTCCATAAACTAATGCAGTTTACAACAAGCTGTAAAATTCACGCAAAAGATGAAGAGAATTTTACAGAAATTTGCTGATGGATTCACCAAGCTCACGCCAAGAAGACCAAATTGCTGACCTTTGTTATTGATTCTCTCTGCTCAGTCCCAACTACTAGTGAAGCTACTGCAGCAACCGTTGCTATTAAGGTGAATGAATTGTCTCGAATTATTAAGAACCATTTTGCTATTAATGCCAACATACCCATTGAATGGCCAAGCGCTTCAAACCAGCCTGATAAACCTCTTTATTTAATCGTTCTGAAAAATATGCCCGATTTGCTTGATATCCCACGTGCTAGAAAGAGATTCATAGATTCAGCATGTGCAGATACTAGTGATATATCTGAATTACGGAGAGTCAAATCGGATTGGAAACTAGTGGTTCGCTCGAAAAACACAGCTGAAACCATTGTTGAGTCAATCAAGACCAACCAGCCGCAGATCTCTGCTGCATTAAAGAGCCCTAACTATATTGGTGTAGTGAAATGAGTCCCCTCTGACGTATCGGCGGATGAGCTAACTGTGCTGATTCCCAGAACTAGGCAGTCTTAACTGCTTCGCATTTCCCTTATGTTCAATGTATTTTTTAGCTGTCGATCGGATTTGGATAAATTTCTTAAGGACTCTGTGAAGATCTATTAGGAAAAACTGCCCATTGAAGAGTTTCTTTTCTTACCCCGGCATTGCTACTCATGCCGCAATCAGGGTCACTTAGCTGCCGAGTGTTCCAATAGTCCTGTCTGCACCAGATGTGGCTCGTCGGACCACGTCTCCATAAAGAACGATACAGAAAAGTATACTCGTGCTATGTATTGAGTTTCCTGCAAGAAAGCGGGTCCTACCAGCTATAGCGTAAAGTGTCCAAAAAACCAGCAAAAGGCAACTCATTAACATGAGGAATAACGAAATCTCTAACATTTCACTAATTTCTAGGAATATAAACGGAAATTTTTCCGATCAGTCACTTGTGGTTGAGCAGTTTGTGAATAAATATAATGTGATGTGCCTGCAGGAACTTTTCACCACAGATGCTGGCCTAAGCCTGCTATATCTCTGGTCGTCCTACTTTGCGTATTCCATCCCTACATCCCGTTCATCTCCACGGGGCCATCCATCTCGCGGAATTGTCACGTTGGTTAGAAATCGTCTCACGTGCAAGGCAAGCGATAACACTGCCAACTGTCTTGCAATTAGACTAAATAACCTGCTAGTTATAAACGTGTACCTTCCAACTGATTACCGTGACGACGAATCTGATAGTGCTTTTGCTATAAGTGCTGCCAAACTAGCCCGCTGCCTTAAAAAAGCTGAACGCGAGTCCCTTGAGTGCATAATAGTGGGTGACTTTAACTGTAATTTAGAAGTTGATATTAGGGCCCAAAATAGTCGTTGTTGCATTCTATTAGGGATACTTGATAACCGTTTTACTATTCACCGGAAGAACCAGAACGTTTCGCGTATCCACCAATCTTGTTCTACGTCCAATCTAGACCATAGTGTTAGTATTAGTTCTTTGCCAGTACTTAATGCGTTTGTCCTTCCAAATAGTTTTACTTCGGATCATTTCCCAATTCAGTGCATTATCAGTAGGCCTGCCTCGTATCCTGCTTTGAATAATTCGTCAATATTCCCTCAGAGGTGGCATAACGTTCCGGTTTGTCGTAAAATTGATAAAGAAAAGTTTCAAGATTCTTGTGATCTTGTTCTGTCAAAAATTCGCGTACCGTTTGACCTACTTATGAAATTATCTCATCGTGATGAAAGAGATGTGCGGCTACGTCTTAATATTTATTACGCCGAACTGACCCATGCTCTTCTGTTTGCAGAAACTCAGGGAGTATCCAGGTCTCGTGCCAGACAAAAACTCAAGAAAAGGGATGGTCTTCTAAACCTTTGCTACAATTAGCCTGGGACCGAGCTACCTTCTGGTACGGGACATGGAAAGAATATGGTAGACCACACTCAGGAGTAGTTAAAGAAATTAGAGTTGCATCTAAGCGTAGGTTTGGGAAGGAACTTGCTCGTCACCGTGTGCAGTTGAAATCAGAGCTTTCTGAAAAAGTCATTAAAAATCCTAATTTGTTATAGAAAAAGTTTCATAAGAAAGAGTCACCGGATCTCGAGTTAGATATTCCATCTTTAGCATTGATAAACTATTTCCTCGGTGAGTTTTCAACCACAAAACATAATATTAAAATTTATGTTCAAGAGAAGCTTTCATCCCTCCTCTCATCAATTCCAGATAGAGATTTTATAGTTACCCAATCACAGGTTGTGTCTGCGGTCCGAAGGTTAAAAAAGAAGAAATCGGCTGGTATTGACCGTGTATCCGCCATTTACCTTAGTCAGTGCATCCTAACTTTCACGGGACACCTAACTCTTCTCTTTCAGATGATCTTCACCACTGAACTCGTACCAGCGGCATTCTGTACTGGGTCAATTAGGCCAGTCCTGAAGAAAGGAAAAAGTACTTCGGAATGCGCTTCGTTTAGACCAATCACAGTGGCACAAACGTTTGGCAAAGTCTTCGAACTTTCATTCATTAATAAATTCAAGGAAAAATGCTAAGCTCCCCCTTCCCAATTTGGGTACCAGAAGGTTTTTGGTTGTGATCACGACTTTTCTGCTTTAGTTTCAGTCTTGATTGACGCTAATGAATCAAAAGAGTCCATTGTTATAGGTCTACATGACGTCTGCCGTACCTACGACTCACTTCTCCATGACCAACTCATTCTGGGTATAAAAAAAAGAAATTTACAGCAGGGCATTGCACTACCCATTAAATACAAGTGCGACCAGCTGTTGACTGAGCTCCTATTTCCTGGACATAGTTAAGCCTTCACTTAACATGCACTAAACGAGCTATTATACCATCAAGGGAATCCTGTGGTCCTAGTAAAAAGGGTGCTCGACAAGGATCAGTCACATCTTCTTGTGCCTTTAATAATTATATTATTGAACCACAGCCTACTATCGAGACAACATGCATAGCTCGTGGCATAGACGTTACAATGATAGCTTACGCCGATGACATTCTGAACACCAGCCGCACAGTCGCAGGTACAGAGACCACCTTCTCCACACTACAATCAAATTACAGTCGCATTGGTCTTGGATTTAACCCACAGAAGTCGGATATTCGTCTGTTCAACTGGCGCCAAGAAGAGGTCTCGTCTCTGAGTTTTGGAGAACTGTCTGTAGCCCCTGTCTTGAAAATTATTGACCTGGGCTTACCAATTGGAAAGGATTTAAAAACTACCCGCTCTCTTCTCATTGATCATCTTATTAGACGCCTGACATTTGCGTACAGTAGAGTAGTCGCATTTAAAATCGAGTTCAACCATTTAATTTTGGATCGACTTTATAACGCAGTATCCCTTCCCCATTTCCTGTATATAAGCCCGTTTTGGAGAATTTTTCCCGAGCCAGAGAAAAGAAAGCTCAGATCCACGTTTTTTAAGTATGCGAAGTTCTTGTTGTGGCTCCCGCCGTGGACAAGAGATTCGCGCCTTTTTAAAAATTTTAAAATTGCGGACCCGACGTTAGCTATAATTGAGCGAATTAAACGGTACAACGAGAAAGTCTCTTCCCACCCTTGGTACCGTTTGCTAAGGCAGTAAATCCCTGTCCATTTAATTTTATTTGCACATCTCTTATCATATTTAGTCTTTTTACCGTCTCGTATCATATTTAGACTAGTTGATTGAGTCTATTGAATATGACTTGAAATTATCAAGTATTTTGCTGTAAGTTAGGTTAGTTTAATTAAAGATATCAATCATATTGCTTATGTTTCTTCAGTACTTGGGAGTTTAAAAAGTAAAATTTCTTACATACCTGCAGTGCAGTGTATAATTGAGTTTTTGTTTCTCGTCTTTGTAATTTGTTCGATTATGTGTAATGTGTTGTAATTTATTTTTGTGTGTGTTTTTTTCTCTTTTAGTGATACTCCGTCTTTTGTACCTTTTTTTGACGGGTAATAAATAAATAAATAAAATAAATAAAATAACAACTTATTTTATTCAACTCATTTATCAGAAAGTGGGTCATGAAAAAACTGAATAAGAATATTGGGATCAATGATAATAACTAATTCATACCTGCTCTAAATCTGATTTAAATAATGCCACCAAGTTAACGGCGTAATTTGCTGTCGTAATTTCGAAGATAAAAATGATATTCTTTTTGGTTAATGATACGTCGATCATAATTTTTTATTCGGTAGCTTAACTAAGAAAAAATCAAACGCATTTTAAGGGATCTAGTTCTGGACTCTAGCTAAACCCTTATTGCAAATAGACTTGGATTCAACTCGTTAGTAAATTTTGGTATTATATATTATATTATATTTTATATTATATTCATATTTTATATATATATATATATATATATATATATATATATATATATATATATATATATATATATATATATATATATATATATATATATATATATATGTATATATATATATATATATATATATATATATATATATATATATATATATATATATATATATATATATATATATATATATATATATATATATATATATATATATATATATATATATATATATATATATATATATATATATATATATATTATATATATATATATATATATATATATTTCTTCAAGGTTTACGTGTGCATAAAATTTTGGTCACAAAAAAAAAAATAAAAAAAAAAAAAAAAAACAAAAAAAAAAACAGCTGGAATCTTCATAGAAAGATATCGTGACTCAAAATTTCTTATTCTTTATACTGATTATTTGAAAAAAACTACGTTTTTTAAAGAGTTAAAGAGGCTGAGTTACAAGGTAGAACCTTAAAACGTACAGGGATTAGGAGGCACAGTTGGGGGGCTGCCGCCCCCAAACCCCCGCTTTCGCAGCCTTTAAATATAAAAAAAAAATTTCTTTAAACTGAAAGTAAGGAGCGACATTAAAACTTAAAACGAACAGAAATTATTCCGTATATGAAAGAGGCTGTGCCCTCCTCAACGCCTCGCTCTTTACGCTAAAGTTTTTATTGTTTCAAAAAGAGTTGTGAGAAAGTCAAACTTTAGCGTAAAGAGCGAGGCGTTGAGGAGGGCACAGCCTCTTTCATATACGGAATAATTTCTGTTCGTTTTAAGTTTTAATGTCGCTCCTTACTTTCAGTTTAAAGAAATTTTTTTATATTTAAAGGCTGCGAAAGCGGAAGTTTGGGGGCGGCAGCTCAACTGTGCCTCTAATCCCTGTACGTTTTAGGTTCGACCTTGTAACTCAGCCTCTTTAACTCTTTAGAAAACGTAGTTTTTTCAAATAATTTCTGCACGTTTTTGTACAGTTTATTACTTATTATTGCTTGACTAACTGTTAGCTGATCGTGTCAGGAGTTAAAGTTGGGGGGCTGCCGCCCCCAAACCCCCCGCTCTTGAACATTCTTATGTTAAGGCTTTTAATTCCTGAATACTCAAATCACGTCGTACAGGGTGCCTCCTAATCCCTGTACGTTTTAAGGTTCGAACTTGTGACTCAGCCTCTTTAACAGCCCCCCAACTGTGCCTCCTAATCCCTGTACGTTTTAAGGGTCGACCTTGTAACTCAGCCTCTTTAACTCTTTAGAAAACGTAATTTTTTTCAAATAATTTAAAAAAGAAACTGAGTTTCTTTTCAAAGTATATAAAAAAGTTGCTCTGATGGTGAATCGAACCCGAGTTTTCCGCTTGAAAGTCTGAAGTCTCAGCCGCTGGACTATACAAACACAATAGTAATTGTTGTTTAGCAAATAGAAGGTATTTTCGACGCAAGCAAATTCCCAAAAATCTTGATATGTGGTTTTTGGAAAACAGGGAAGGAGTGATCAGATTGAGCTGAAATTTCGACGATAAGCTCCCAGGCCCCAGGAAAGCTTATCCTCTAAATTTCAGCCCGATCAGACAACGTTAAAGGGGGGTTGTGGAGGGAAAAATTAACATGGGCTAATATAGGAAAACGAGGTTTTTCGTAAATGTAAATTCGGGGGATAATTTTTTCGGTCTGAAAATATCAAAAGGCCCTAACAGGTCGAATTCTGCTTCGAATGAGTCCTCATTCAACCGGATCCGTTGCCAACTGTGGCCTGTAGGCGTGGCTAACAAAAAAAAAAAAGAGATGAATTTTAAGTGGCTATATTTGGTTTTTGAAAACAGGGAAGGAGTGATCGGATTGAGCTGAAATTTCGAGGATAAGCTCCCGGGCCCTAGGAAAGCTTAACCTCTAAATTTCAGCCCAATCGGACAACGTTAAGGGGGGCTGTGGTGGGAGGGTCCAAACTTCCGGCCCAGTTTACCCCATGAAGATAAAGTCGGAGGAGGATGAAATTTTGCAAGTTTCTTAGTTTGAGCTTGGGCTACAAAATGCAATTACCGCCGTCTCTCTGCGACCTCTAGGACCTGAAATCGCTTAACATTGTGGTGGGTCGCCTCTTTATAGAGGCACAAGTGTGCCTCCTTGACTTATGGCCAAAATTTAACCAAAAATTCATAAGTAAGGCGCAAATGACATACTAGTCTTTAGAAGGCAAAAAGTGCATTAACTTGGTTAGTATTGTAATTTCTATGACACACAGTGCCTTTTGATTTAGTTCGAGATCCCTCTTCAAATTCTCTGAAAGTTTCAACTTAATACCCATAGAAGTTGCTGAGATATTGTAGATGCGCTCTTTTGAAACCTGGTTGCGCAGTGTCTTTTGCTTTAGGTCAACATTCCCTGCAAGTTTCAATTTGAAACCCTCATCCGTTGCTGAAATGTTGTAGATACGCTCTTTTGACAACGTGAATGCACATACTGCAGTTGGATTTAGTTCAATTCTGTAAAAGTTAGCAGTCGCCAGTAGTCACAGTCGCATGTTGTTACATTCGCAAGTAATCGGTTTTAGTCGCCGTTGCAGTCACATATAGTCGCAATAGCAGTAGTAATAATATTCACAGTCACAGTCAGAAGTGGTCAAAGTCGCAGTCAAAAGAAGCCACAGTCGTAGTCACAAGTAGTTGCAGTCGTAAGCAGTTTCAGCTACAGTTGCAAGTAGCCTTAGTCGCAAGCAGTCACAGTCGCAATCGTAAGTAGTTGCAATCACAGTCGCAAGTAGTTGCGGTCATAGTCAAAAGTCGTAGCCGTTGCAGTCGCAAGTAATCACAGTCGCAGTCTCAAGTAGTAGCAGTCATAGTGGCCACAGTTAAAAAAAGAAAACTCAGAAGATAGTGCCAGTGAAAACACAGCAGCGACCGCTACAGCCCTGTAGATGGTATCCACCGCAAGCTCATAACCAACGACAAAATATCGATAGCTGATATTAATTTAAAATAATGATAATAATAATAAACGCTCAGAAAACAGTGTATGTGAAAACCCACCAGCGACAGCTAAAAACCTGCGTGTGGCACACCGCTAGATGATAACCAACAATAATTTACCGTTAAAAAAAGTGCTCAAAAGATAGTGCCAGTGAAAATTCGCCAGCAACTACTACATACCTGTAGATGGCAACCACCGCTAGCTGATAACCGACGATAAATAATTTCTTAGACCACACTGCTTTTCCATTTACGAAAAATTAAGCAATAAAAACGGGTTTTAATTTTAATAAAGCAGTGAATAAATAAGAACAGAATAAACACTTAATTAAAAAAAAAAAAACACTCCGAATATTTCGGCCCCACGTCCGGGAGCCTTTCTGAACGGAAAAAAAGAAGAAAAAATGTTCTTTTTAAGAAAATAACATACATCGAAATACAACAAACTAAACACACGAAGAGAGAGAAAAACAAAATAAATATAAATAATTGGTTTTGCGTCTCCTCGCAATCAATGTATATACGGAAATTTAATTAGGGGTTATAGGCCAGGGGTTAGGTGACCTTTAATGTTTTGCTCAAGTATAAATATATTATTCATTTTTTTTTATAGATTTCCATTTATACATTGATTGTGAGGAGATGAATGGTACCATTATAGACATTCGCTTTTGTTTATTCCGTTAAATACGCCAGTGCATGGAAGTGTTATTTAATATGTGAGTTTGATTCGGACTTATTTATTTATATTTCTTTTCTTTTGTTTTTCTCTCTCTTCGTGTGTTTAGTTTGTTGTATTTCGATGCAAGTTATTTTTTTTTAAAAGAACATTTTAAAAACACGCCGAAATATTCGGAGTGTTTTTTTTTTTACTTAAGTGTTTATTTTGTTGTTATTTATTCACTGCTTTATTAAAATTAAAACCCGTTTTTTTTCTTAATTTTTCATAACCGCCGATAATTTATCAATAGCTGATATTAATTTAAAATAATAATAATAATAATAAACACTCAGAAAACCGTGGCGGTGAAAACCCAATAACGATCACTAGAAACCTGTGTGTGGCAACTGCCGCTAGCTGATGAGGAAATGTCTAATTTTGGTATTTTTAGCTATTATTTTTAAACAACGGAATTGTCCCTCCCCCTTTATTTTCGTGAATTTGTATCTCTGAACGCAAAAAGTCATATATGTTTTAATTTTAAAACTAAAAATAGTCTTATTTTGCTTCCGACTGGCTTAATTGATCGTTGTATATATTTTATTCCATGGATTCAATAATATACTGAAGTTCCTTTTCCAATTCAGCTACCGATAGTCATAGGCAGCGCAATAGCGCTGCCTAAGTAAAGAACGATGTTGGCACAATGTTTTTTTTTTGGTTCTTGGTTCTTGGCACTTCGTATCGAAGGAGTTGTAGTAGAAACTTTAAAAAAGGCTCATTGGATTGGAAATTGGAGTGGCTTGTGCCTTTTTGAATAGTCAAAAGTGTTTGGAAGGCAACTAACACCTCTTTTACGCCCACCATTTCCCCAAGCAAGTCCAATCAAAATTCTGAGATAGCCATTTTGATGAGCGTAGTTGATTTCCATATAGAAATTATAGTTTTGAGGAGGACACTCCCCTACAGCCCTCAGGGCAAGGGTTGTAAGTTATGCCCTGGGGGCATATAAGGTTTTTATAGAAATGGTTGTCATAGAAAATTCAAAAAAGCTCCTTCGATTGGAAATTCCAAGGGGCAGTGCCCTTTTTAATAGTCGAAAGTGATTGGAGGGCTACTAAACCCCCTCTTAGAAATTTCGCTCAGCCATTCTTTTCAACGTAGTTCAAAGTTCTGGAAATTAGGTCCTTGAGGATGACAACAGCCCTCAAGGCAAGGGCTGTCAGTTATGCCCAGGGGGCATACAAGGTTTTTTTTAGAGAAAGTGATGTAATTGAAACCTCAAAAAGCTCTAATTTGATTATAAATTGAAATGGCTAGTGCCCTTTTTAATAATTGAAAGTGATTTGAAGGCAACTAACACCCCTTCCACGCCCGCCATTTATCCAAATACATCCAGTCAAAATTTTGAGATGGCCATTTTGGTCAAAGTAGTTGAAAGGCCCGGAAATTATATCTTTGAGGATGAAACTTCTCCCCCCCCCCAGCACTTAGGATAAGGGTTGTAAGTTATACCCTGGAGGCATATAAGGTTTTATTGAAAGTTTTGTCGTAGAAACTTGAAAAAGTGCTCATTCAATTGGAAGTTCAAAGGGCTAGTACCCTTATTAATAGTCGAATGTAAATTAAGGGCAGTTAACCCCCCTCTACGCCCACCTTTTATTCAAAAACATCCAATTGAAATTTTTAGATAGCCATTTTGTTCAACGTATTTAAAAGTTCTAGAAATTAGGTCCTTGAGGATGAAAGCCCCCTCACAGCCCTCAGGTCAAAGGTTGTAAATTATGCACTGGGGCATATAAGGTCATTATAGAAAGCGTTGTCGTAAAAACTTCAAAAAGGGCTCATTCGATTGGAAATTGAAAGGGCTAGTGCCCTTTTTAATAGTCGGAAGTGATAGGAAGGCAACTAACCCTCCTCTCACGCCCACCATTTCCCCAAACACATCCAATGAAAATTTTGAGATAGCCATTTTGTTCAACGTAGTAAAAAGTTTTGGAAATTAGGTCTGAGGATGACAGCCCCCCCAGCCCTCAGGGCAAGGGTTGTAAGTTATGTCCTGGGGGCATATAAGGTTTTTATTGAAAGCGTTGTCATAGAAACTTCAAATGGGCTCTTTCGATTGGAAAATAAAAGGGCTAGTGCCTTTTTTAATAGTTGAAAGTGATTTCAGAGTAACTAACGCCCTTCTCATGCCCACCATCTCCCCAAACCCATCAAATGAAAATTTTAAGATAGCCATTTTGTTCAACATTGTTGAAAGTTCTGGAAATTAGGTCATTGAGGATGACAACCCCGTCACAGACCTCAGGGCAAGGGTTGTAATTTATATCCTTGGGGCATATAAGGTGCTTATAGAAAGGGTTGTCGTAGAAACTCAAAAAGGGCTCAGTCGATTGGAAATTGAAAGGACTAGTGCCCTTTTTAATAGTCGAAAGTTATTGGACGGCTTGACATTTTTATAGTAAACATTGATGTGGGTACAATGTTTTATTATTATTTTCTTTTTTTTTTGTTTAGAACAGGGCACTTCGTATCGAAGGAGTGGTCTTAGGAACTTCGAAAAGGGCTCATTCGATTGAAAATAGAAGGGGCTAATAGTCGAAAGTGATTGGAAGGCAACTAGTCCTCCTCCCAAGCCCACCCTCCTATTTGACTATTATGTTTAAAAACTAAATGTTGCCTTAAGATTAAATCAAAATGCACCGTGTTAATGCTAATTTCCAACAAAGCATATCAGCGGTATCCCAAGAACGACAGAGGGTATTATGTTCAAACTTTCGGGGCTATTTCTGCTCTTAAAATTTAACCAAATTAAAATAGCGTAAGTGTATCCAAGCTATCAAAGAATGTAAACAGATTTTTTTGCGAATGGTATCAAGTTTTCCATTTCAGGTCCGCTAGAGGAGTTATGAAACTAAATTAAACACTACTATTTGTGTCTAATTTTTTAAAAGGGTGTATTTTGTTAAAAATTGCTGAAAATTTTTCTCCAGCATACAAATATTATGCCAAGCTATAAAGTCTTAAAAGAAAAAAGAAAGATTTAGAGAATTATTTTCTTTTTCCCTGAAAAGACTATATCAATATAAAACGAACAGAAATTAATTAAAAAAACTTTCCACAAAATAAGTTTTTCAAAGAGAAGTAAAGAACTCCAGTAAACCAAAAATGAGGAAAGATCAAGTCAAATAATCTACCAATCGTGAAACTGCCATAAGTCACCATTGATAAATAAGCGAAACTCAAAACGAAAATAAGTGCTAATGAATAACTGATTTAAACTCAAAACAAACAGAAGTTAACGTGATTTTCGCTCAAAACCCCTTTACAATACAAAGACCGAAATATATTTGGTACTTTACTGAAATAATACAAATGAATGTGCATTGAGTAGAGTAGAATATTTTTATTTATAACACATACATAAATAAATGTCACAAAACAGCGCACATGCCTGGTGGCATCCTTTAGCGCTGAAAATATTGCCAACGAAAATAAACAGCCATTTTCTAACTAAATTCTACAACAACGAAAAAGAAAACCCGAATGAACAAAATGCTTAGTATGTCATAAGATATGTCTTCACCAGTCTTGGAAAATGTCGCTTGTTGCTGCATTCTCGAACTGATGCTGGAATTGAGTTCCAGATTTTTGGGCCAGTGTGACGGATGCTGAATCCCGCTCTCGATGTCGGATGGATTTCGCACGAAAAGTCTGAACGATGCGTAGTAGGATAATTATGAAATTGAGAATTAGTTGGAAAAATTCCGGAGAAATTTCCAGGTAAATTACTATATTGATAATCGTGACAAATACTAGAGATAGGAATTAAATGAAGTTGGTCCAAAGAGAAAATTCCTGAAGAGAAAATTCCATATAGGTGTCTAACTGAAGATCTGCAATCAACATTAAAAAGAATCCTCATTTGAAAAAACCATGAGCTCATGCCTGTTAAAAAGTATCAAAATACTTCAAGTACAACGATGCATTTAAATGTTAGTCTGTTGTTTCAGAATTTTTTTAGTTTTCCATGAAGTAATCTTTTTCTTTTCAGGGGGTTTTTGGAGCTCTATATTATATGTGATGCTCTTTCGAACATCGTAAACCCTCTTTATAACACTGTAAACCCTTTTAAAGTCTTTATGAAGTCTTTTGAAGTTTTTATAAGAAGGTGGATATCGTTTCTCGAGATCCGCCGTGCAAAAAGTGGGGTAGCAAAGTAGCAATGCTACTTGGCAGTTTTCATGGCCTAGTAAAATTTGTTGGCAAATCTTGTCTGAAATTACCAGTGCTTCCACTTCCCCTGATTTTTTGGGGATTTTCCCAAAACCTGTCTTCTAGAAAAAAAATGGTTCCCCAAAAATCCCCTTTCGTTCAGGGTTGCCATCCCTAGTGATTTATCACTAGTGACAATCCACCCCTAGTAACTATCACTTCTACTGAAGTATTTGAACTGAAGTATTTCTACTGAAGTATTCTGAAGTATTTGGAGAGATTTGAAAACAGACAAAAAGGTAGATGCCCAAACCAAAATGCAAGAGAGAAAATATGGGTGGACGAAAGAATAATAAATAGATTTTAGAATGGCTTTAGGAAAGAAATGACGAAGACGAGTTAGCATGCCAATATTTCGGGCAATCTTTAACGACAGTGTTTTTTGCATATTTATGAAACGACAAATTTTCATCTAAAATGATCCCAAGATATTTGAATTAATCTACCCTTTTTAATTCAAGACCATTCAAGAAAAGAGAGAAGGTATCTGACACTACTGATCCAGTTCACGAAAATAACATGTATTGGCATTTTTTTCATTAAGAGCTAGTAAATTCCTTGAATACAAATCAGATACAGTTAGTAACGTACTTTCAAGGTTCTGGAAAAGAACTGATAAGTCCTGGTGAGGAGTAAAAATTTCTACAACATCAGCAAACATTATAATTTTATAAAAAGGCAAAACTTCAGGCAAGTGTTTTGTAAAAGGAAGGAGTAGGATAGGCCGAAGGACAGAGCCCTGAAGCACTCTGCAATTAATCAAAAAAGTTTCAGAACAGAGATCACGAGACTTATCAACACACCTAGTCGTCTCCCAGAAAGGTAAGATGCAAAAAATTTAACAGCTTGTGTTGAAAACCCATAAGACTTGAGATTAAAAAGAAGCAACGGATGATTTACGGTGTCAAACGCCTTGGCGACATCAAGAAAAATCACCAACACGTGTTGACCATCATCTAGTGAATCATTAATATTTAGTAAAAGCTCATGAATTGCCAGTTCAGTTGACTTTCCTTTTATAAACCATATTGAGACGTGTGTAAAATCTTGCTATCAAATAAATCTTTTTGTAATTGACTATTTGCAAGTTTTTCCAAAATTTTGCAGAAAACCGAAAGTAGAGAAATGCCTCTATAATCTAAAGGGTCAGTTGAACTCCCAGCTTTAGGTAATGCTATAACATTTGCTTTTTTTTAAAGCTCAGGAAAAACCCCATGCATAAGTGATAGATTAAAAATATGTGCCAACAAAGGTGAACTGCTTGACGCTATTTGCTTTGCGGTTTGAGCCGAAAATCCAAATTCGTCCTTAGAAAAAATCCGTTTAAGCTTCAGAATAACTTTTTCAATCTCATGAGGCTCAATCTCAGAAAAAGAAAACGAATATTTTACATGGTGCACGGAAACTGAAACAGAGGAGGAATTAAGTCGCATATTCATAGTCGATGCAAGTCTAGAACCAACACAACTGAAACTTTCTCCAAAAGTATCTAAAATTTAATTCGGCTCTGTAATATGTTCTCTATTTAAAACAAGGCAATTAACACTAGTACTTTTACCACTGTGAGGACGTATCTTTTCATTTATCAATTGCCAGGTTTTTCTCATATCCGATTTATAATCCAAAAATTTCTCTTTATAATATTTTCTCTTCTCATGTCTGATAATTGAATTTAGCTTATTCCTATAAACTCTGAATTCTTCAAACGACTCAGGTGTCTGTAATTTTAAATAATTCTTAAATTTTCTATTTTTATGTTTTAGCGATGTCAAAATACCTTCAGTAATCCATGGGTCAAATTTCAGCGCAAACTTTCCATACGAAACTCGTGTTGAAGAAGCCCGATCCCGCAGTCGCATCATTTGATCAATAAAATCTGAAAACGCAGCATTTGCGTCATCTGAGCCATAAACCGAACTCGAATCGTGGCCAACAATTAACTGACGTAGAACTTTACAATCAATCCATTTATATTGCTTTTTTGAATTATCCATTGTTGAATCTCGATGTTGTTTATTACTATTATTTAAATTTTAAAAGAACACTCATGAGAAAAAGATCCGACACATAAGACATAATTACTGATGATTTTTCAGCATCAAATAAAACAGGAGAGAAAAATATATTATCTAATAATGTAGCTGTATTAGCTGTAATTCTTGTCGGCAGAGAAATACGGCAGAGGAAGAAAATTAGAACACAACATCATAGTTAAAAACTCCTTATTATTTCCAACATCGAGATTCAAAAGATCAAAATTAAAATCACCCTAAATAATAACCGGTTTTTTCAACGCTTCCAGATTTTTCAACAGCGGTTCAAAAGCTTCAAAAAATCTTTTTGGGTTACCCGACGGAGATCGGTAAACAGACACGAAAATAAATGGATTACAGCCCAAAGGTACAACTTCAACAAAAATAGTCTCACATAACCCTTCATCAAATACAGACAAATCACTGAGAATACTAAAAGACCAGTCATCACGAATATCACAGTAGACAGAATATAACAGTAAGCTTATCGCAGATCATTTTTGGTCATCGTGAACAAAAAGCTCCTCCCACTTCTTTCTGCCTTAGCTTGTTTAGCCTGTTTCTGCATTAGCAGTAAGCTTATCGCAGATCATTTCTGGTCATCGTGAACAAAAAGCTCCTCCCACTTCTTTCTGCCTTAGCTTGTTTAGCCTGTTTCTGCATAAAAACCCTTTGTCCGGGTTTTTATAATGGGTGAGATAGAGAATGATCATACTGGATAATACATGAACTGTGACGAATATACAGTATCTGACCTCCTCTCGCATTCTGACACCTTGTACGCGAAATACAATTCATCCCGGGCAGATCTAACATTGTAAGGGGTGTATTAGCAGACAAAAAAGTTTCGCAAACTCCAACAATGTCTATAGGACTAGATGCAAGCAAGAGCTTCAGTTGATTGAATGCACTTTGTAACTCCTGGGCATTTACATGTAACGATCGGATCGGAAAATCACAATTTTTTGTTTTATCCTATAGAAAGTCACCTGAAGAATAATCACATTCAGGTAGATTATTTGCATAAGGCATATCTTTATCACTTCCGGTAGCTGAATTTAGAATAAGATCTAATTTCAAACAAGAATCAAGAAAACACTGAAAACGATCCATAAGCCAAAAAAAAGAAAAGAAAAATTCACCGCATCTTAGTTAAAGCGACAGGCTCATACGACACAGTGCGAATCTGAATTACTTCAGAAATTGTTTTACATGGAATGATTTTCGAACCCCACATGACATAAACCACACCTCGTATAGTTCGTATATTTTTCAATTCAAACTTATAGCGCGCAAACTTGTAGATTTCTTGCCTTTCCCTGGTTAGAGCCTCATTTACATAGATTCGGGAACCTTTCAAATTCTTCCGATTGCGCAGGATCTCAACTGCAGATGCCTCAGTAAAAAATGTAAGTTCAATCAGAATTTTTATTTCCGAGGCACCTCCCAAACGCCTTGCACCCTTGACAACGGAATTATCAAGATTTAGTCACATTTCACTGTTAAGTCGAGCTAATACTTTCTCACCAAGGTGAGGCAAATCACTCACGGGAGAGTCTATCCCAGATACAATGAACCTAGTCAAAAGAGAAGACTGTTTTATATCATCCAGCTTAGTTTCAAGCTTTTGGAGCTTTGCGCAATTTTGAACATTTCTTGCCCGCAAATCGCCAAGTGATTTCTCAATCAGTTCAAATTTACCCTTGAATTGCAGATCAATCGCCTCATAGACAGCTTGCGTAAAAGTATCAAGAAAATCTGACTTAATCTGTGTCACCGAAGAACTCCATAATCTACTGCACTGGCCTTCCACTCTCCTACGAATTTCATCCTGTATGCCGTCACGAAGGTTAAAAATTTCTGACTGCATCAAGTTAACCGACTCAGATAAATCCCCGGCTAAACCTTCCGAGTCCTCCGTACACAGCCTTATCGCTCGCTGATCATTTTTTTTGCCATCTCTCAGCGCTTCTTCATATTTCTCTACGTAGGCCCATATATTCTCTGATGTTACTATCTTAATTTCGTCAGTTCCGTAACGGCAAACTTCATAATCACTTCCATCATCTTTGACAGATATCACCCGCATAATTTTGCAAGGCCACATCTTGTAATATTTAAATTGAGCAAACGCCCGGTTTCCCACTTGCATATCAGTATATATATATATATATATATATATATATATATATATATATATATATATATATATATATATATATATTAAATCTGGAGCTTTACCAAGGATATTAAATCTCCTTCTCAGACTTTTACCAAGGACATTAAATCTCGTCCAGGCTTTTACCAAGGACATTAAACCTCGTCCAGGCTTTTACCCAGGACATTAAATCTCGTCCAGGCTTTTACTAAGGACATTAAATTGCGTCCAGGCTTTTACCAAGGACATTAAATATCGTCCAGGCTTTTACCAAGGTCATTAAATTTCTTCCAGGCTTTTACCAAGGACATTAAATTTCCTCCTTCCTACTAAACTAACTACAAAAGCAACATTTTACCCTATATTATTAGTATTTTCAAGGGTTTTGGTAGCCTTGATGGAACATTCTCATTCTAAACTAGCCAAAATAGCAACATTTTACCCTATATTATTAGTATTTTCAAGGGTTTTGGTAGCCTTCCTTCTAAACTAGCTACAATAACAACATTTTAACCTATATTTTTAGTATTTTCAAGGGTTTTGGTAATCTTTTTTCACTCCCAACATTACTTTACGACTTTTTGCATCCCCCAACACCAAGAAATACTTTTCAAAAGACTTTGCTATATTATTTCAGAACAAGTTCTTTCCGTAATATTCCTCCTAAACCTGTTTTACAAGTCGAAGTACTCATCTTTTTTCACTCCCAACATTACTGTATGACTTTTTGCATACACCAACACCAAGCAATACTTTTCAAAAGGCTTTTTTATATTATTTCAGAACAAGTTCTTTATTAATATTCTCCTCCTAAACCTGTTTTACAAGTTGAAGTACTCATCCTTTTTCACCCCCAACATTACCTTACGACTTTTTTGCATACCCCAACACGAAGAAATTCTTTTCAAAAGGCTTTATTATATTATTTCAGATCAAGTTCTTTTCTTATTTTTCCTCCTAGACCTGTTTTACAAGTTAAAGTGCTTATCTTTTTTCACTCCCAACATTACGTTACGACTTTTTTTTGTAATGAAGTTGGGTTTTAGTTTTTCAGAAATGAAAACGTCCACGTTTAAAATACATCTGGTATTATTACTAATATTTGAATTTCTAATAAAGTAGGATTTTGGTTTTCAGAAATAAGAACAACCATGTTTGAAATACATCAGATTTTATTAATAATACTTGATTCTTTTTAAAAAAAAGTTGGATTTTAATTACTAGAAATACGAACATCACCGTTTAAAATACGTCCGATTTTATTAATAATATTTGATTTTTTTTA
This sequence comes from Artemia sp. Qi Xiang Cuo, assembly GCF_049724085.1. NCBI lineage: Eukaryota > Metazoa > Arthropoda > Branchiopoda > Anostraca > Artemiidae > Artemia > Artemia sp. Qi Xiang Cuo. The sequence continues at coordinate 86,420,203 of NC_142796.1, forward strand.
AAATAAAGTTGGGTTTGATTTTTTTTTAAATAAAGTTGGGTTTTAGTTTTCAGAAATATGAACAACAACGTTTAAAATACATGTGAGTTTATTTATCTCTCTGAATTTTCTCAACGAAAAGAAATAAGTTACAGATCAATTCTTAATTTTCTCAAAGACATAAAAAATTTAAAGTTCTGTTCTAAATTTTTCCATAGAAGATAGAAAAAAGCTATACTTTGATTGAAAATGCTTACCATGAAGATAAAAAGTTCCACTTTAATTCTAAGATTTCTCAACGAAGTGAAGAAAAGTGAAGAAAATTTTTTTTCAAAGAAAATAGAAAGATTCCACTTCAGTTCTGATTTTTCTCAAAGAGGTTAAAAAAAATCTTAAGTTCTGTTCTAAATTTCTCGTAAAAGATAGAAAAAAATTATACTTTGATTGCGAATATTCACCATGAAGATAAAGAGTTCCACTTTAATTCAGAGTTTTCTCAAAGAAGGGACGATAAGTTCAAGTTCTCTTCTAAAAATTTCTCAATGAAAAGAAAAAAGTTACAGTTCAATTCTAATTTTCTCCAAAGAAAATAAAAAAAGCTTCCACTTCAGTTTTGATTTTTCTCAGAGGTGAAAAAATTTAAAGTTCTGTTCAAAATTTTTCTGTTGAAGATAGAAAAAAGTCATACTTTGATTGTGAATATTCTCCATCAAGATGAAAAGTTCCACCATAAACCTGAGTTTTCTCAATGAAGGAGAGAAAAGTTGAAGTTCTCTTCTGAAAAATTTCTAAATGAAAAAGGTTAACGATCAATTTTAATTTGTTCATAAATAAAAGGTTTCCTCTTTTTATTTATGAAACTACTCAAAAAAAAGTTACTGATCAATTCTAATTTTTCCATAGACAATAAAATGTTTTTGTCTGATTTTTCACAAAGAGGTGAAAAAATTTAAAGTTCTGTTCTAAATTTCTCGTAAAAGGTATAAAAAAGTTATATTTTGATTGCGAATATTCGCCATGAAGATAAAGAGTCCCACTTTATTTCTAAGATTTTCTCAAAGAAAAAAAGTTACACTTCAATTTTAATTTTCTCCAAAGAAAATAAAAAAGGTTCGACTTCAGTTCTTAATTTTCTCAAAGAAATTGAAAAAATTTAAGTTTTATTCTATATTTATCCATAGAAGATAGAAAAAAGTTATACTTCGAATTTGAATATTCTCCTGGAAGATAAAAAGTTCCACTTTATTTATAAATTTTCTTAACGAAGTGAAGAAAAGTTTAAGTTCTCTTCTGAATTTCTCAATGAAAAGGAAATAAGTTACAGATCAATTCTAATTTTTTTCAAAGAAAATAAAAAGATCCCACTTCAGTTCTGATTTTTTTCAAAGAGGTAAAAAAAAAAATTAAAGTTCTGTTATAAATTTCTTATTAAAGATAGAAAAAGTTATACTATGATTGTAAATATTCACCATGAAGATAAAGAGTTCCACTTTAATTCTGAGTTTTCGTAAAGAAGTGAAGAAAAGTTCAAGTTCTCTTCTTAAGATAAAAAGTTCAACTTTAATTATGAGTTTTGTGGATAAAGTGAATAAAAGTTCAAGTTCTCTTCTGAATTTTCTCAAAAAAAAAAATAAGTTAAACATCAATTCTAATTTTTTTAGAGAAAATAAAAAGGTTCCACTTAAGTTCTGATTTTTCTCAAAGAGGTGAAACAATTTAAAGTTCTGTTCTGAATTTCTCCTAAAAGATAGAAAAAAGTTATACTATGATTGTGAATATTCACCATGAAGATAAAGAGTTCAACTTTAATTCTAAGTTTTCTCAAAGAAGTGCAAAAAATATTCAAGTTCTCTTCTGAATATTCTTAAAGAAGAGAAAAACGTTAGCTCAATTCCGAATTTTACCGAAGAAGAGAAAAAATTTCCACTTCAATTCTGAATTTTCTCTGATACGAAAGAAATTTCAAATTTCTGTTCTAAATTTTTCCGTAGAAGATAGAAAAAAAGTTAAAGTTGAATTCTGTATATTCTCAATGAAGATAGAAAAAGCTCTACTTTAATTCTGAGTTTTCTCAGAGGGGTGAAGAAAAGTACAAGTTCTCTCTTCTGAAGATAAATGGTTCTATTTTTGATTCTGAGTTTTCTCGAAGAAATGAAGAAAAGTTAAAGTTCTCTTCTAAATTTTCTCAAATAAAAAAGTTATAGTTCAATTCTAAATTTTTTCATAGAAGTTAGAAAAAAGTTATACTTCGATTCTGAATTTTTCCTCCAAGAAGAGAAGAATTTCTGTTTTAATCCTATATTTTCTCAAAGAAGTGACGAGAAAGTTCGTTCTCTTCTGAATGTTTTTTCGGAGAAGAGAAAAGGTTCCACTTTAATTCTGATTTTTCACAACGAAGTGAAGAAAAAGTTCAATGTCTCTTCTGAATTTTTTTAAAGAAAAGAAAAAAGTCATATTCCCACTCTAATTTTTTCCAAAGAAAATAAAAAATCTCTGACTTTTCTAATAATCCTTCTAAGCGTTTGACATGCTAGCGCATCCTAAAAAAATGGAAGTACAACAAAGTAATGCATAAAATATTTTTATTGAAGTAACAACATGTAGAATATTAACATAAAAATATGTTGCATACATTATCATACATTATTAATATTATTAAGCAACTTTGGACATTTTGAATCTGTTCCATAAAGTAAATAATCATGTTCTCTCTTGATACTAGAGTTACTCGCTTCTCTTAGTTCATAACCAGTAGAATAATCATTATTCCATTTTGAGTCATATACAATTTTTACTGGGATGTCACATACAGGTTCACTACACGTTTCATCCTTGGTATTATTTGATTCATTGACCATATGATCATTGGTTGTAATAATGTTCACTTGTGCTTTATTCTCCATTAATTTATCTGTATATTCATTAGTGATTTTGTCTCCCATTACCTTTTTTATTTTGACAACGATTTTATTATCTATTATCACATTATTTTTACAGAGGTGATAGTTCTTGCTCATAGACAAGATTTTATTTATGATATTGGTGCAGCAGTATGCATGTCTTCTATTTCCCTTCGCTTTCATTCGAATGCTAACACCGGAAAGATGACGATAAGATCTATCAACGGGTAACAAGTTACCAGAACCATTTGCTAGAAGTCGCCCCTCTTCATCAACTATTATTTTCATGTTGGCATTTTTGAGTACTAACTTCCCTGAAAATGATACTTTCACATATCCACCATTTGCATGATGGAAATTCTCGGGTTCTTCAAAGGAATTTAACTCCACACTGTCATTACATCGTAGGTATATATTCCCAATAAGATCTCCACTACTACATGTTTCATAGTTAAAATATATCTCTTTGTCAGCATTCAAGGCAACGATGACTTTATCATATGTACACACTTTCCTCGAATAATTCATTTTCACTTTGTTTTTAAATATGATGTCCGTGTTTATCCCTCCAATGGGTCAAAATAACTGATTTAATACATGTAATGAACTAGGTAGCCTCGATAACCTACCACGGAGTAACACTGGGAAAGCCGCTTCCGATGTAAGAGCAAGCATAGAGTACATTTGGTACAGCCGCAAGCATACATAGTGAGAGAGACATTCAAAGTCGACATAGCTTTATTTCATTTTTAAGGTTAATTTAGACTAGGTTACGTGCGCGCACGTAACCTAGTCTAAATTAAGCTTATTCCTATAATGACCCACTGGGTTTGATCTCAGCTTGGTAATACGGGACCCAGTTGTAGCATCATACTGCAGGGCTCAGAATTTGATTCCCGTTATGAGATTATGCAGAAGCGTCTCAACATTAATTCAAAAATGTAGAAGAAGTAATATACAGTCCTATAATGTTGCTGTGGTATTGATCTCCGATGAGGTATGTGAAAAGGTCTCCGCACTAGTGTTGGGTGATATTAGGTATCGATATATTGCACCTAATACCGATATCGAATATCGAAACATAAATATCGATATCGAAAGCGATATTATTTTGGCTTTTTCCGGTAACTACCGGTGAACGTCCAGCAGAAAATATCCAACATTGAAATTTGTTTTGCAAATGCTGATACACAGCATGCACAGGTGTATCCATAAGTTGACAAAGGCCTGTTCTTATACTACGTTTAGTATGGGTGGGCTCTAAAATGTTGCTGAGAAACTCCAAAATCTTGGCTACATAAAATATGTTCCAAGCTTATTGGCCTTGCTCAGATCAAACTCCAGGTCAGGTCACGATTGCGACATACTTCAGTTCACGTTTCTAGAAATTCTGTATTAACTATGACAATCATCTCCAAGTTGAAAGTAAAATAGCAAGAGGCGTGGATTGGGCCTTACTGGAATCTGTATCAACAGATGCAAGTGCCGTCAAAGTCCCTGTGATTCAGCCACTACAGAATCAAGTCAGTTTTTCTGGAGCATATGACAGTTTGATTAGTCAATGCAAAGCAAGTTTCGTCAGCAGTTGCATCTATCACGGCTCTACAGATTTTTAGTAGGGAGTCCTTAGTTTCAAGAAAAACTGAACCACTCAAGTAGTGGAAGTCTTGTAATATTGGTCTCAGAAATACCTATACGAACTTGACATACAATTATTGTCCATGTACTTTCTGAAAGTGGATTCCAAGCCTGCTCAGTTAATCAAATAGTTTGTGGTAACAATCTGTAAGTAAGGAGCAAATCGACCCAATAACAACCGAAACTCTAAAACACGGAATTTTGATAACAATACATACTTTAAATGAATTGGCTCTTTCTGCCGACTTCAGATATATAAAATTCGTCAAGTTCCATATACACATGAAAAGCTACGAGCCTCAGACAATTTGTGTCAAAATATATATAGAAATTGTTTTTAGACAGAGTGGGAACGCCTCTAAGAGTCTCTAAATATCAAAGCATCTCAATAAAAATTGCAACATCAGATTCGGCATATCAGAAAATCAAACTGCAAGGGTTTCTAGCTTCCATGTCCAAAAATGTGAAATTTTGTAATTTTGTCAAAAGAAAGATAAGGGAATGCGTGTTTATTGGTTCTATTGTTTTTTGCTGTTTTTTGCCAGGGTGATCGCATCGACCCAGTGGTCATATATGATCGGGAGAGGGCTTAATAAAACCGAAATTACAGTTCTAGCTCCCCATTTTGTGAGCAAAACGATCGGAGGGCAACTAGATTTCCCCTCCCCACGCTCCTTTTCCCCAAAGTCATCCGATCAGAATTTTGAGATAGCCATTTTGATCAGTATAGTTGAAAGGTCAAGTAATCATGCCTCTGCGTATGACACGGCGCTACAAATCCCTCGGGAAAGGGTTTTAAGTTATGAAAGGTGTCTAGTGTTTACATATAGTATTTGTTATTCGGAAGTAAACAGACATTTTTTGAGGCGGGTTATTTTTCTATGGGGGGGGGAATTTTCCGTGAGGATGGAAGTTTCAAGGGATGAACTTTCAAAGGGAAACTATACATGGGGAATTTACCAGAATTCTTATACGAAATTCATTTTATTTGACCTACTTTCTCTTTGCCATTTCAGTTTTATATTTGAAGATAATACGGGGAAACAGCCCAGGTAAAATTTTCAAAGGAGTTAAGTTGTCTGGGGATATTGTCGTGGGGGTGTTAATTTTCCGCAGGAGAGATTATCAATGGGGGACTTTTACGTGGTAGAAACTTTCCATTGAGACATTGGGTGGAGAGAATTTCAAGGAAAAAGTTTCCACAGAGGGAGGATTTCTGGCATAATTTGAAAAACCATTAAAAAGTAAAAGAAAAACAAGTCTTTTTTTTTCAAACGAAAGAAGGTTAAAAACAATTTTCCAGGTGGAGTTGACGCAAGAAGTTTTTTATGGGGAATTATCAGCAGGGATGGAATTGTCTGGGGGAAGATGGATCTTACGCAGGAGTATTTTTCCAAGCAAAAATTTTCTTTTGTAGATTTTCCATGGAGAGAAAAGGTGGATCTTCTGGTATTATTTGAAAAACGATCAGAAATTAAATTGAAAAAACTTATTTTTTCAACTAAAAGTAAGGAGCAACATTAAAATGAACAAAAATCACCCCGTGTTTGAGGGTGGATCCCCCTGCTCAATACCTCGCTCTTTACGCTAATTTTAACTTTTTGACCCAATTATTTAAGACGAACTCTTGAAACACAGAGTCGTTTTATTAGTCATGAGATTTTTTAAAAACAAAAAGAAACTTTGGCGTAAATAGCGAGGTATTGATGAGGGGTTGTCCCCCTTATATACAGGAAGATTTCTGTTCTTTTAAGTTTTAATGTTGCTCCTTACTTTCAGTTGAAAAAAAAAAGATTTTTTTTACTTAATCACTGAAAGGCTGAACAAATTCTCAGGGGAAAATATTTACATGTTTCTAATTTGAATAGCCAGTAGTTTATTTTTCTTTTTTTTTCTGAGCCCGAGCAGTTCCAAATCAGGAGTTTGTAATGTTGTTTCATCTAATGGAAGTTTATTGATTTCATTAAAAATTGAGATGATGTGCAATTAAAATTTAAACTAAAATGTGCAAAATACCCTTTATTTGAAAATTTTGTCATTGAATTTTGTTCCTAAAGACCAAACCCTAAAATTCCTCTGGACAAAAAATCGATCAGAAAAATCGAAAGTAAAAATATCGATGTGTTGTTTAATTAAGATTAAACAATACATATATTGTTTAATATTGCCAAACAATATTGTTTAATATCGCCCAACACTACTCCATACTATTTCAAGGAAGTAAATTATCAGCTTGTCCTGTATTGCCGCAGTGCCATTGATCTCTGCTTGATATTATGGCACTCAGGATTCGGAATCAGCTGCAGCAACCCACTACAAGGCTCAGTCAGAGCTATAGGGTGAAAAAAAAGACAATTGTGGCTGTCATTAGGTCGGTAGTCTACTGAATGGATGCAGGTTAGGGATTAGGGGCCTGGTTGAAGGAGACTGATATAGTATCGGATTAGGATAAATAGGAGTTATCTCTTTCGTAATGATGATTTTGAACATCTATGACTTTGCCAGAATATATATGATGCGAAACATGAGAGTTTCGTTGTGACATACCCAAAAAATGATTTTCTTTGATTGGCGTGAAGTTTATTCTAGCTTATGTTCTATAGCTGACTTGTACCGAAAATGGGACCTTAATCCTGTGGAACCCCTAAAAAATTTTCTAAAATGAGACCTTAAAATTCACTCCTACCGTTCTATCGTATAAAAAGACCGAATAAAACTCAAATGTTGGAGAAATACCAAATAAAATTGAGGCAATTTCAAAATTACGATCAGGGTCTTCAGTAACAGTAGTGGTAAGGTAGTGAAGCATGTGTTCAGTTGACTAATCTCGCCTGAACCCAAAATGTTAGTAAGTTGAGAGAAAACAACTTGTGAAACATGTAAAGCCAGAAGAAGAAAAAAAGAAAAAAAAGTAATGCCCGGTAAGCAGTGGACAATAAGAGGACCCCAACATGGACAAATGAACAAAAACAACAATAAAAAGACAACATAACGGGCTCAAACTCGATCATCAAATCTTATGTCAATAATAATTAACATTTTCTTTTTCAAATTATACTAGTTACGTCCAAATAACTCGGTTGGGATCTTGTCTCTCAGTCTACACGTAGGATATATTTATCTGAGATTGACGGTATTTGATATCTAGTTGAAAACCTAGATCTTACGGAATTGACAGGAAGAAGTCAATACACTCTGATGTTTTGTAACAGGCCAAGCCAATTTATTTGGAAATTGTGGAGGTGGTAATCCAATTCGAAAGAGCCGACCAAGTCTTCGGCTCTAAAATAATAAGGAATTAAAACTTGAAATCTTTGTCCGATATGGGGATAGCAAAACAGAGATAAGAGTTCTTCTAAACCCGATTAATTTGGATAGTTTTTTTTTCACACAATTTGCGTTTTTAATCGATATTCGGCACTCAAGAAACTGGTCTATACTTCCTTGATTCAGAGCGACCACCATTTAAAAGTTTGGCCGACTTGGGCTTTTTTCAAGCCACTAGGGAATATACCCTCACATAAATACTTGTTAACCAGGACGTTGAATTCATCATCAGTATTGCTGATAATATTCCCGGGCATGTTAAGGGTGATGTAAAATTTAACTCAAAGACACTATCTGCATGCAGGTTGTCAATAGGATATATATGCAATAAATCAGGAACAACTAAGGCATTACGGTAAGTCGAAAATTTCATGGCGTGTTGAGGATGATGTTGAAATAAATAAACAGATCCTATATTTATCTTTGTCGTCAAAAAGGCATATACGCAATAATTCAGAAGTGGTTGAGCTGGAACTTTCAGAGCTTAAGACCTTGCGGGGGTTTCTATTGACTTTCGTCCAGTTACTTTCGTGGTTTGATGAAGGTAGCTTTCAATTGTAAATGTAACTAATTGTATATTATATATTATAATTGTATATTATAATTGTACATTATAATTGTATATTATATATTTTATGTTAGTCTATTTTAGTTTTAGTTTCTGTTTTTTTTTTCGTTTTTTTTTCTTTTTGTTTTACGCTGAAGACACCTTGTTATATACGGGCGAAATATTTGCCCGTATATATTTCTGCACAAAAAAATTGTATCGAATTAACATACGCCTATAAACTGTAAACAAAGGTGTTCAGAGTATCAATCTTTTCTGGAGGAAAGGGCATGACTCATAACTGGAATGAAAGAGCTTTTGAAAAAATATTATTTATAATGGTAAAATTCAGCCCGATTGGTCTCAATCGTTTTGTGTATACTATTAGAATAGAATATTTTCATTTAAACAAACATTCAAAATATAAAAATGGAAGCTTGATAGGCAGGGCATATGCCAAATAACCTACTTCAAATTGATGCCTTCTGGAATATTAAGCACTGGAATATTTGCAGGATACTCACCTTATACCTAACAATAGTATATCCAGGCTCATAAGTAGGGGGGAACCAGCTTTGGCTTCCCTCCGTAAATCTAGAGATTTTATTATTTTCCCAAGGATTTCTAAAGGATTTCTGCGTTCGACTCAGTGGACCGAGAAGCTCTTTGGCGGATTCTAGAATCGACAGGCCTCACTAAGAAATACAGCAGACTCTTCAAAGCTCTACACCATGGGACGGAGAGCTGTGTTCAAGTGAACGGCCGCCGCAGCCCGTTCTTCCAAATCACGACAGGAGTGCGCCAAGGATGTGCAGTTGCCCCAGATATCTTCAATGTCATCATAGACTACGTTATGACAAGGACTACTTCACGTCTCAGCTTTGGACTCAAGTTTGGAGATCGTGTCATTACAGATGCTGATTTTGCCGATGACTTGGCCATTCTGGCGGACTCCATGGAGCAGTTGCTGGAAGCGCTTCGAATACTACAAGAAGAGGCTGCAAAAGTAGGACTGCAGATAAACTGGACTAAAACGAAAATTATGGCCATTGACCCATCCTCTCCTGCCGCCAATCCTTCAGTTAGCCTGGATAGCACCACTAGCATCGAAGTTGTCCAAAGGTTCACCTACCTGGGCTCCATAATTTCTTCAGATGGCTCACTTCTTTCTGAACTACAAGCGAGAATATCCAAAGCGTCTTCTGCCATGGGCAGACTGAACTGTCACCTCTGGCGAAAACCGAACATCAGTCGCACAACGAAGCTGCGGATTTTCAACGCCCTCGTTGGCTCTGTGATTCTCTATGGAGCTGAGACGTGGCAAGCTTCAGCCGCAACCCTCAAGGCAATTGATGTCTTTCAGTCGAAGAGCCTGAGGAGGATCGAAGGTCTACGATGGTTCGACTTTGTCAGCAATGAGAAGCTGCTGCAGCTCACCAAGCAGTCTCGGTTTTCAACCCAAGCAGCCGAGCGAACACTACGATGGTTCGGACACCTACTTCGAATGCCTCCACACATACCTGCGAAAACAATCCATGACTTCGACCCTGTCAAAGCCGATTGGGAGTGACCTCGCGGCCAACCGAAGAAACGATGGTCTGACAGCCTGTCCGAGTTCCTGGCGATGGCAAATATCAGGTTGAGCGATGTGCAAACGCTTGCCATGGACCGAAGTGGATGGAGGAGGCAGACGTCACTCTCTACGCCGAGCAGCGCCCGGCAGGAGACATAATCCCCCAATAATCCCCCCAAGGATTTCTTATATTCTCTGCGTAATTTACCTAGTTTTTGTATTTTCCTTGAAGTTGTTCAGGGAAACTGGCTAACATATTAGTAATATTGATATAATGATAGGTACGAGGGTGGTACCCATATAGCTATAACGATTACAAGCGGGGTGTCTCCCATACAGCTATAACAGTTTCAAGCGGACAGTACTCCCACCATACAAGCAGACAGTGTAATGACCGGAATTCAACTACCGTGAAAATTCGTGCTCTGTTCAAAGTGCGTGATGATTCCTTTATACTATAGTAACTTCCTATCTGTCTGCTACCTTTTAATTGTTAGATGTGATTGACTTATGTTTGACCTTGAATACGGATATAAAAACTCTGACAATTTGTAATCTTCTCAGTTCAGAAATGGCATTTGAAATATAATGATGCATTCAAATAAAAGGAATATTGTCGAAAGCTACACGCAAGAAGTAAGTTATTCTTTTATGTCCATAGTCGGTAAAGAAATTAATTCTATTAAAATTTATACAGACCTTATTATAGTTAACAGATTTTTAAATATTTTTTGAACCTGGATCTCCAGAGGTCGGTAAAGAACAATATCAAAACAAGAAAAAAAAGTATGTAAACACTGTATTTAAATGGCTTGCGAGCTTAGCACATGAGTTAAATCATACCTATTTTTTATTCCGGACCAAAGTTCCCCAAATTCGTTCCCCACCGGCCCCACATTCATTCCCCACCGGCCCCACATTCGTGGGGCCACCGGCCCCACCGGCCCAAAGTGTCACAACAATCCACCCCCATCCCTCCTACCCCCCCTCCGACCGCCTCCCTCCAACCCCCTACCTCCAAAAAACCCCCCACGCCCCCCCTCAACCCCCCAACCCTTTATTTTTTTTACCTTTTTTAAACTTTTTTTTAAAACTTTTTTTTAAACTTTTTTTTTACTTTTTTTTTAACTTTTTTTGTAACTTTTTTTTAGCTTTTTTTAAACTTTTTTTTAACTTTTTTTTAACTTTTTTTAAACTTTTTTTAAACTTTTTTTTATAACTTTTTTAACTTTTTTTTAAAAATTTTTTAACTTTTTTTTACATCTCTTAGAGTGTCATGAAACACACTTAAAACATTAGAAATTCACATTTAATATTTTCCAACTTCAAAATGGGAATGATATAGATATGTGTGTTGCGACTTTTACTATTAGAAAAATAATGTTTGTAGTGACCAATTTTTTTTTTCTGACAGTTTTTTTTTAACTTTTTTTTACATCTCTAAATCATATCAGAAAAATAGAATGATGCTTTTAATTTAAATTTTAAAAAACTTATTCTTGTGCATACTATTGATGAGGACTGATGGTTCTCTTTCAAGATTTTTTTCATGAAAAACAAACTTTTTTTTAGGATTTTCCAGAGCTCCCCCTACCCGTTAAGAATATAAGAAGGGGAAGCGACGCCAGTGGTCAGGAGACCGACGGTTATACAACATGGTCGTAGGTCGAATCCATTGATACCATCAACATTAACCGTGAACCGCCCAATAGCCAACTATCAGGCTATCACATCCAGCATCCACAGTAATATGACACAACCATCCGGACCCATCATACACCAGCCAAATGTCAACTGGTCAATTCCAACATCTAACACTCACAACAAGATGACACAACCATCCGGACCCATCATAAACCAGCCATATGTCAACTGGTCAACTGCCACACTCAACATGCATGTACCAAGTACATCTACAGGGGGTATGGCTCAACCAGCAAACCTCGAATGGACTGATCATCTCAGTCCTGATACACTCGAGGGTTTGTTGAGTGAGTTGGGGGATTCGACAGCACGTAACATCCCCATCATTGAGCAAATTAATGGAGGAAATGAAATCCTCGTAACTCCCACTGTCATGCCCGATTTGAATTTAGTTGATTCTGCCTTGCAAAATGTGTATGTTTATAGGGCTGAGTTTGAGGACCCATTTAATTCAATTACATCAGGTAGCATCTTACTGGATCCGGTGGACATAGTGAACTCCAATGTGGGCAAGATTCAAGCCCTTCTTGAAAGAGTGATTCGGGAGAGTAGTGGGAGGGATGGGTTTAAGGCTGCCATCGCACAAAAAATAAATTATTTCAATGAAAAGGCGGATGAGGTGTATGAGCGTTATTTACGTACTGAAATGCTACCACTTCATCCGGACCTAAATAATTTTGAGGGTGTTTCTATGGAATGCGTTGACAATATAGTAACAAAATTGGATAGCTATACTGAGTTGGGTAGTGGGTCGGTGGTTTTATTTATTGGGATTATGGATACTAATGTGGGTAAATTTAAAAAGAATTTTATTTTAAGAGGTGGGAGGGCGGTGGTGGGGGCAAAATATATTGAAGATTTAAAGGGGCGTAATGGTGTACAACAATTTTGTTTTGATTCAGGGCTTCAATGCCTCAACTCTGCATTTCTTGTTGCAGCTCACAAGCCTCTGCAAAAAGAACCTAGTAAGACACTGTTTGACAACTATATAGTTAACAGGAGCCCAAATTTCCCTAAAGTAGATTTTAATTGATTAAATGATCAATATCCAGTAACACTTCGTGGGACAACTATTTTTGAGCGGGCTAATGCACATTTTAAAATTGGTGTTACTGTGCTATAATATGAAACAGAATTTGAGGGGGGTGACCGTAAAAAGGGGGTTATATTTCCAGTAAGGGCTCCGTCCGTTGAATCAGTGGAACATTGGGTTTGGCTTCTTTACAAGCCAGCTAGTGATCCCGATTGGACATTTTTTTCCAATACCAAAAATAAGTCTGATTCTGGGGGAGGGTAAAAGGGGACGTAATGGGACATGTTACTATTGTCCAACATGCCTTTCTAGATTCCGGTCAGAAATTAAGTTAAACAATCATATGAAGCATTGCAAGCGTCACGGATGTCAATCTGTGCAAACGGTTAGCGGTGACAGGGCCATCTTGCGATTTAAGAACTTTCAAAACTCACTCCAACAGAGTGACAAGGTGGCCTTAGACTGCGAAGCCACCCTCATAGATGTGTATGATCCATTGATTTGAAATCTTGATAAAAAAAAATGAGGTCATTTTAGTCTCTTATGCTCACGCCCAGAGAGACTCGTGTAATTCCATCCACATGGTAGAGGTAGTTGAGAGATTGGGTGGTGAGGATTGTATGCTCTCAGCCGTGACAGCACTCATTAAAACAGCAAATAAATCGATATCACGGCTGCAAAATACATCTTGTGCAATGACTCTATCACCAGATGACGAGTTGACCATTAAAACTGAAAAATATGTTGGGTTTGTAAGGGGGAATTTGTTGAGGGTAATAGGAAAGAGGGAAAGGGGAAAAGGGGTAAGGGGAAAGGGGGTAAAGGGATGGTCTGCGACAATGATCATTTGGGAAACCCGATTGTATCGGGATTGAGCAATTTTCGTGGAGTGGCCCATCAATCGTGTAATTTAAACGTTAGTCAACAATTGTTTCTACCTGTTTATATACACAATTCCAGCTATGACATGAAACTTATATTACCAGCGTTGGCAAGTTTACAGAGAGGTGCAGTTGTAGATGGCGCATGGGTAGATGGATTTTTTCTTATAATATCATACCCAAATCGTATGAGAAGCTGCTGCTCTTAGAATTCAAATGCAAATAATAGATAACGATAAATTGTGCGTGAATAAGATCCGTTTTCTAGACTCCTTTAGCTTCTTCCCCAAATCCCTAAGACAACTCGTTGAAGTACAAAAAAGTGACGATTTTAATAGTTTCCCCCTCCTTAAGCAACACCTCCTTAAACAGCAGGACTTTTCAGACAGTGAAATGTATGATTTATTAACGTATAAGGTCATACATCAGTATGACTAATACAACTCCCACACATGGGCTTTTGATGATCAATGACTGTTCATACTCTAAGTCTATGATTCAATCCATGAGCTTCAAAGCACTACGGCTAACGTTAAATTTGCTGAGTGGGTTTGGGCTGAGGGAGGGTTTAAAAATGGGCTGGATTATTCTAAATTGTTCCTGACTAGGGATGTATTGAAGTTGTTGGATATTGTCTGTAACAACACGGACAAAATCTATGGGGAATTCGGGTTGGATTTCGGTTATTATTTTTCCACTCCTCATTTTGTGATGGATTTATTTCTTGCAATAAATAAATAAAAAATAAGCTTGACCCCCAAAGTGGATTAATGGCTAGTTATAAAAGTGTCAATAAGGGGAGGGTATGCTTTCATTGGAGATAGTATGTATCAAACTAATCTGACTTAACCAGAGCACGATGTAAAGTCTGATTTAGTTTTCTCAGGTATGAACTCCCTCTACCCGTCGGCAATGTCTCACTACTCTTTGCCGTGTGGAAATTATAAATGGCTTAACGATCCTCGTGCTTCAGATTTCCCCAACATTGCCAATGTTGAGGAGAATGGACCGCGGGGATGGTTTATGAAATCGATGGTGAAATACCCGTGGAGTATCATGACCCTGTGAAGGATTTTGTTTTCCCGTGCATAAACAGAGCGGTGACTAGGGACTCTTTGAGTCCATACAATATTTCTAAAGTAGAGGATGGTGGTGTGCACTGGACATCTACAAAACACAAACTTATCGCCGACCTTCATCCATAAGAGAAAATCGTTGTACATCACGTTCTTTTGCGGTGGATGGTAGCGAACGGTTTCAACGTCACAAGGATACATAGAGCCCTCCAATTTGACCAGAAACCCTATTTGAGAACGTTTATTGTACACTTTTGTCAATAAACGTTCCGAAGCGAAAACGAAGGTTGAAAAGGAAATTTTTAAACTCATTTTGAACTCAGCCTTCGGTAAAATACGTGAGAGTGTACTCAATCGAAGTCGTTGTGACGTTGTGACTGACTCAAAAGAATGTGCTCGAATCGTTGCCGATCCAAACTTCACATCATTCACCATCATAGACTCCAATATGGTCCTCTTAAATAGAAAAAAAGAAATGTAATTCTAAATTCAAATATTGCAGCTGGCAGTGCAATAACCGAAATATCAAAAAACTCATGTTGTCATTCTATTACGACGTGTGTAGGCGCCAATGGCCTGGGGAGGGAGAAGTTCAAGTATATTACGGGGATACCGATTCACTGTTGCTAAAAGTTAGAACTGCGAATTTATTGGAAGATTTGGAAAAAGGCATGCACATTATCTCTCGAAAAGACTTTCCCAATTGGAACCATTCCATTTATCCAGAGCTAGTAAAGCGCCCGGCCCCAAATCAAGTATTAGTGTTAAAATTTGAGAGGGGGAGCGCCTTGATTTCCAGTGGTGTGCTTGCAGGGCCGAAGGTGTACTGTGTGCAAACACACAACGAGGTAATCAAAAAAGTCTGCAAGGGGTGCCTAGACACTACGTGAATAAGAATTTCGACATGAATGTATACAGAAACTGTGTGGAAAATAGTATAGTTCCAAGGGCGAAGGTCATGGCGATTCGCTCTTTAAAATTTAAAAACCACAGAGTTCGAGTTGACAAAATAGCCATGTGTCCCCTGTCGGGTAAAGTCTATGTGTGTGCGGATGGTGTGAAAGTGCTACCCCATGGATATTATTTAACTTCTGACCGAGGAGTGTGTCGAGATTATCGACATCACCTCGGTCGTGAAAAAATTAAATAGTAAATGGTTAGGTGGTGGGATTCTTTTTTTTAATAGATTTTTTTTTCAACTCAGCAGTGTTTTTTTTTTCACAACTCAGCAGTAGTTTTTTTCCCAACTAAGAAGTTTTTTTTATAGCTTTAGATGGCAGCACAGTCCCTCAGACACACGGCTATAGTGTGAGAGACATGCAAAAAACAAAACAAAAAAGACAATAGATATTGATGACAATACTAAAGTAACTTAACCACAAAATCCCACATTATTGCACAGAAATACCAAAACCATAGGTTGGGTTAGGTTAGGCTAGCCTACGTTCGCATGCGTACGTAGGCTAGCCTAACCTAACCCAACCTATGGTTTTGCTATTTTTGTGCAATAATGTGGAATTTTGTGGTTAAGTTATTTTAGTATTGTCATCAACGTCTATTGTTTTTTTGTTTTTTTTGCATTTCTCTCTCTCTATAGTCGTTAGTCGGAGTGACTATACTGTCATCTAAAGCTGTAGATTGGAATATGGCAAAAGTAGTCTCTCTTGATTCTGTGGAATGTTGTAAGGTCCTTTTAATGCTATGAAATATCTGTGTAGTTGAATTTGTTCTATGCAAAGGTACTTTTTTCCTATTAATTTTGACACTCAGTGAATAATCAATGCTTTTAGGAGTCTGCTAGTAGTATCAATTTCTTTGAAAGTTCCTTTTTCATACATCTCTTACTTTTTAACAAACATTCTAAATGTTTTACCTGACATTGACGATCCACACCTAAGCGATCTGAATGGTGTTTTAAATTGATACTTACTACTGCTATTGAGAATAGTCGGTCTACAACTATGGTTTTGGTATTTCTGTGCAATAATATGGAATTTTGTGGCTATGTTAGTTTAGTATTGTCATCAATATCTATTTTTTTGCATGTCTCTCACACAATAGCCGTGTGTCTGAGGGACTGTGCTGCCATCTAAAGCTATAGGTTGGTAGATGGCAATAGTAGTCTCTCGATTCTGTGAAACGTTGTAAGATCATTTTGATGCTATGAAATATCTGTGTAGTTAAATTTGTTCTATGCAATGTACTTTTTTCCTATTAATTTTAACACTCAGTCAATAATTATTGGTCTTATGAGTCTGCTAGTAGTATCGATTTCTTTGAAAATTCCTTTTTCGTTCATCTCTGACTTTTTAATAAACATTCTAAACGTTTTACCTGACATTGACGATCCACACAGAAGCGATCTGAATGGTGTTTTAAATTGATATATACTGCTGCTATTGAGAATAGTCGGTCTACAACTAACTGTTAACCATACTTTTCTAATGAATAAATAATAATAATAATTTTCCCTTAGATCTACCTAGTACGTTATTCAATAACAAGAACAACAAAAACATATTTTTTCATTTATTGACAAAAACAACTTAAAATACATCATAAATAGCAATAGTAATAAATTTCATTTATTATCATCACATTTTATACAACTTAAAATACAGCACGAATAGCAATATCACACACTATTTGTACAACAATAGCATGAAGAACAACATTTTTCACTTGTTGACATCACATTTTGTACAAGTTAAAATACAGTACGAAAAGCAATAATTCACACTATTTTTACAAAAATAAAATTAAGAACAAATTTTTAAAAAAACTTGAAAAATTTTTTTATTTTAAAAAAAAAAGAAGAAAAAAACTACGGATCTACCTTGATATAAAAAAAAATGCTTTGTTGGGAAAAAAACTACTGCCTAATTATGAAAAAAAAACCACTGCTGAGTTGAAAAAAAATCTATTAAAAAAAAAAAGAATCGCACCACCCAACCAATTAATATTTGATTTTTTCCCGACAGAGGCAATGTCTATAATCTCGACACACTCCTCGGTCAGAAGTTAAATAATGTCCATGGGGTAGCACCCTCACACCATCCGCACACACATAGACTTTATCCGACAGGGGACACATGGCTATTTTGTCAACTCGAACTGTGTGGTTTGTAAATTTTAAAGAGCGAATCGACATGACCTTCACCCTTGGAACTATACTATTTTCCACACAGTTTCTGTATACATTCATGTCGAAATTCTTATTCACGTAGTGTCTAGGCACGCCTTTGCAGACTTTTTTGATTACCTCGTTGTGTGTTTGCACACAGTACACCTTCGGACCTGCAAGCACACCACTGGCAATCAAGTAACTTCCCCTCTCTGATTTTAACATTAATAACTGATTTGGGGCCTGTCGCTTCACTAGCTCCGGGTAAATGGAATCGTCCGGATTGGGTAAAGTCTTTTCGAGAGATAATGCGCACGCCTTTTTCCAAATCTTCCAATAAATTCGGGGTTCTAACTTTTAGCAAAAGTGAATCGGTATCCCCGTAATATACTTGAACTTCTCCCTCCCCCGGCCATTGGCGCCTACACACGTCGTAATAGAATGACAACATGAGTTTTTTTGATATTTCGGTTATTGCGCTGCCAGCTGCAATATTTTTATTTAGAATTACATTTCTTTTTTTTCTATTTAAGAGGACCATATTGGAGTCTATGATGGTGAATGATGTAAAGTTTGGATCGGCAACGATTCGAGCACATTCTTTTGGGTCAGTCACAACGTCACAACGACTTCAATTGCGTACACTCTCACACATTTTACCGAAGGCTGAGTTCAAAATGAGTTTAAAAATTTCCTTTTCAACCTTCGTTTTCGCTTCGGAACGTTTATTGACAAAAATGTTAATAAACGTTTTCAAATAGGGTTTCTGGTCAAATTGGAGGGCTCTATGTATCCTTGTGACGTTGAAACCGTTGGCTAACATCCACCGCAAAAGAACGTGATGTATAACGATATTCTCTTTCGGATGAAGGTCGGCGATAATTTTTTGTTTTGAAGGTGTCCAGTGCACACCATCATCATCTACCTTAGAAATATTGTATGGACTCAAAGAGTCCCTAGTCACCGCTCTGTTTATGCACGGGAAAACAAAATCCTTCACCGGGTCATGATGCTCCACCGGTATTTCACCATCGATTTCAAAAAACCATCCCCGCGGTCAATTCACCTCAACATTGGTAATGTTGGGGAAATCTGAAGCACGAGGATCGTTAAGCCATTTATAATTTCCACACGGCAAAGAGTAGTGAGACATTGCCGACGGATAGAGGGAGTTCATATCCAGGAAAACTGCATCCGACTTTACACCGGTGTCATGTCCAGTCGGATCAGTTTCAAGGATACGATCTCCATGAAAAACATACCCTCCCCTCATTGATATCTCTACAAATAGATGCTGATTCACGTTGGTGATCAAGCCTATTTCCTCTTTACTGATTTTAAGAATTAAATCCATCACCAAATGAGGAGTGGAGAAATAATAACCTAAATCCAACCCGAATTCCCCATAGATTTTATCCATGTTCTTACACACAATATCCAGCAACGTCAATACATCACTTGCCAGGTATAATCTACAATAATCCCACCCATTTTTACACCCTCCCTTAGCCCAAACCCTCTTGGCAAATTCATAGTCGGCAGTGGTGCATTGACGCTCGTAAAGTGAATCGTAGAATGAGGTGATGGACGGCAATTTTTCCTCAGAAAGCCTCGCGGTGGATTTGTAGTAGTCATACGGATATATGCCCTTATCAAGGAGGCACACTTGTGCCTCTATAAAGAGGCGACCCACCACAATGTTAAGCGATTTCAGGTCCTAGAGGTCGCAGAGAGACGGCGGTAATTGCATTTTGTAGCCCAAGCTCAAACTAAGAAACTTGCAAAATTTCATCCTCCTCCGACTTTATCTTCATGGGGTAAACTGGGCCAGATGTTTGGACCGTCCCACCACAGCCCCCCTTTAACGTTGTCCGATTGGGCTGAAATTTAGAGGTTAAGCTTTCCTAGGGCCCGGGAGCTTATCCTCGAAATTTCAGCTCAATCCGATCACTCCTTCCCTGTTTTCAAAAAACCAAATATAGCCACTTAAAATTCATCTCTTTTTTTTTTGTTAGCCACGCCTACAGGCCACAGTTGGCACCGGATCCGGTTGAATGAGGACTCATTCGAAGCAGAATTCGACCTGTTAGGGCCTTTTGATATTTTCAGACCGAAAAAATTATCCCCCGAATTTACATTTACGAAAAACCTCGTTTTCCTATATTAGCCCATGTTAATTTTTCCCTCCACAACCCCCCTTTAACGTTGTCTGATCGGGCTGAAATTTAGAGGATAAGCTTTCCTGGGGCCTGGGAGCTTATCGTCGAAATTTCAGCTCAATCTGATCACTCCTTCCCTGTTTTCCAAAAACCACATATCAAGATTTTTGGGAATTTGCTTGCGTCGAAAATACCTTCTATTTGCTAAACAACAATTACTATTGTGTTTGTATAGTCCAGCGGCTGAGACTTCAGACTTTCATGCGGAAAACTCGGGTTCGATTCACCATCAAAGCAACTTTTTAATATACTTTGAAAAGAAACTCAGTTTCTTTTTTAAATTATTTGAAAAAAATTACGTTTTCTAAAGAGTTAAAGAGGCTGAGTTACAAGGTCGACCCTTAAAACGTACAGGGATTAGGAGGCACAGTTGGGGGGCTGTTAAAGAGGCTGAGTCACAAGTTCGAACCTTAAAACGTACAGGGATTAGGAGGCACCCTGTACGACGTGATTTGAGTATTCAGGAATTAAAAGCCTTAACACAAGAATGTTCAAGAGCGGGTGGTTTGGGGGGCGGCCGCCCCCCAACTTTAACTCCTGACACGATCAGCTAACAGTTAGTCAAGCAATAATAAGTAATAAACTGTACAAAAACGTGCAGAAATTATTTGAAAAAAACTACGTTTTCTAAAGAGTTAAAGAGGCTGAGTTACAAGGTCGAACCTTAAAACGTACAGGGATTAGGAGGCACAGTTGGGGGGCAGTCGCCCCCCAAACCCCCCGCTTTAGCAGCCTTTAAATATAAAAAAAAATTTCTTTAAACTGAAAGTAAGGAGCGACATTAAAACTTAAAACGAACAGAAATTATTCCGTATATGAAAGAGGCTGTGCCCTCCTCAACGCCTCGCTCTTTACGCTAAAGTTTGACTTTCTCACAACTCTTTTTTAAACAATAAAACTTTAGCGTAAAGAGCGAGGCGTTGAGGAGGGCACAGCCTCTTTCATATACGGAATAATTTCTGTTCGTTTTAAGTTTTAATGTCGCTCCTTACTTTCAGTTTAAAGAAATTTTTTTATATTTAAAGGCTGCGAAAGCGGGGGTTTGGGGGCGGCAGCCCCCCAACTGTGCCTCCTAATCCCTGTACGTTTTAAGGTTCGACCTTGTAACTCAGCCTCTTTAACTCTTTAGAAAACGTAGTTTTTTTCAAATAATACGTTAATAAATCATACATTTCACCGTCTGAAAAGTCCTGTTGCTGCTGCTGTTTAAGGAGGTGTTGCTTAAGGAAGGGGAAACTATTAAAATCGTCACTTTTCTGTACTTCAACGAGTTGTCTTAGGGATTTGGGTAAGAAGCTAAAGGAGTCTAAAAAACGGATTTTATTCATGCACAATTTATCGTTATCTACTATTTGCCATTTGAATTCTAAGAGCAGCAGCTTTTCAGACAATTTGGGTATGATATTATAAGAAAAAGAACCATCTACCCATGCGCCATCTACAACTCCAACTCTTTGCAATCGTGCCAATGCTGGTAAAATAAATTTCTTGTCATAGCTGGAATTGTGTATATAAACAGGTAGAAACAATTGTTGACTAACGTTTAAATTACATGATTAATGGGCCACTCCCAGAAAATTGCACAATCCCGATACAATCGGGTTGCCCAAATTATCGTGGTCTCCGACCCTCCCTTTATTTCCTGATCCCTTTTCCCATGAGCCGCTTTCCCATTACCCTTAACGAAATCCCCTTCACAAACTCAATATCTTTTTTAAGTTTTAATGTCCAACTCTTCCTCTGGTGATCGATTCATTGGATAGGGCGTATTTTGGAATCGTGATATCAATGTATTAGCTGTTTTAATGAGTGCTGTCACGGCCGAGAGCGTAAAATCCTCAAAACCCAATCTCTCAACTACCTCTACCAATTGCATGGAATTACACGAGTCTCTTTGGGCATGAGCATAAGAGACTGCAATGACTTCATGTTTTTTAACAAGATTTGAATTCAATGGATCATACACATCTATGAGAGCGGCATCGCAGTCTAAGCCTACCATGTTACTCTTTTGGAGTGAATTATTTGAAAAACTACGTTTTCTAAAAGAGTTAAAGAGGCTGAGTTACAAGGTCGAACCTTAAAACGTACAGGGATTAGGAGGCACAGTTGGGGGCTGCCGCCCCAAACCCCGCTTTCGCAGCCTTTAAATATAAAAAAAAATTTCTTTAAACTGAAAGTAAGGAGCGACATTAAAACTTAAAAAGAACAGAAATTATTCCGTATAGGACAGAGGCTGTGCCCACCACAACGCCACGCTCTTTACGCTAAAGTTTTTATTGGTTAAAAAAATAGTTTTGAGAAAGTCAAACTTTATCGTAAAGAGCGAGGCGTTGAGGAGGGCACAGCCTCTTTCATATACGGAATAATTTCTGTTCTTTTTAAGTTTTAATGTCGCTCCTTACTTTCAGTTTAAAGAAATTTTTTTTATATTTAAAGGCTGCGAAAGCGGGGTTTGGGGGCGGCAGCCCCCCAACTGTGCCTCCTAATCCCTGTACGTTTTAAGGTTCGACCTTGTAACTCAGCCTCTTTAACTCTTTAGAAAACGTAGTTTTTTTCAAATAATTTCTGCACGTTTTTGTACAGTTTATTACTTATTATTGCTTGACTAACTGTTAGCTGATCGTGTCAGGAGTTAAAGTTGGGGGCTGCCGCCCCCCAAACCCCCCGCTCTTGAACATTCTTGTGTTAAGGCTTTTAATTCCTGAATACTCAAATCACGTCGTACAGGGTGCCTCCTAATCCCTGTACGTTTTAAGGTTCGAACTTGTGACTCAGCCTCTTTAACAGCCCCCCAACTGTGCCTCCTAATCCCTGTACGTTTTAAGGGTCGACCTTGTAACTCAGCCTCTTTAACTCTTTAGAAAACGTAATTTTTTTCAAATAATTTAAAAAAGAAACTGAGTTTCTTTTCAAAATATATAAAAAAGTTGCTCTGATGATGAATCGAACCCGAGTTTTCCGCATGAAAGTCTGAAGTCTCAGCCGCTGGACTATACAAACACAATAGTAATTGTTGTTTAGCAAATAGAAGGTATATTCGACGCAAGCAAATTCCCAAAAATCTTGATATGTGGTTTTTGGAAAACAGGGAAGGAGTGATCAGATTGAGCTGAAATTTCGACGATAAGCTTCCAGGCCCCAGGAAAGCTTATCCTCTAAATTTCAGCCCGATCAGACAACGTTAAAGGGGGGGTTGTGGAGGGAAAAATTAACATGGGCTAATATAGGAAAACGAGGTTTTTCGTAAATGTAAATTCGGGGGATAATTTTTTCGGTCTGAAAATATCAAAAGGCCCTAACAGGTCGAATTCTGCTTCGAATGAGTCCTCATTCAACCGGATCCGGTGCCAACTGTGGCCTGTAGGCGTGGCTAAGAAAAAAAAAAAGAAATGAATTTTAAGTGGCTATATTTGGTTTTTTGAAAACAGGGAAGGAGTGATCGGATTGAGCTGAAATTTCGAGGATAAGCTCCCGGGCCTTAGGAAAACTTAACCTCTAAATTTCAGCCCAATCAGACAACGTTAAAAGGGGGCTGTGGTGGGAGGGTCAAAACTTCCGGCCCAGTTTACCCCATGAAGATAAAGTCGGAGGAGGATGAAATTTTGCAAGTTTCTTAGTTTGAGCTTGGGCTACAAAATGCAATTACCGCCGTCTCTCTGCGACCTCTAGGACCTGAAATCGCTTAACATTGTGGTGGGTCGCCTCTTTATAGAGGCACAAGTGTGCCTCCTTGATTTTGAAAGTTTATAAATCGCAAGATGGCCCTGTCACCGCTAACTGTTTGCAAAGATTGACATCCGTGACGCTTGCAAGGCTTCTCATGATTGTTTAAATTTGCTTCTGATCGGAAAATAGAAAGGTATGTTGAAAAATAGAAACATGTCCCATTACGTCCCCTTTTACCCTCCCCCAGAACCAGACTTATTTTTGGTATTGGAAAAAAATGTCCAATTGAATCGGGATCACTGGCTGGCTTGTAAAGAACCCAAACCCAATGTTCCACTGATTCAACGGACGTAGCCCTTACCGGAAGTATAACTCCCTTTTTACGGTCACCCCCCTCAAATTCTGTTTCATATTGTAGCACAGTAACACCAATTTTTGAATGTGCATTAGCCTGCTCAAAAATAGTTATCCCATTAAGTGTTACTGGATATTGATCATTTAAAGAATTAAAATCTACTTTAAGGAAATTTGGACCCCCATTAACAGCATAATTGTCCAACAGTGTCTTAGTAGCATCTTCTT
This sequence comes from Artemia sp. Qi Xiang Cuo, assembly GCF_049724085.1. Classification (NCBI taxonomy): domain Eukaryota; kingdom Metazoa; phylum Arthropoda; class Branchiopoda; order Anostraca; family Artemiidae; genus Artemia; species Artemia sp. Qi Xiang Cuo. The sequence goes on from NC_142796.1 coordinate 86,444,455, forward strand.
GCAGAGGCTTGTGAGCTGCCACAAGAAATGCATATTTGGGGCATTGAAGCCCTGAATCGAAACAAAATCGTTGTATACCATTACACCCCTTTAAATCTTCATTATATTTTGCCCCCACCGCCGCCCTCCCCCCTCTTAAAATAAAATTCTTTTTAAATTTACCCACATTAATATCCAAACTCCCAATAAATAAAACCACCGACCCACTACCCAACTCAGTATAATTTTCCAATTTTGTTACTATATTGTCAACCCATTCCATAAAAACACCCTCAAAATTATTTAGGTCCGGATGAAGTGGTAGCATTTCAGTACGTAAATAACGCTCATACACCTCATCCGCCTTTTCATTGAAATAATTTATTTTTTGTGCGATTGGCAGCCTTAATCCCATCCCTCCCACTACCCTTCCGAATTACTCTTTCAAGAAGGGCTCGAATCTTGCCCACATAGGAGTGTACTATGTCTACCGGAACCGTTATGATGCTACCTGATGTTAGTGAATTAAATGGATCCTCAAACTCAGCCCTATAAACAAATACATTGTGCAAGGCAGAGTCAACTAAATTAAAATTGGGCATGACAGGGGGAGTTACTGGGATTTCATTTCCTCCACCAAATTGCTCAATGATGGGGGTGTTGCGTGCGAACTCACTCAACAAACCCTCGAGTGTATCAGGACTGAGATGATCAGTCCATTCGAGGTTTGCTGGTTGAGCCATACCCCCTGTAGATGTACTTGGTACATGCATGTTGAGTGTGGCAGTTGACCAGTTGACATATGGCTGGTTTATGATGGGTCCGGATGGTTGTGTCATCTTTTTGTGAGTGTTCGATGTGGGAATTGACCAGTTGACAGTTGGCTGGTGTATGATGGGTCCGGATGGTTGTGACATATTGCTGTGGATGCTGGCTGTTATAGCTGTTTAGTTGGCTATTGGGTGGTTTACGGTTAATGTTGATTGTATTAATGGATTTGACCTACGACCATGTTGTATAACCGTCGGTCTGCTGACCACTGGCGTCGCTTCACCCCTTCTTATCTTCTTTATGGGTTGGGGGAGCTCTGGAAAATCCCTAAAAAAAAGTTTGTTTTTCATGAAACAAATCTTGAAAAAGAACCATCAGTCCTCATCAATAGTATGCACAAGAATAAGTTTTTAAAATTTAAATTAAAAGTGTTATTCTATTTTTCCGATATGATTTAGAGATGTAAAAAAAAAGTTAAAAAAAAAAACTGTCAGAAAAAAAAAATTGGTCACTACAAACATTATTTTTCTAATAGTAAGTCACAACATACATATCTATATCATTCCCATTTTGAAGTTGGAAAATATTAAATGTGAATTTCTAATGTTTTAAGTGTGTTTCATGACACTAAGAGATGTAAAAAAAAAGTTAAAAAAAGTTTAAAAAAAAGTTAAAAAAAGTTAGAAAAAAAGTTTAAAAAAAGTTAAAAAAATTTTTTAAAAAAAGTTAAAAAGAAGTTAAAAAAAAAAGTTAATAAAAAGTTAAAAAAAGTAAAAAAAAAAGTTAAAAAAAAAGTTTAAAAAAAAGTTAAAAAAAAAGTTAAAAAAAAGGGGGGGAGGTTTGAGGGGGGGCATGGGGGGGTTTGGAGGGAGGGGTTTGGAGGGAGGGGGTTGGAGGGTGGGGCTTGGAGGGATTGGGGTGGACGATTGTGGCACTTTGGGCCGGTGGGGAACGAATGTGGGGCCAGTGGGGAATGAATGTGGGGCCGGTGGGGAACGAATGTTGGGATCTTTGGTCCGGAATAAAAAATAGGTATGATTTAACTCAAGTGCTAAGCTCGCAAGCCATTTAAATACAGTGTTTACATACTTTTTTTTCTTGTTATGATATTGTTCTTTACCGACTTCTGGAGATCCAGGCTCAAAAAAATATAACAATCTATTAACTAAAATAAGGTATGTATAAATTTTAGTAGAATTAATTTCTTTACCAACTATGAATATAAAAGAATAACTTACTTCTTGCATGTAGCATTCGACAATATTCCTTTTATTTGAATGCATCATTATATTTCAAATGCCAATTCTGAACTGAGAAGATAACAAATTGTCAGAGTTTTTATATCCGTATTCAAGGTCAAACATAAGTCAATCACATCTAACAATTAAAAGGTAGCAGACAGATAGGAAGTTAGTATAGTATAAAGGAATCATCACGCACTTTGAAGAGAGCACGAATTTTCACGGTAGTTGGATTCAGGTCATTACACTGTCTGCTTGTATGGCGGGAGTACTGTCCGCTTGAAACTGTTATAGCTATATGGGAGACACCCCGCTTGTAACCGGTATAGCTATATGGGTACCACCCTCGTACCTATCATTATATCAATGCTACTACTCATATTCCTGCAAAAACATCTGAGCAAGGTCATACTTAATATCTGATTCTTAATATCGTCAACACAGTCGGACATTTTAGAGTTATGTACCACCACCGGTAAACTGTTCTTCGGATAAACAAAAATAAGACCTTCCAAAGTGTTGCATTTGTGTTGGGCTATATCTTAAATAACCTAAAACTATCGAGGAACAAAACTTCATTGAGCAACTTTCCTTTTTTCAAAATACTTTCTTCCATACAGTGTTCGAACAAAAAGGCACGGTACATTTGAGTTCATGAATAATGGTAGAGAATACGGGATTGGATTTTTCAAACCGGGTGGTGCCGGGTGGTGCTGATCTCCGTTCCATGGCCCTACAGCCAAGAAGTACAATAGGGGGTTGGGGTCAGCCATCCTGTGCTTTCGCATACCCTTCCTGTCTACCTTCCCTAGTTTTCTCCAGATACCCTTTAAGAGTTGAGTCGAATCTGGCTGAGCTTACAGAGTCACGCCACTGACCCCCGTTCAAACCAAATAACGAGGACTCGAACAACTGTCCTCTCGGACAAAGGGTCCCAAGTCAAGCGCGCTAACCAGTCAGCCGGGACGACTCCTATAAATGATTTCAATTTGACGCACAAGGCCCTTACATTTCCCACGACTCAAATCAATGATTTCAAGTTTAAGCACACCACCCTTGAATTTTAATCAGTCAGTTGCACTTACCCGATAGCAGAAACTTATCAGAAGCTTTTTAAGAGACAAATATCCACTTCGTAAATGAAAAATTGAAAACAAAAATTGGAATTTTAACAAATTAAAATGACTGAAGATTCAACAGCTTGAAGGTTTATACACTTGAGTTGGACTTCCTCTACCACTGTTGAATTTTCATTTTGTTGGGAAACAAACAAGTTGGATTTCTCTGGACAAGTTGCAGTAAATAAACTTTGAGACATTACTGGCTAATCATGCAGAGCCAGATCTAGGTTTGCTCTCAGGGAGGGGGGGCCAAAATTTAGATTTCATCGCCCCCTGCCGCAACATGAATACTGCAAATGTAACAATTAAGTTGAACGTAATTCATGGGAAAATAATGGCACTGGTATGTATTTATTATTTATATTTTATTTATCAAAATTACTAATTTTATCAACTCACAATTTATATCCACTGCTTTTGAAAGATGCGTACTATTATTAATTAAAAGAAATTTCACTCTCTCAATTATAGCCTAAGCCTAGTAAAATGGTAGACGGTTGGGATCAGGGGTGGCTCGAAGCACTCGGGCCAGGGGGGGGGGTGAGAACCTTTATTTAAACGACTTGTAGATCATATTCTACGACTCGTCATTACCTACAAACTTCATAGACAATAGTGTTTTATCATTTATACTTATCTACGGGAACAAAGAAGGACAAAAATGGAATACTACATGCGCAAATACACAGCTAAGAAAAGCTTGAATCTGGATTCGCCTCTTCTTCAAAATGGACCAACGCGGAACAATCTTGTTTAAGTCTACACCTTCGGTGAGGTCTTTCTCACTCACCAACAACATGAGGGAATCCAGTCGAGAATCAAGCATGGCTGTTCTCAGCCAATTCTTCACAAACTTGAGTTTGCTGAATGTTCTTTCGGCAGCTGCAACTGAAACAGGTGCAGTCGCTGCCAATTTGCAAAGACGACTGGCTTGCTTAAGCTGACGGTTCCGGCGATGTCCTTCACAAAGGACTTCTCTGAAGCAAGCAGCGCCTTGGCAAAACTGGAACAAAACTTCAAGCTCTACTTGAAAAGCAGTAGCGTCTGGAGCTCTTTCCTGGTTTTGGAAAAACTTTGTTGCTTGCTCAATATCTGCAACTGAGATACTTTTGTTCAAAGGAGGCTAGAGTAAGGTACAAAATGGCAGAAAATCGGCAAGGCAAGCTCTGAGATTATCTCCCATCATTGTAGTCAGCTTGTCAAGCAAGATTCTGAAATGTTGTCTATAAAACTGATGCATTGAGATATCGGCTTGACTTTGAGCTCGGCTGTCATAACGAGATGGTCCAAGTCTCCGACGATGGTGTCTGATGAAATCAGCCTCTGGCTCCACTTCCATCCTTTTGGCAAAATATGGTGCACTGTCAATTAAACTGTTCATTTCCTCACAAGATATTCTTTCAAAACGTTTCTTCGTAGCGTCTAGCATCTCAATTGCGTCAATGATGTTCATCTCCTCTTCTTCGAGCTTTTCTATTGCAATCCTGGCCTTGTACATTATATTTTTCATGAACATGAGGCAGGCAATAAAATCGAAGTTGAGAATCCTTTTCAGCAGGCCGCTGGCTTGTGCTTTCGTCTTCGTATCGGCGTTCTTCATCCGTTTTATTTCGTCAAGGGCTGAGACTATTGATTCAAACGAAGTAACCACTGCTTGTATGGTTTCAGCCCTTGCAGTCCACAGGGTCCATGATAAGTCTCGGAGATTAAGGCTGTTTTCAATTGAAGAGAGTTTTTCTTTAAGGGCGGCAAAACGCTTTGTAGATGAAGAGAAGAACACATACATTTCTTCGAGGATATTGAAAAGCTCGGCTATCAAGAGAGATGAATTGCAACTGTGCTTTATCACGGTGTTTATTCTGTGGGCCTGGCAGGGTATATAAGGCACACGGCGACTGAGAAGTTCCGATACTTTCTGCTGGGCTCTATTAAACTGACCAGACATTGCACTTGCATAGGCATACGACTGAAAAGATAGTTTATCCAGCGGAATTCCTCTCCTTGTCAGTGTTCCTATTTTACTTTCTGCCATACCCTGCCCAGTTTTGTCATTTACCTCGCTAACATCTAATAGTCTCTCTCTAGGAATCCCTTCCGAGCTGATGGTGCGGATTGCGACTGCAAGCTTATCAGAATGTGAAGCATCGGGTGTTGTATCCACCATCACAGAATAAAATTCTGAATCCAGGACTTCGTCAAGGATCTTCTCCCTGTTTTCTGCTGAAAGCAATTCAATAAACCCGTTCTGAGACATTTTGTGTAGATAGGTAACTTTGTATGGTCTATACCGAGAATCATTTAACCAAGCTTCAAGAGCAGGCACATATCTCGCTAGAAGTTTAACAAGTTGAACAAAGTTGCCGTCTTGTTCTTCCGTTCATGTAAATGCAATGCCTTGTCTCGCTAGGGCTCTTGCAACGTCCAAAAGAATTGTCACAATTTTTCTGTTTGTCTCTTCATCTTTTGCTTGCTGCAAAAGCTTAGCTCGAGTTCGTTTATCAAGTAGGAAATCAGCATGACCATTACTGCTGACGAAGTGACAATAATCAAACAAAGCTGCTTTGTGTGACCCGGAAGAGAAGTGACTAGCCAGTTTTCCTTTCTTTGCTTTTCCTTGGCTCTTCATTTTGTGCCATTGCCGCACACCGTCTTCCACCCAAGCGTTTTCGGACTGGTCTCGCCCCGGACCACTAGGGAAAAGCGAGCAAACTAAGCAGAAGGCAGCATCTTTCTCGATACTGTACTCTAAGAACTGTTAATCTTCATACCAGCCGGGGTGAAAACGACACTGTTTCTTTTTTTATATTGACGGATCAGCTGGGAACACACTCAGCTTTGCTTGATTAGGACCACATGAAATCAGGTATTTCCTTTGGTTTTTGCTAGAGATTGGCTTCCTTATTCCATGATCCTTGTGAAATACACTTTCGGAGTCGTCACTGTGATTTTCGACAACAACTCCACTAGTTGCCGAAATGTTAAGAAGTTCTTCAGTGCAATCGACTGTTAGTTCCTTGCGCAGCTCAAACACAGAAGATGGTGTAGATTGTATTTCCACCAGGATATCTCTTGCATTCAATGCAGAATTTTCCCAGACGGTCTTAACTATGTCATTGGAGCCAGCAACTACTGATATAATATGCTCCAGCTTGGCGACACATGAAAAGAGTTTCATGTTGTTTCTTTGATCGGAGACCTCTTGCCCTATATCTGACTCCTTCTCATCATTTGTGTTGACCAATGGCATGAAGTCTTCTCCGGTTTCGAATTTATCTCTCGTTTCTGTCGCTAGGTGTTCTGTCAAGATCGGTGTTCTAACGCCAAGTGTTTCCTTAGTAATTGTAACATGCATTTCCTGAAACAAAATTGCTAGTAAACATAATTTCGCCGGAGACCGCCCCAAAACCGGTTTTGGCCGGATTCTGGGTGAACTACTTGTCCGGTAAGAAATGAAGCTAAAAAACGGATTCAGAATGTCTCCTTACCCCTATATCGACCCTCTAATCAGCTTCAGGAACAACTTTTACCTTCTTCCAAACCGGATTCCGGGCGAACTACTTGTCCGGTAAGAAAATGAAGCCAAAAAACGGATTCAGAATGTCTCTTTACCCCTCTGTCGACCCTCTAATCAGCTTCAGGAACATCCTCCAAATTTCCGGTTTTGGCCGGATTCTGGGCGGACCAATTGTCCGGCGTCAAAATAATTTTCAGGTTTGGATTCAGCATGTCTACTTACCCCTAGCCAAATTGCCGGTTTTGGCTTTCCGGGTGAACTGCTTGTCCGGTAAGAAAATGAAGCTGAAAAACGGATTCAGAATGTCTCCTTACCCCTATATAGACCCTCTAATCAGCTTCAGGAACAACTTTTACCTTCTTCCAAACCGGATTCCGGGCGAACTGCTTGTCCGGTAAGAAAATGAAGCCAAAAAACGGATTCAGAATGTCTCCTTACCCCTATGTCGACCCTCTAATAAGCTTCAGGAACATCCTCCAAATTTCCGGTTTTGGCCAGATTCTGGGCGGACCAATTGTCCGGCGTCAAAATAAATTTCAGCTTTTATTCAGCATTTCTACTTACCCCTAAAGTGACTATCTCATTGGCATTTAAAAATATTTGTTCGCCCCTTAACTTGAAAACCCCTCCCTCACACCCAAATATAAAGCGAGGGAGCCCATCTACGAACTCGACCTTTACTTTGACCAAAAGGCACCAATTTTTAACAAATTATCTCACCCCCTTCTAGAGTTATTGTGCTAACAGACGGAAAATTTTTTCTCCATCACTTACTTTCTGGTATCCCAAAAAACACGTCCACGGCTAAAACATAATAATATTCTTTCAAAGCGGATTAATTTAAGGCCACGAACTTTTGTAGTGTGTCCTGTCTTCTTTTTGTGCTATATTTTATTGGCTTATTTGTGAGCTGTATCAGTTGATCTCTCGTTTGTTTTCATGTTTGTGACATAACTCCTTGATCAGGCTTTTCTGCGATATTTAGTTGATTGATTTTTTTATCTGTCTGATTGGTTTTATCAAAGCATCAGACCCGCCTTATCTTACTTACGTCAGACTCCGAGATCTCGAACTTCTTAGGCCATTCTTATCCACCCTAACGGAACTACACTGATTTTTGCATTCTCCTTGTTTGACTCTTTTCGAGCAAGGTTAGGCTTCCGCTTTTTCTGATCCTAAAACGTTAGTGACCGATACCTAGCAAGGGATTGAGATATTTTGTTCAAAATGGTGTGAGAATCCTTTGGGTCAAAGTACAGGTCAAGTTTGTAAATGCCAAACCCGGGAATTCGGTAGAAATAAAGTTTATTTCTAAAGTCGATTAGAGATTCGATATAGGGATACGGAGAAATGCTGAATTCATTTTTGAACTGTATTTCTTTGATGGATAAGCAGTTCACCCGGAATCCGGCCAAAACATGAAATTGGCTGTAGGTAAAAGTTTCTTTTGAAGTCGATTAGAGAGTCGAGTTCGGAGTAAAAATAAATACTGAATCTGTATTAGATAAACTTCATTTTTTTTCACTCGACAAGGAATTCGTATGGAATCCTGCAATCCGGAAATTTGATAAAAAGCTAAATTTAATTCTGAAGTCGTATAGAGCTTTGATTTGCATTGCGATGCAGAAGTAAATTTTCAGGCGGTTATTAGGGATAAATGTTAACATGTTTACGGAGTCTGGCGATGATTGGAAATCTACAAGACCCGATTGTCTGGACAAAGAAGTCTAATAAATATTCCAGTTTTTGGGATCCCACCGAAACCTTTGGTCTGCTTGACTACGAGGAGACAGTTAATCAGAAATACCGGGTTTTCAAGTTTTCCGCAGTAAATACAGAAAGCACTGCTACTACCGCAACCATTGCTTTAAACGACCTAGGATCACTAATGTACGAGGCCAGCCCAGGACAAGACTGTATATTTTGAGGGAAGCGGTGAATATCCTACGCAACTCGTCCCACATCCGATTTTTCGTGCCTATAAGACTGTTCCTAAATATTTGATGCAAAATCTTAAAATTTTGGGATCCCAAACGTAAGTGGCGGGATATCTATGACTTTGTACAATTTGTCCGTCTGTAAGCATGATAACTCTCGAAGATCTAGGCCGATAGATGTTTTGGTCAAACTTGGTGTGAGGATTCTTTGGGTCAAAGTACAGGTCAGTTTCGTAGATGGGCTATGTAGCTCTATATCTAGGGGTGGGGGTTAGTTAAAGATATTTTAAAAGTAAATAACATAGTCGATTTAGAGGTGTAAGGAGACATGCTGAATCTATATCTGAAACTAATTTTCTCGCTAGACAAATAGTTCGCCCGGAATCCAGCCAAAACCGGAAAAGTGATTAACAGTAAAAGTTGTATCTGCAGTTGATTAGAGGTTCGATGTAGGGGTAAGGACATATACTGAATTCGTTTTTACCGTTATTATCTTCCCGGCCAGAATCCTACCAAAACCGAAAATTTGGTAAAACGAAAACAAAATCCGAAGTATAAGGGGTAAGGAGACATACTGCATTCGTTTTTAACCAGAAATTTAACATACTAGAAATAAAAGTTTGTTATGAAGTCGATTATAAATTCGAAATAGAGTAAAATTGCACACTGAATCCATACTTGCTCATCCGTCACTTTATATTTTTGCCGGACAATTAGTTTGCCCGGAATCCGGCCAAAATTCGTAAAAATGTTTTTCTGATCATAATTAGAGTTTCGATATAGGGGTAATGAAACACGCTGAATCTGTTTTTGAGCTTTATTTTCCTGCCGGACAAGTAGTTCGCACGGAATTGCTAAAATCGGGAATTCAGTAAAAGTAAAAGATTTTTCTAAATTCGATTGTCGACTGAAGATGATATTTAGGCGTAAACATAGCTGCTAAATCCATATCTGAACTTGGTCTTCTCAGCGGAATAGTCGTTTGGTCGTAATCCATCGAAAACACCACTTCGGTATCATTTTTTTTACATTTTCAAGCGGTTGATCAAGGATAAATGCTAACATGCTTACGGGTCTGGCGAAGACCGGAAATCTACAAACCCGATTGTCTGGACCAAGAAGTCCAAAAAATATTCCATTTTTGGGATCCCATCGAAATCTTTGGTCTTGTTTTTACTTCGACAATACACCTATTTTTTTTTTTTTTAATCCCACCTCCTCTCCTCTCAGTGACAACAAATTTACTTTAAGCAACAAATCTAATTCTTAACTTTTATGCGTCACCTACACTTTTTTAAATATCAATTAGCAGCCGAACTGGACACACAATAAGACACCATACACTACCTAAAACTTTTCCATTATAAAAAAACTTGCCTTAACCGTAGAAAAGGGTGTCGTTCCCCCACAGGAAACTCTTCTTACGGTGGCTATCTCTTACCAAATCATAAAACTTTTCCAAATAGTGACCCGTCATGTCCCCCCCCCCAAAAAAAGGAACTAAAACAAGCTATTAAATTTAATAGCAATAACAAAACCTAAAGAAAGATTTCTATCATTATAACTTTTTTTTAACACAAGAAACCACCATAATATATACGAAAAAAAAAAAAGAAAGTTATAATGATAACACTTTTTAAATTTACCTTTTCTTCTTTTCACTTTAAAAAAAAATTCGGCTGCTATTTAACGACAATGCACCTTAAGACCAAGGCGAAGTACTAAATTTATGTTTGGGGACGTTTCGCCATGGGGGCGTTTGCCAAGAGGAAATTATATTATGGGGACATCTCCACGGAAAGTTTCGCAGACAAGCCGAGTTTGTAGCTATTTTTCACTAGAGTCGTAGCCAAAAACTTACCTCCCGACTTGAATGAGCTATTCCAGCGTCTTCAGAACCACCCCTGCCCTGGGAAACAAATTCTGGGTACATGGCCAAATCTTCCTTGTCCTTTTCAAGCGCTGTATCCACCTCAACCTCAGACTCGTTTTGTAATCGAGCTTTTTTCACTGTCCTAGATACACACTTGCTTCAAAGGGGTTTCGCGGGGCTCCTGTCGTTTGAATTCTGATTGCTTTTTCATTGTGTTTAAAAATTTCAAGCCTTCTTTTCCACTCGTAGTCAAAGTTTGACCCACAGTCCGTGCACACAGATTTGTCCCTCACTTTCTGTTTATTCTTGTTATCCAATCAGACTTCACTTTAATAAATAATCTACAATAATATTGACAGGCTTAATCTGAACGACCTATCTGACACAGACAAAAACTATATACGAGTATGAATAGGTTTAGAAACGAAGCGAGTTGCTGCCAGTCCAGTCCCTTTGGGAAAAAATTATATGCGAGTAAGAACGGGTTTTGAAGCAAAGCGAGTTGCTGCCAGTCCAGTTCCTTTGGGAATCATTTCACCAGAGACCTAACGGGGTTATGAAACCTGGTTTATTTTAAACGACCTTGTCTTTGAGTGAAAGTCTTTCCAGGAGGAAGAAAAACGACTCGGACTGTCACTGACTGAGATAAGCGCCCGGGACCTGGATGAGGCCAAAATAAACAACTGATACAACTTAGCAAGAGGCAGGGGGTCAAACTTTCCATTGGGAGATGGGCGGGACTTTACGGGAAAAAAATTTCGATGAGGGGGAATTTCTGGCAAAACTTCCAGGGGGAATTGTCCGCAGTAAATTTTCCTAGGAGAATTTTCACCGAGGAGGGAATCTTTCGGGGGGGGGGGGATTTTATTCGGCAGGAATTTTCCAATGAGGAATTTTCCCTATTGGATGGTTTTCTTGAAGGGAGTATTTCATGTCGGATTTCATGGCATTACTTAAAAAAAATGAAATTGATCAGAAAGCAAATTTTGTCAACTCAAAGTAAGAAGCAACATTGAAACTTAAATGCTTCATATGTTAAAGTTTGACTTTTTTCTCAATTCAATTTTGAAATATTAGAATTTGAATACAAGGGCCGTTTAATTGGAAAAAGAAGCTTTCTTAAAGTACTAAAAAACTTTAACGTAAAAAGTAAGGGATTGACGAGGGGACAGTTCCTGTCATGTACGGAATAATTTCTATTCATTTGGAATCATTTCTATTTGTTAGTTTAAAACAGTTAATACACAATACAGTGCGCAAGGACGGGGAGAAGATAGCCACGCCCCCCCCCCCCCTCCAGCATAACAGCGTCTCCGGATAAAGATGCATTTCTTTGACAACTGAGGAAGAGAGCGCTACAAAGCTGTGTCCCGGGCTAAAGCGGGACGCAACGAATAAACTCTACTGCCGGAGACTATTGCTGGCAGAGAATAAGGTAGGCAATCTTAATTATCTTGAATAAGCAAGCAGAAATGGAGGGGAACCAGATTCAGTCACTTCAACTTCCGGATGCATCAGATCCCGACGCTATTTCTCAGTTTATGCGTGAAATAAATTTCTAACTGGATTTGATCCCACAGCTCTCAATCAGCTTATCCGGTATAGAGGCAAAAATGAATAGTTTTAGTAAACAGCTAGATACAACAAGATCAGAAATTTCAAGCGATCTAGCGGAAATGAGGAACAAACTCAGGGAGTCTACACTGAAAATTGACTCATTGAAGGCAGAAATAAAGCGTTATAACCTCGTGTTTTACAATTTCCCTGTGACTGGTCCGTCCCAGTCAAATTTGAAGGATGAGCTTTGCGAGTTTCTTAGCTGGTGCCTCACGAACCTACAGCTTTCTCGGAGGGACATAAAGGATGCTTTCCGCCTGAGATCAGGCCCTGTAATAGTTAAGTGGAACGACTTGGAAATACGAAATGCAGTTCTCAGGAAAAGTTTTGTATTGAAACAAAACGGCGTAGGGGTTGTTCCGGACTACACTACGTATCAACGCGAGGCTAGAAAAAATTTAAAGCCAGTGCTGTATCAATCCCTTGTAAAAGGTCAAAATGCGCGGCTCAAAGGCGATAGACTTATCATTGAAGGTAAAACGTACATATACGATCGTGGATGTCAAAAATTAAAAGAAATGACGGTAAGCCACCTAATTAGACCCCCTAATCCAGCACAAAGTAACTCAGAGATCAGGGGTATAAATGCCGCTAATGTGAATGAAAACAACTAGAGCTCAGTCCAGAATTGCCCTTCAGATCAGTCGGACTGTTCTGGCAATGAAAGTAACACGAACACGATAGTTGAAAGAAATAGCAACTAGCCAAAAACAATAGGAACAGGGAAAGGTCGTAAAAGTAGCGAGATTAGCCCCGTCGATAATACTTACAATCGCACCGCTAGAAATGTACGGCAAAGAAACGAGGAGCCATCGACATTCCGGGTTACTGAAGGGAATTGGCCACCAAATTACAGACAAAACACACGCCCGTTCAGGTAGCTACAGAAAAATCAGCCTTGGCAGTACTGGGGTATTAATAGGAGTGACGATTATTACCGGTTAGCTTTCCCCCCGAGTGATTATGGAGACCAATAGCATCGACAGGGCCATACACAAACCCTGAAGTTTGTATCTTGGAATGTACAGGGTATAACAAATAAGTTAAGTTCAGTGGTAAGTGAGTTGTCAAATTTTGACTTTGTAGCATTAATAGAAACCTAGCATTGCCCTAGGGAAACTCCAAAAGTAAGAGGTTTCAATGCGGAAAGTGTATCGCGAGAGTTAGCTTTGAACAATCGTTATTTTGGAGGCCTTGTAGTGTTGATAAAAGATGAGTCTTTCAAAAGTTATAAAAGCTGAAAAGTAAATCAGAAAATGTTATTTGGACTAGATTAGAATGTTTGGATGGACTGTGTATTGTAATAGGATCGATTTATATTCCGCCTTAAAATAGCTCGTACCGAAATGAAGATACGTGGAATTTGTTGGTAAAAGAAATAGAAGAAAAAAGAGCACATTTTGAAAATGATAGATTGATATTAATGTGTGATTTTAATGCTTATACTAGTGATGAAGTTGAATTAAAAGATGTGTTAATTCCAGGTATTTAGTCAGCAGTCCCAACCGTCTGTCTACAGGATTCCCAGAGCTAGCAGGGATGAAAAAAGAAGAATAAATCAATGGGGAAGAAGGTTGCTGACACTATGCGGAGAATCGGGTTTGATGATTTGAAATAGAAGATTTGGAAAGGATAAAAATCGGGGGAGTTTACCTGCGTATCTGGGACTAAAGCAAGTGTAATTGATTATGTTTTGGTGGATATTCGCTGGGATCCGAATTACCTTAATGTGGATGTGCTTAAGCTAGTAGGATCGGACCATCTACCGGTATTTTTAGAAATTAGATCAAGGAGTGCTCCCCATAGGAGGGATATTTCAAGTGGAAGTCGTATTTATAATAAAAATGTTAGACGTCAGATACCTAGGGAATGGCCTACAGAGGAAAAAGTTAAATTAATTCAAGCGTTTTCACAGGATGAAGTAACTACAAGGCTAAATGATTTAGAGAAGATAAGTAGCCATGATAGTTTAATAGAAGAGCTCACGGGGATTTTACACGAAACAGCAAGCCCAGTTCTAGGAGATAAAGGAGGCTGTAAGGATTTAAAATGTTTTTATGAGGATTTTAGAATAAAAAAAAAATTAGAATTGATGAAAGAAATGGAGATTTTGAGGGAAGAGGAAATAGAGGAATTTAGGCTTCGACTAGTAACAAGGTTTAAAAATGTTCGCCGGGAGCACAGTTTATAGAATTAACCAGTAAGATCATTCCCTATCTCACCCATTATAAAAACCCGGACCGAGGTGCAAGTACTCCGAAGAACGTAGAAACATAAGCGGCATTAGATCTTTTCATGGGTAGACAAGTCAGATTTCTCTTGGACGCGAAACAATCAGAAATAAGTGGAAACCCGCTATTACGAATAATGCATTCTGTAAACATTTCTCATTGATTGACGCAAACACACTGATACATAACTGCACAAACAAGTGGGAGGAGCTTTTTGTTCGCGGCGAGACTGAAGACCAGAAATAATCTGCTATAAACTTACTGGATAATTCTATAAATTGTGGCCGGGAGTATAAACGCCTTTTGAAACAGAAGGAGAGACTGGCTATTCAAAAAGGTAAGGAGGAGCTGATCCAGTTTTATGAAAAGAGCGATATGTGGTCTTTCTGGAGAAAGATAAAAAAATGGGGGCCTCCATAGCCCAGCCAAAAGTACCAGACCCGAAAACATGGCCGACATACTACAACGACGCGGTTCAGAAAGACTATTCGTTTGACTGCTGGTTCAGCGACGAATTATCGAATACAGAGAATGAGATCAGCCTCCCACTGAAAGAACACGATTATGATCTGATAACACCCGCATCGAAAGAAGAAATCGAAGAATGCATAAGTGCCATGGAAGGTGGATCAGCACCTGGTAGCGATGGAGTCCCAACAAAGATCTTGAAACAATTCCAACTTCTGTTTATGCCCATCTTCTTGGCTATCTTCAACTCAGTTCTGGCTTCTGGAGAATGGCCCTCACTGTGGAAAACATCCTTGATTTTGCCACTATTCAAAAAGGGAGAGCCAGCGGATTACAGTAATTATCGACCGATATCTTTAGTACCTAGTCTTAGAAAAAAAACTAGAAAGAATACTAGATGCTAGATTAGCTCATTGGTTAGAAAAATATAGGATTTTGAAAGAGGAGCAGGCAGGATTTCGAGATGGATATAATGCTATTGATAGGGTCTTAGTCCTACAGGCACTTGTAGAGAAATATGCAAAAGGGAAGAATAGGTTGTACGTTGCATTTTTAGATCTAGAAAAGGCCTTCGACAGTATTGATAGGATTTTTCTGTGCTTAGAACTGTTAAAGGTAGGCTTACCAAGACTTTTCGGTAGGATTTTAGCTGATATGTATAGAAAGACATTTGGTATAGTTAAAGTTGTAGGGAAGGGATTATCGTCGCCGTTTGAAATTAGAAAAGGAGTAAAACAGGGTAGTAGTATTTCGCCTACGTTGTTCACGTTGCATATAAATGATATTGTTGACCATATTAAAAAGGTATGGGCCCCTATGGTGTCACTAGGGAACCTGACGTTATCTCTGTTGCTTTTTTCTGATGATGCAGTGTTGATATGCAAGTCACCAGAGAAGCTCCAAATCTTATTGAGTATATTAGAAGAATATTTAGATAGAAAGGAACTAGTGTTGAATATCAAAAAGACTGAGATTGTGGTTTTTAGAGTAATTCGTGTGAATAATGATGATCAAAAAGTAGAATTTTATATATAAGGTGAAAAAGTAAAAGAGAGCGAAAATTTTAGATATTTGGGAGTAACACTTTCAGCAAAAGGAGGATGGAAAGAGCATGTGAAAGAGATGATTAAGAGAGGGAAAGCAGTTCAGCTGCCATTTTAAGTAATTCAAGGCTTTCAAGTATAAAAGATCTAAAAATGCATAAATATGTTTTTAATTCTAAAGTTTTATCTACTATCCATTACGGAGCTGAACTGTGGGGGCATAACCCGGCAGCAGAATTGGAATCAATTCAGCTGCAGCACTTTAAAAGATTAATTGGTCTTCACTTAACGATCCACAATCAGGCAATAAAAGGTGACCTAGGAATATTTTCGCTGAGAAAGGGTAGACTAGCACAGATGATCTGGTATTGGATAAAAGTTCTAAGTCTACCAGAGATAGGTTAGCAAAAGTAGCTTATGTGGAGATGCTACGGTCGAAACGTAAAAGATCGTGACCGTATCAAGTAAAAAATGTTTTAGATGGATTAGGATTATCCTATAGGGCTAGGACCCTCAAATCAGGGTGAGCCGTTTTTGGCTATGATTATAGAAAGAATAAAAGACCAGGAAGTCCAAATGTGGACCCACGCAGTTAAAACATCTGAAACATTGAAGTTTTATTCCCAAGTAAAAGAGATATTTGGATTTGAATATTATTTTAAACTAAGATTGCCGGGGGAGACATTGTGGACTTTGTTTCGGATCCGAGCGAATTGCCCGCCACTAACAAATTGAAAAAGAGTATTTGAAAGAAAAAGGGTGGCCCCAGATGCAGATTACTCTTGCCCCACATGTAACCTAGGTATTGAGGATGTGGCCCATATTCTCACCGAGGGGCCATATTCTCGCCAGCAACTTTCTCTATTAAGGGGAAAGTATACTGAGGGTGCTAACTCGGAGTTCCCGGAGATCGTGATAACGACTGTAAAAAGGACAATCAGGCAGTTATGTAAATATGTAAATGAAGCGTTGACATCAATGAGTGAAACTTGATATTTATGTTATCAAGGAGGCACACTTGTGCCTCTATAAAGAGGCGACCCACCACAATGTTAAGCGATTTCAGGTCCTAGAGGTTGCAGAGAGACGGCGGTAATTGCATTTTGTAGCCCAAGCTCAAACTAAGAAACTTGCAAAATTTCATCCTCCTCCGACTTTATCTTCATGGGGTAAACTGGGCCGGAAGTTCGGACCCTCCCACCACAGCCCCCCGTTAACGTTGTCCGATTGGGCTGAAATTTAGATGTTAAGCTTTCCTAGGGCCCGGGAGCTTATCCTCGAAATTTCAGCTCAATCCGATCACTCCTTCCCTGTTTTCAAAAAACCAAATATAGCCACTTAAAATTCATCTCTTTTTTTTTTGTTAGCCACGCCTACAGGCCACAGTTGGCAACGGATCCGGTTGAATGAGGACTCATTCGAAGCAGAATTCGACCTGTTAGGGCCTTTTGATATTTTCAGACCGAAAAAATTATCCCCCGAATTTACATTTACGAAAAACCTCGTTTTCCTATATTAGCCCATGTTAATTTTTCCCTCCACAACCCCCCTTTAACGTTGTCTGATCGGGCTGAAATTTAGAGGATAAGCTTTCCTGGGGCCTGGGAGCTTATCGTCGAAATTTCAGCTCAATCTGATCACTCCTTCCCTGTTTTCCAAAAACCCCATATCAAGATTTTTGGGAATTTGCTTGCGTCGAAAATACCTTCTATTTGCTAAACAACAATTACTATTGTGTTTGTATAGTCCAGCGGCTGAGACTTCAGACTTTCATTCTGAAAACCCGGGTTTGATTCACCATCAAAGCAACTTTTTTATATACTTTGAAAAGAAACTCAGTTTCTTTTTTAAATTAATTGAAAAAAATTACGTTTTCTAAAGAGCTAAAGAGGCTGAGTTACAAGGTCGACCCTTAAAACGTACAGGGATTAGGAGGCACAGTTGGGGGGCTGTTAAAGAGGCTGAGTCACAAGTTCGAACCTTAAAACGTACAGGGATTAGGAGGCACCCTGTACGACGTGATTTGAGTATTCAGGAATTAAAAGCCTTAACACAAGAATGTTCAAGAGCGGGGGGTTTGGGGGGCGGAAGCCCCCAATCTTTAACTCCTGACACGATCAGCTAACAGTTAGTCAAGCAATAATAAGTAATAAACTGTACAAAAACGTGCAGAAATTATTTGAAAAAAACTACGTTTTCTAAAGAGTTAAAGAGGCTGAGTTACAAGGTCGAACCTTAAAACGTACAGGGATTAGGAGGCACAGTTGGGGGGCTGCCGCCCCCAAACCCCGCTTTCGCAGCCTTTAAATATAAAAAAAAAATTTCTTTAAACTGAAAGTAAGGAGCGACATTAAAACTTAAAAAGAACAGAAATTATTCCGTATATGAAAGAGGCTGTGCCCTCCTCAACGCCTCGCTCTTTACGCTAAAGTTTTTATTGTTTAAAAAAAGAGTTGTGAGAAAGTCAAACTTTAGCGTAAAGAGCGAGGCGTTGAGGAGGGCACAGCCTCTTTCATATACGGAATAATTTCTGTTCTTTTTAAGTTTTAATGTCGCTCCTTACTTTCAGTTTAAAGAAATTTTTTTTATATTTAAAGGCTGCGAAAGCGGAGGTTTGGGGCGGCAGCCCCAACTGTGCCTCCTAATCCCTGTACGTTTTAAGGTTCGACCTTGTAACTCAGCCTCTTTAACTCTTTAGAAAACGTAGTTTTTTTCAAATAATTTTTCTTGTGGAATGTAATTAAGAATACTGTTCTGTATGTCCTGTTTTTTCGCTTATAATAAGTTGTTATTATTAATTATTATTATAGTATTTAATAATATATTAATTAATAATATATTTTACAAATTCAATGCTCCTTTCAGAAAAGGATATGGATACAGACTTTATTTTAAATATTGTAAAAAAAAAAATCGGCACCACTTCTAACTTTCGATTCCGAAAACCTACTCTCTTCTTTATTTTACCTTCAAATAGTAACACAAAATTAAGTAAGCACATTCACCCCCGATGGTTATCAAAACGGATACAGGCTTATATAGGCTATTTTTATTAGCGCTATATTTTATTTTGCCAATTTTACAAATTCACCAATTTTGCATTAAATCTTTGATCTTAATTTCAAGTCAGGTTGAGCCTCGCCAGGAATGGTACAACAAAAGTCATAAGGATATCTTAAGAAGCTAATAAATAAATTATTAATAACAGATCCCGCCTTTTAATATCATAGGCAGCGCAATTGCGCTGCCTAAGTAAAGAACGATGTGGGCACAATGTATTATTTTTTTTTTGTTGTTGTTGTCTTTTTCCATACCAGGGCACTTCGCATCGAAGGAGTTGTCGTAAAAACTTCGAAAAGGGCTCATTCGATTGGAAATTGGAGTGGCTTGTGCCCTTTTTAATAGTCGAAATTGATTGGAGGGCAATTAGCCCCCCCCCTCAAGCCCATCATTCCCCCAAAAATATTCAATCAAAATTTTGAAATAGCCATTTTGTTCAGCGTAGTTAATTTTCAGATAGAAAATATGTTTTGAGGAGGTCACTCCCCCACAACCCTCAGGGCAAGGGTTTTAAGTTATGGCCTGGGGGCATATAAGAACGATGTTGGCACAATGTATTATTTATTATTTATTCCTTTAGACCAGGGCACTTCGTATCGAAAATGTTGTCGTAGAAACTTCGAAAAGGGATCATTCAATGTGAAATTGGAGTGGCTTATGCCCTCTTTAATAGTCGAAAGTGATTGGAAGGCAACTAATACCCCTTCCACGCCCACCATTTCCCGAAACACATCCAATCAAAATTTTGAGATAGCCATTTTGTTCAGCGTAGTTGATGTTCAGATAGAAAACATAATTTTGAGGAGGTCACAAACCCCAACCCTCAGGGCAAGGGTTGTAAGTTATGCCCTGGGGCATATAAGGTTTTTATAGAAAGCGTTGTCACAGAAACTTCAAAAAAGGGTCAGTCGATTGGAAATTCAAAGGGCTATGGCCCTTTTTAATAGTCGTAAGTGATTGAAGGGCAACTAACCCCCTCTCACGCCCACCTTTTCCCCAAACACATCCAATCAAAATTTTGAGATAGCCCATTTAGTCAAAGTAGTTTTAAGTTCTGGAAATTAGGTCTTTGAGGATGACAACCCCTCACAGCTCTCAGGGCAAGGGCTGTAAGTTATTCCCGTGGGGCATATACGGTTTTTATAGAACGCGTTACGTAGAAACTTCAAAAAGGGCTCATTTGATTGGAAATTGAATGGGTAGTGCCCTTTTTAAAAGTCAAAAGTGATTGAAAGGCAACTAACACCCCTTCCACGCCCACCATTTCCCCAAACCTATCCAATCAAAATTTTGAGATAGCCATTTTGTTCCACGCAGTTTAAAGTTTAGGAAATTATATCTTTGAGCAGGACTCTCCCTCCACAGTCTTCAGGGCAAGGTTTATAAGTTATGCTCTGGGGGCGTATAAGGTGTTTACTGAAATCTTTCTCGTAGAAACTTGAGAAAGTACTAATTCGATCGGAAATTCAAATGGCTAGTGCCCTTTTTAATAGTCAAAAGTGATTTAACGGCAACTGACCCCCCCCTCTCACCCCCGCCTTTTCCCCAAACACATCCAATTAAAATTTTTAGATAGCCATTTTGTTCAACGTAGTTGAAAGTTTTAGAACTTAGGTGTTTAAGAATGACCACCCCCCCCCCCCCAAAGCCCGCAGGGCACGGGTGGTAAGTTATACCCGGGGGGCATATAAGGTTTTTATTGAAACCGTTGTCGTAGAAGCTTCAAAAGGGCTCATTCAATTGAAAATTGAAAGTGCTAGTGCCTTTTTTAATAGTTGAAAGTGATTGGAGAGCAACTAACGCCCATCTCACGCCCACCATTTTCCCAAACACATTCAATCAAAATTTTGAGATATCTATTTTGTTTACAGTAGTCGAAAGTTCTGCAAATTAGGTCTTTTAGGATGATAACCCCCTCAGAGCCCTCAGTGTAAGGGTTGTAAGTTATGCCCTGGGGCATATAAGGTTTATATAGAAAGTTGTTGTAGAAATTTCAAAAAGGGCTCATTTGATTGGAAATTAAAATTGCCCTTTTTAATAGTCGAAAGTGAGTGGAGAGTAATTAACCCCCCTCTCACACCCACCATTTCCCCAAAACATTCAATCAAAGTTTATAGATAGCCATTTTATTCAACGTAGTTGAAAGTTCTGGAAATTATGTATTTAAGGATGACAACCCCCCCCCTCCCAGAGCCCCAAGGGTAAAGGTTGTAAGTTATACCTTGGGGGCATATAAGGTTTTTATAGATAGAGTTGTCGTAAAGCTTCAAAAGGAGCTCATTCAGTTGGAAATTGAGAGGGCTAGTGCCCTTTTTAATAATCAAAAATGATTGGAGGGTAACTAACCCCCTCTCACGCCCACCATTCCTCCAAACACATCCAATCAAAATTTTCAGATAGCCATTTTTTTCAACGTAGTAGAAAATTATGGAAATTAGGTCTTTTAGAATGACAACTCCCCCCCCCCCGCCCTCAGGGCAAGGGTTGTAAGTTATGGCCTAGGATATGAGGTTTTTATTGAAAGTTTTGTCGTAGAAACTTCAAAAGGGCTCATTTGATTGGAAATTGAAAAGGGCTAGTGCCATTTTTAACAGTTGAAAGGGATTGGAGAGCGAGTAACGCCCCTCTCACGCCCACCATTTCCCCAAACGCATCCAATCAAAATTTTGAGATAGCCATTTTGTTTAACGTAGTTGAAAGTTCTGGAAATTAGGTCTTAGAGGATGACAACTACCCTAACAGCCCTTAGGGCAAGGGTTGTATTAGGGAGAGGGTTGTACGGTTTTTATAGAACACGTTACGTAGAAACTTCAAAAAGGGCTCATTTGATTGGAAATCGAAATGGCTAGTGCCCTTTTTAAAAGTCAAAAGTAATTGGAAGGTAACTAACACCCCTTCCACGCTCACCATTTCCCCAAACACATCCAATCAAAATTTTGAGATAGCCATTTTGTTCCACGCAGTTTAAAGTTTAGGAAATTATATCTTTGAGCAGGACTCTCCCTCCACAGTCTTCAGGGCAAGGTTTATAAGTTATGCTCTGGGGGCGTATAAGGTGTTTACTTAAATCTTTCTCGTAGAAACTTGAGAAAGTGCTAATTCGATTGGAAATTCAAATGGCTAGTGTCCTTTTTAATAGTCCAAAGTGATTTAACGGCAAATAACCCCCCCCCCTCTCACCCCCGCCTTTTCCCCAAACACATCCAATCAAAATTTTTAGATAGCCATTTTATTCAACGTAGTTGAAAGATTTGGAACTTAGGTCTTTAAGGATGACAACCCCCCCCCCCGCAAAGCCCTCAGGGTAAGGGTTGTAAGTTATGCCCTGGGGGCATATAAGGTTTTTATTGAAAGCGTTGTCGTAGAAACTTCAAAAGGGCTCATTCAATTGAAAATTGAAAGGGCTAGTGCCTTTTTTAATCGATGAAAGTGATTGGAGAGCGACTAACGCCCTTCTCGCGCCCACCATTTTCCCAAACACATTCAATCGAAATTTTGAGACATCTATTTTGTTTAACGTAGTTGAAAGTTCTGCAAATTAGGTCTTTTAGGATGATAACCCCTTCAGAGCCCTCAGTGTAAGGGTTGTAAGTTATGCCCTGGGGCATATAAGGTTTATATAGAAAGTTGTTGAAGTTAATTCAGAAAGGGCTTATTTTGATTGATAATGTAAATTGGTATTTTTAAGAGTAGAAAGTAAGTGGAGAGCAATTAACCCTCCTCTCACACCCACCATTTCCCCAAAACATTCAATCAAAGTTTACAGATAGCCATTTTATTCAACGTAGTTGAAAGTTCTGGAAATTATGTATTTAAGGATGACAACCCCCCCCCCCCCCAGAGCCCCAAGGGTAAAGGTTGTAAGTTATACCTTGGGGGCATATAAGGTTTTTATAGATAGAGTTGTCGTAAAGCTTCAAAAGGAGCTCATTCAGTTGGAAATTGAGAGGGCTAGTGCCCTTTTTAATAATCGAAAGTGATTGGAGGGTAACTAACTCCCCTCTCACGCCCACCATTTCTCCAAACACATCCAATCAAAATGTTCAGATAGCCATTTTTTTCAACGTAGTAGAAAGTTATTGAAATTAGGTCTTTGAGAATGACACACCCCCCCCCCAGCCCTCAGGGCAAGGGTTGTAAGTTATGCCCTGGGGATATATAAGGTTTTTATTGAAAGTGTTGTCGTAAAAACTTCAAAAGGGCTCATTTGATTGGAAATTGAAAGGGCTTTTGCCTTTTTTAATAGTTGAAAACGATTGGAGAATGAGTAACACCCTTCTCACGACCACCATTTCCCCAAACACATCCAGTCAAAATTTTGAGTTAGCCAGTTTTTTAATGTAGTTGAAAGTTCTGGAAATTAGGTCTTAGAGGATGAAAACTACCCAAACAGCCCTTAGGGTAAGGGCTGTAATTTATGCCCTGGGGGCATATAAGGTGTTTATAGAAAGCGTTGTCGTTTCAAAAAGGGCTCATTCGATTAGAAATCAAAAGCCTAGTTCCCTTTTTCATAGTCGAAAGTGATTGGAAGGCTTAACATTTTTATAGTAAAGATCGATGTGGGTATAATGTATTATTTTGTGTTGTTGTAGTTGTTTATACCAGGGCACTTCGTATCGAAGGAGTTGTGAACTTCAAAAAGGGTTCATTTGATTGAAAATAGAAAGGGCTGATGCCCTTTTTGATAGTCGAAAGTGATTGGAGGGCAACTAATCCCCCTCCGACGCCCACCCTCTCATTTGCCCATTATGTTTAAAAACTAAATATTGCCTTAAGATTAAATCAAAATGCACTGTGTTAATACTAATTCCCAGTAAGGCATCTCACCAGTATCCCAAGAACGACTGAAGATTATGTTCAAACTTTCGGGGCTACTTCTGCTCTTAAAATTTAACCAAATCAAAATAGTGTAAGTGTATCCAAGCTATCATAGAAAATAAACAGATTTTTTTTGCGAATGGTATCAAGTTTTCCATTTCAGGTCAACTAGAGAGGCCAAACTATAAAGTCTTAAAAAAACGAAAAGATTTAAAGCATTATTTTCTTTTCCTCTGAAAAGACTATGTCAATATAAAACGAACAGAAATTAATAAAAAAAACTTTTTCCACAAAATAAGTTATTCAAACACTAAAAACGATGCACTTTACTGAAAAAATTATAAATGTTTTTACTTTTATAACTCTCATAAATCAAATAATATTAACATTTTGATCACTAAACATCAGTATATGTATATTAAACTGACAATGTACATTCATTAGTATTTTTTCAGTAGAGTGCAAATTCTGTTCTGGCCTCGGGAAGGCATAGGGGTTTTGAGCCCCATTTATGTTAATTTCTGCTCGTATTGAGTTTGATTCAGTTATTTATTGTAATTTCTGTTCGTTTTGGGTTTCATTTATTTATCGATGCTGATTTGTGGTAGTTTCACGCTTGGTAGATTATTTGATTTTTGATCATTTTTTGTTTAATAGAGTTCTTTACTTTTCTTTGAAAAACTTATTTTGTGGGAAAAGTTTTTTTAATTAATTTCTGTTCGTTTTATATTGAAATGGTCTTTTCAGGGAAAAAGAAAATAATACTTTAATTCTTTTCGCTTTTTTTAAGAGTTTAACGGCGCTACAAACGGAAAAAAGTGATTTTCCTTCTTGTTCAATGTGGGGAACTGTAAAAACGGAAACGGAAACAAAATTTGCACTTTACTGAGAAAAAAATACATATTTTTACTTTTATAACTTTAATAAATCAAATAATATTAACATTTTGATAACTAAATATTAGTAAATGTATATTAAACTGACAATGCAAATTGATTTGTATTTTTTTCAGTAAAGGGCAAATTTTGTTCTGGCCTTGGGAAGGCATAGGGGTTTTGAGCCCAACTTATGTTAATTTCTGCTCGTTTTGAGTTTGACTCGGTTATTTATTGTAATTTCTGTTCGTTTTGGGTTTCATTTATTTATCGATGCTGATTTGTGGTAGCTTCACGCTTGGTAGATTATTTGATTTTAGTTTTGCTGATTTTTTGTTTAATGCCGTTCTTTACTTTTCTTTGAAAAACTTATTTTGTCGAAAAAGTGTTTTTAATTAATTTCTGTTCGTTTTTTTAAGACTTTATAGTTTGGCCTGATATTTGTATGCTGAAGAAAAATTTTCAGTAACTTTTAACAACATACACCCTTTTAATAATCTGGACAAAAATAGTAGTGTTTAATTTCGTTTCATACCTCCTCTAGTTGATCAGAAATGGAAAACTTGATTCCATTCGCAAAAAAAAATCTGTTTACTTTCTTTGATAGTTTGCATACACTTACGCTATTTTGATTTGGTTAAATTTTAAGGGCAGAAGTAGCCCCGAAAGTTTGAACATAATACCCTCAATCTTTCTCGGGATACTGCTGAGATGCCTTATTGGGAATTAGCATTAACACAGTGAATTTTGATTTAATCTTAAGGCAACACTTAGTTTTTAAACATAATGGACAAATGGGAGAGTGGGCATGGGAGGGGGATTAGTTGCCCTACAATCACTTTCGACTATTAAGAAGGGCATCAGCCCTTTCTATTTTCAATCGAATGAGCCCTTTTCGAAGTTATTACGACAACTCCTTCGATACGAAGTACCCTGGTCTAAACAACAACAACAACAAAAAATAATACATTATACCCAAATGTACCTTTACTATAAAAATGTCAAGCCTTCCAATCACTTTCGACTATTAAAACGGGCACTAGGCCTTTCGATTTCCAACCAAATGAGCCCTTTTTGAAACGACAACGCTTTTTATAAACACCTTGTATGCCCCAAGGGCATAAATTGCAACACTAACCCTGAGGGCTGTTAGGGTTGTTGTCATCCTCTAAGACCTGATTTCCAGATCTTTCAACTACGTTAAACAAAATGGCTATCTCAAAATTTTGATTGGATGTGTTTGGGGAAATAGTGGGCGTAAGAGGGGCGGCAGTCGCTCTCCAATCAGTTTCAAATATTAAAAATGGCACTAGCCCTCTCAAATTCCAATCAACTGAGCCTTTTTGAAGTTTCTACAACAAAACTTTGAATAAAAATCTTATATGTCTCCAGGGCATAACTTCCAACCCTTGCCCTGAGGGCTGGGGGGGGGTCATTCTCAAAGAACTAATTTCCAGAACTTTCTACTACGTTCAACAAAATGGCTATATGAAAATTTTGATTGGATGTGTTTGGAGGAATGGTGGGCGTGAGAGGGGGTCCAATCACTTTCGACTATTAAAAAGGGCACTAGCCCTCTCAATTCCAAACGAAAGAGCCCCTTTTGAAGTTTTACGACAATTCTATCTATAAAAACCTTATATGTCCCCTACAACCTTTGCCTTTGGGGCTCTGGGGGGTTTGTCATCCTTAAACACATAATTTCCAGAACTTTCAACTATGTTGAAAAAAATGGCTATCTCTAAACTTTGATTGAATGTGTTTGGGGAAATGATGGGCGTAAGAAATGGGGGGTTAATTACTCTCCACTCACTTTCGGCTATTAAAAAGGGCAATTTCAATTTCGGATCAAATGAGCCCTTTTTGAAATTTCGACAAAAACTTTCTATATAAACTTTCTATGACACCAGGGCATAACTTTCAACCTTTGCACTGAGGGCTCTGAGGGGGTTATAATCCTAAATGACCTAATTTCAAGAACTTTCAACTAAGTTGAACAAAATGGATATCTCGAAATTTTGACTGCATGTGTTTGGGAAATGGTGGGCGTGAGAGGGACGTTAATCGCTCTCCAATCACTTTCAACTATTAAAAAAGGCACTAGCCCCTTCAATTTCCAATTGAATGAGCCCTTTTGAAGTTTCTACGACAACGCTTTCAATAAAAACCTTATATGCCCCCGGGGAATAACTTACAACCTTGCCCTGAAGGCTGTGGGGGGGGGGGGGGAGGGGGTGTCATCCTTAAAGACCTAATTTCCAAACTTTTCAACTACGTTGAATAAAATGGGTATCTAAAAATTTTGATCGGATGTGTTTATGGAAACGGTGGGCGTGATAGTGGGGTTAGTTGCCCTCAAATCACTTTCTACTATTAAAAAGGGCACTAGCCCTTTGAATTTCCAATCGATTTAGCCCCTTTTTCAATTTTCTACGACAAAGATTTCAATAAAAACCTTATATGCCGCCGGGGCATAACTTATAACCCTAGCCCTGAAGACTGTGGGGGGAGTGTCCTGCTCAAAGGTAGAATTTCCTGAACTTTAAGTGCGTGGAACAAAATGGCTAGCTAAAAATTTTTATTGGATATCTTTGGGGAATTGGTGGGTGTGGAAGGGGTGTTAGTTGCCTTTCAATCACTTTCGACTATTAAAAAGGGCCCTAGCCATTTCAATTTCCAATTGAATGAGCCCTTTTTGAAGTTTCTACGGCAACGCACTCTATAAAAACCTTATATGCTCCCAGGACATAACTTACAACCCTTGCCCTGTGGGGGGGGGGGTTGTCATCCTCAAAGACCTAATTTCCAGAACTTAAAACTACGTTGAAGAAAATGGCTATATCAAAGTTTTCATTGGATGTGTTTGGGGAAAAGGTGGCCGTGAGAGGCGGGTTAGTTGCCCTCCAATCACTTTTGACTATTAGAAAGGGCACTAGCCCTTTGAATTTCCAATCGAATGAGCCTTTTTTGAAGTTTCTACGACATCACCTTCTATAAAAAGCCTTATATGCCCCCAGGGCATAACTTACAACCCTCGCTCTGAGGGCTGTGGGGAGTGTCCTGTTCAAAAACATAATTTCTGTCTTGGAATCGACTATGTTGAACAAAACGGCCATCTCAAAGTTTTTATTGGATATGTTAGGAGAAATGGTGGGCGTGAAAGGGGTGTTAGTCGCCTTCCAATCACTTTCGACTATTAAAAAGGCACAAGCCACTACAAGTTCCAACAGAATGAGCCCTCTTCGAAATTTCTACGACAACTTCTTCCATACGAAGTGCCCTGCTCTAAAGGAAAAAATTAATGAATAATACATTTTGCCATCGTTCTTATATGCCCCCAGGGCATAACTTAAAACCCTTGCCCTGAGGGTTATGGGGGAGTGTCCTCCTCAAAAACATATTTTCTATCTGGAAATCAATTACGCTGAACAAAATGGCTATCTGAAAATTTTGATTGGATGTGTTTGGGGGAATGACGGGCGTGGAGGGGGGGGGCTAGTTTCTCTCCAATCACTTTTGACTATTAAAAAGAGCACTAGCAACTGCAATTTCCTATCGAATGAGCCCTTTTCGAAGTTTCTACGACAAAACTTCGATACGAAGTGCCCTGGTATGTTAAAAAAAAAAAAAAAATACATCGTACCAACATCGTTCTTTACTTAGGCAGCGCGATTGCGCTCGCGCTGCCTATGATTAATGGAGATGATTTTGGGTCTGATTCTTTAATAATAAATTAATTATATTCCGAAACATTACTTGTGTTGACGCTTGTTGATTGTTTCATTGAGGTTAAAGGTCATATGAGGTAGTTAAAGAGTTGTATAAACGAAGAGGAGCCCCCTCCTTCCTTTTTCAGTGAAACGTTACAGCTGAGTTGTTTAGCCATTCGATCACCAAATTACGTATGAGAAAAGTGCTAAAAAAAGACATATTGCTTGCTTTTCTTGGATTGTACAACCATTATAAGAAAAATGGGCAGGAATATTTCTGTTGGTGATAGGCTTAGTAGAAAATTAGCTTTTAAATGGTTATTTTGTCATTTGTTTTTCTCATGATAGGGTGACCAAATCCATAATTTCGGTAATATAACCAGATGTGTCAGTTGGGGTAAGGGGGGGGGCATCCTTTCCTTATGTTTTGAATTTTTCTTTTAGCATTTTCATTGACAAAGCTTTATTTTGGTATTTTCACTGATTTTTTTAAGATCTAAACTTACCCCCCCCCCCCCCACGATTTTCATGAATTTGTGGCACTGAACACAGCAAGAGTCGTAAATATTTTTGGTTATAAAACTAAAAATAGTTTGTTTGTCGATTTGGCTTCCGAATGGCGTAATTGATCGTTCTGTACCTTTTATTCTAGGAATAGAAAAATATACTGAAGTTCTAACCATAATTAAACTAACAACAAGGTCTAAGAAAAGAAAGGTTAAGAATCCCCGATGCTCTGTTTCCCGAATCATTGAATTCTTCTATTGAATTCTATCGTAAAGATTAGTTTTGTTTTCATCTTATGGTTAATTTAGACGTTATTAACTTTGACAACGTCGCCAACGGTTTAGAATTATTTGATGGACTTCCAAATGGAAAATTTTCCCCAATCAGTTTACTATTCAGCTTAGCCCTGTAGTGGCGCTGCAAATTTCGGACAAAAATTTAGGAGAGGGATATCGAACCCCTACCCCCTTAGATACAGAATTGGTGGTGGGGGGGGGGGGGTAAAATTTTAGATAAAAGTGCTAAAACTGTCAAATTACATAGAAAATAACATAAATTTCAGAATTACTCAAAGAATTTCAAGCTTTCGACTCCAAAAACCTTATCCCTAGATACGAGCGGGGATGAAAATATCAGCGCTAAAAGATCCACCTAAAAACACGGAAAAGGGGAATCAATAATCAAAAGAGTTCTGCATGTTGTTTTTCTCAGGATGATCGTTTCATGCTGCTAATTTAGGTTAGTCGAATTTAATGGTTTTGAATTGGCTCTTTATCTGTGTTTCTTGCTCAAAGCCTCTGTAGCTTCACCCTCTTTTCAAATCTAGGAAAGCAACATTAAAGGCTAGGACTTTTCAGGGTCGCATGCAGGGAATTTCTCTTTACTGCCAAACACTAACGCCACTAATTACAGAAGAAAGCAATTTCTTATGGAAGCACAGAGACTATTACTCATACATAATTTGTCAGTGCTTCCATTTTCCCCCATAAAGATCAGGGATTTCCCGAGTTTTACTAAGAGAAAACTAGATTCGCTGAAAATTGCCCCAAAAATGAACGCTAACGAGAAATAACTATTTGTATTTCGCATTAACACTCGTGTATATGCAAATATATATTTTCGAAAAGATCCTAATTTTCTTTTGAGAGAATTCGAGAAATCCCCAAATTTTTCGGGGAAATAAGATATTAAGTGAATGAGGCTTGGCTTCTCTCTGAGGATACAATTTATAGACTCGTCTACCAACAAGTTAGCGGGAGTGCTCAGGGCCTCCCACATAACCACAAAACAAATCTTACTAGTTGGCAAAGACTCAAGCTTAACCTTGCAGAGAATCAGCCACCGTCGCGACCTAGATTAAAGTAAAAGGTTTTTCATTTGGTAACAAGGAATCTGACTGCCAAATATAAATTAAATTAACGTCAACGTCATGTCAAACTAATATAAATTAAACGAACGTCAACGTCAAAATTCATATGGGAACCTAACGTCATGGTTTATTTTAAGAAAAAATGAATTTGCTTTTTAGATTTATTCTTTAATACTCGGATCAAAGTCGATGGTATTTTTCGTTTTTCGTCTTCGTGCGTTTTCTTTACGAGGAGATTCGTTTTCAACTTCAATAGATGGCTCTAGTGGCAATGTCCAGGTACTTGCGATCTTAGCAGTTTTCTTCTTTGTAAAACTAAGACTTTCGCGATCAAAACTGAGGGGTACTATACCCAGATCACCACTGAATCTGTTTTTGGCTATCTGGAAGGAGAAAAAGGGAGATTATACAAAGTAACGTAAAAGAATGATACACAATTCACATATAAGTATATAAGTATATATATATATATATATATATATATATATATATATATATATATATATATATATATATATATATATATATATATATATATATATATATATATATATATATATATATATATATATATATATATATATATATATATATATATATATATATATATATATATATATTATCAGTCAAAAGTTTACAACCAAGATTAGTATTAAATAGTTTTACAGTTCATGCTGACTTCCCATAGAATAAAAAATGTGTAATTTGTGTGTGTCTTTTAAGCATTTTTGAGAGAATCTAAGCTACCCCTGGGCATAGATCAGTCAAAAATTTACAAGAAAGATTAGTATTAAATAGTTTTCCAGTTCATACTGACTTCCCATATAAAAAACTATGTATTTTGTGTGTGTCTTTAAAGCATTTTTAAGAGAAGCTAAGCTACCCCTGTGCAAAGATCAGTCAAAATTTTACAAGCAAGATTAGTATTAAATAGTTTTCCAGTTCATGCTGACTTCCCATATAAAAAACTATGTATTTTGTGTGTGTCTTTAAAGCATTTTTAAGAGAAGCTAAGCTACCCCTGGGCATAGATCAGTCAAAAGTTTACAAGCAAGATTAGTATTAAATAGTTTTCCAGTTCATACTGACTTCCCATATAAAAAACTATGTATTTTGTGTGTTTCTTTATAGCATTTTTAAGAGAAGCTAAGCTACCCCTGTGCAAAGATCAGTCAAAATTTTACAAGCAAGATTAGTATTAAATAGTTTTCCAGTTCATGCTGACTTCCCATATAAAAACTATGTATTTTGTGTGTGTCTTTTAAGCATTTTTGAGAGAAGCTAAGCTACCCCTGGGCATAGATCAGTCAAAAATTTACAAGCAAAATTAGTATTAAATAGTTTTCCAGTTCATGCTGACTTCCCATATAAAAAACTATGTATTTTGCGTGTGTCTTTAAAGCATTTTTAAGAGAAGCTAAGCTACCCCTGTGCATAGATCAGTCAAAAGTTTACAAGCAAGATTAGTATTAAATAGTTTTTCAGTTCATGCTGACTTCCCATATAAAAAACTATGTATTTTGTGTGTGTCTTTAAAGCATTTTTAAGAGAAGCTAAGCTACCCCTGTGCATAGATCAGTCAAAAGTTTACAAGCAAGATTAGTATTAAACAGTTTTCCAGTTCATGCTGACTTCCCATGTAAAAAAATATGTATTTTGTGTGTGTCTTTAAAGCATTTTTAAGAGAAGCTAAGCTACCCCTGGGCATAGATCAGTCAAAAGTTTACAAGCAAGATTAGTATTAAATAGTTTTTCAGTTCATGCTGACTTCCCACATAAAAAACTATGTATTTTGTGTGTGTCTTTAAAGCATTTTTAAGAGAAGCTAAGCTACCCCTGTGCATAGATCAGTCAAAAGTTTACAAGCAAGATTAGTATTAAATAGTTTTCCAGTTCATACTGACTTCCCATATAAAAAACTATGTATTTTGTGTGTTTCTTTAAAGCATTTTTAAGAGAAGCTAAGCTACCCCTGTGCATAGATCAGTCAAAAGTTTACAAGCAAGATTAGTATTAAATAGTTTTCCAGTTCATGCTGACTTCCCATATAAAAAACTATGTATTTTGTGTGTGTCTTTAAAGCATTTTTAAGAGAAGCTAAGCTACCCCTGGGCATAGATCAGTCAAAAGTTTACAAGAAAGATTAGTATTAAATAGTTTTCCAGTTCATGCTGACTTCCCATATAAAAAACTATGTATTTTGCGTGTGTCTTTTAAGCATTTTTGAGAGAATCTAAGCTACCCCTGGGCATAGGTCAGTCAAAAATTTACAAGCAAGATTAGTATTAAATAGTTTTTCAGTTCATGCTGACTTCCCAAAGAAAAAACTATGTATTTTTGTGTGTCTTTAAAGCATTTTTAAGAGAAGCTAAGCTACCCCTGTGCATAGATCAGTCAAAAGTTTACAAGCCAGATTAGTATTAAACAGTTTTCCAGTTCATGCTGACTTCCCATGTAAAAAAATATGTATTTTGTGTGTGTCTTTAAAGCATTTTTAAGAGAAGCTAAGCTACCCCTGGGCATAGATCAGTCAAAAGTTTACAAGCAAGATTAGTATTAAATAGTTTTTCAGTTCATGCTGACTTCCCACATAAAAAACTATGTATTTTGTGTGTGTCTTTAAAGCATTTTTAAGAGAAGCTAAGCTACCCCTGTGCATAGATCAGTCAAAAGTTTACAAGCAAGATTAGTATTAAATAGTTTTCCAGTTCATGCTGACTTCCCATATAAAAAACTATGTATTTTGTGTGTTTCTTTAAAGCATTTTTAAGAGAAGCTAAGCTACCCCTGGGCATAGATCAGTCAAAAGTTTACAAGCAAGATTAGTATTAAATAGTTTTCCAGTTCATGCTGACTTCCCATATAAAAAACTACGTATTTTATTTGTGTCTTTAAAGCATTTTTAAGAGAAGCTAAGCTACCCCTGGGCATAGATCAGTCAAAAGTTTACAAGCCAGATTAGTATTAAATAGTTTTTCATTTCATTCTGACTTCCCATATAAAAAACTATGTATTTTGTGTGTGTCTTTAAAGCATTTTTCAGAGAAGCTAAGCTACCCCTGGGCATAGATGAGTCAAAAGTTTACAAGCAAGATTAGTATTAAATAGTTTTCCAGTTCATGCTGACTTCCCATATAAAAAACTATGTATTTTGTGTGTGTCTTTAAAGCATTTTTAAGAGAAGCTAAGCTACCCCTGTGCATAGATCAGTCAAAAGTTTACAAGCAAGATTAGTATTAAAGAGTTTTCCAGTTCATGCTGACTTCCCATAGAATAAAAAATGTGTAATTTTGTGTGTCTTTTAAGCATTTTTGAGAGAAGCTAAGCTACCCCTGGGCATAGGTGAGTCAATAATTTACAAGAAAGATTAGTATTATATAGTTTTACCGTTAATGCTGACTTCCCATAGAAAAAACTATCTATTTTTGTGTGTCTTTAAAGCATTTTTAAGATAAGCTAAGCTACCCCTGTGCATAGATCAGTCAAAAGTTTACAAGCAAGATTAGTATTAAATAGTTTTACAGTTTATGCTGACTTCCCATATAAAAAACTATGTATTTTGTGTGTGTCTTTAAAGCATTTTTAAGAGAAGCTAAGCTACCCCTGTGCATAGATGAGTCAAAAGTTTACAAGCAAGATTAGTATTAAATAGATTTACAGTTCATGCTGACTTCCCATATAAAAAACTATGTATTTTGTGTGTGTCTTTAAAGCATTTTTAAGAGAAGCTAAGCTACCCCTGTGCATAGATCAGTCAAAAGTTTACAAGCCAAATTAGTATTAAATAGTTTTACAGTTCATGCTGACTTCCCATATAAAAAAACTATGTAATTTTGTGTGTCTTTTAAGCATTTTTGAGAGAAACTAAGCTACCCCTGGGCATAGATCAGTCAAAAGTTTACAAGCAAAATTAGTATTAAATAGATTTCCAGTTCATGCTGACTTCCCATATATAAAACTATGTATTTTGTGTGTGTCTTTAAAGCATTTTTAAGAGAAGCTATGCTACCCCTGGGCATAGATCAGTCAAAAGTTTACAAGCAAGATTAGTATTAAATAGTTTTTCAGTTCATGCTGACTTCCCACATAAAAAAATATGTATTTTGTGTGTGTCTTTAAAGCATTTTTAAGAGAAGCTAAGCTACCCCTGTGCATAGATCAGTCAAAAGTTTACAAGCAAGATTAGTATTAAACAGTTTTCCAGTTCATGCTGACTTCCCATATAAAAAACTATGTATTTTGTGTGTGTCTTTAAAGCATTTTTAAGAGAAGCTAAGCTACCCCTGGGCATAGATCAGTCAAAAGTTTACAACCAAGATTAGTATTAAATAGTTTTTCCGTTCATGCTGACTTCCCATATAAAAAACTATGTATTTTGTGTGTGTCTTTAAAGCATTTTTAAGAGAAGCTAAGCTACCCCTGTGCATAGATCAGTCAAAAGTTTACAAGTAAGATTAGTATTAAATAGTTTTCCAGTTCATGCTGACTTCCCATATAAAAAACTATGTATTTTGTGTGTGTCTTTAAAGCATTTTTAAGAGAAGCTAAGCTACCCCTGGGCATAGATGAGTCAAAAGTTTACAAGCAAGATTAGTATTAAATAGTTTTTCAGTTCATGCTGACTTCCCAAATAAAAAACTATGTATTTTGTGTGTGTCTTTAAAGCATTTTTAAGAGAAGCTAAGCTACCCCTGGGCATAGATGAGTCAAAAGTTTACAAGCAAGATTAGTATTAAATAGTTTTTCAGTTCATGCTGACTTCCCATATAAAAAAAGATGTATTTTGTGTGTGTCTTTAAAGCATTTTTAAGAGAAGCTAAGCTACCCCTGGGCATAGATGAGTCAAAAGTTTACTAGCAAGATTAGTACTAAACAGTTTTTAGTTTATGTTGATTTCCCATATAAAAAAACTGTATATTTTTGTGTGTCTTTAAAGTATTTTTGATAGAAGCTAAGCTACCTCTGGGCCATAGATCAGTCAAAAGTTTAGAAGTAATATTAGCATTAAATAGTTTTTCAGTTCATGCTGACTTCCCATATAAAAAAAACTGTGTGTTATTGTGTATAATGTAATGCTTTTAAAGTAATGAATTACTGAGAAGCCCATTTTTTAATCACCTAAAAATATTTCTGTGGGGCCCTCATCAGTGGCTGTCTTTTCTATTCCACTTAGCAACAATTGAAATATTTTGTGGTCACGCAAAATTTTGTCAATCTTACCTATTTTACCACTACTACTACTAATAATGAATTGTACAAAAAGGTGAAACAAAATATTTAAACATTGACTTAGCCATGGAAACTTTCATTTGAACCCTTTAAATGTAAGACCCGTTAAATTGAAGTTTTGTAGCCCCTCCCCGCCAAGCTTTGAAAAATGCCTTCTTATTTCTACTAAACAACTCTCTATGATCTTCCGGTTCGCTGCTAACAGTGGAGGAAACAAACGAAAAAAAAAATTAGAACCAATCAATACTACCCATGCAAAAAAGTTAATTTTCCTTTTTGGTCATACCAAGGGACTAAGTTTCTTCAATAGGAATTTCAGTGATGGCAAATCCAATGGAGTTCTCTTTGCTTTGTGATGACGCAATTTTTTAGGGGTTTCTCGCTATTATTTGAAATTTCCTCAAGTGTGTCGCTTGCCAGTTTTTTTTTTGTTTTTATTTTAAATTTTTGTTTTATTTTTGGTTACTAGGGACCGTGGTTCGTCCTTTAATAGAATGCATCATAAACCATTTTGATCATATCCACTTGCGGGAGCAGCTTAGCGCAGCGGAAGATGCGTTGGGTGAATACCCGGAGATGGATGGATCGAAACCTCATCGAACCTCACTAGGCCCGAGGCACAGTGCTTTTTGGTTAGGTTTCGATTCATCGATCACTGAAGCTGCTCTTGATAACAATTATATATACAATTATCAGAAAGGAAAGCCGTTTTCTTTTCCTTGGTGCATCAGTGTCTCTGGACTAGAGCTTGATTTTTACTGTTACAACTTAGTTCGTTCTTTACTGTGAGTCAAGGGACAGGAAGTTTCATATATAGGGGTTTTGGACAAGGTGGTTCTAATGGTTTACTTTTTGTTTTGATCTGACTCTTTTTTTTTAGGAATTATGGTTTTTATATTTCTTAACATTGGACGTGATCGTCTCTTACTAGGTTGCTAGCTACCGCTGCAACCCGGATTAATCGGGTTTATCACGGATTTTATAACGTTCCAAGTCTTGCCAGGGTTACCTTCTACTTTTCTAAAACGATCGCTCAGAAAATCTACGTTAGCTTTACAGAGGAGGCTGTTCAAATTATTACTATATGCTTTATAAATATTCATATTACTAACATCATTACTTAACACTGATTTCTTATATAAAATTTAAATAATCCCAATTTGTACTGAGCTATATTGGTCCTTTATGTAATGTTCGTGGAAAACTAGAAAGGGGTCCCTCAGTCCCAAGTTTGAACTTATATTTTCCTTATTAAGGGTTAAAATCTACTGGCAGGCGGCCAACAATGGGGCAAAACACATTTTGTCCATGGTTTTTCCCTATTTTGCTCTCTTTCCTTTGTTTTCCTTATAATTACTTTATAGTCTCAAATTTCCAGGGGGGCCATGGCCCCCCCCTGTCCTCCTTGCCAGCGCCTAACTCTCCATATGCAAAATTGAATTAACAAAGAAAAAGTAAGACAAATAAAAATAATTTCGTAAAGGAATTTTGTCAAATCCCCCCTGTGAAAAATTTCCCCTGGAAAGTTCACCCCTGGATATTTTCTTCCCTACAGAAAATTATTCCCATGGAAACCCAACCCTAGCAGAAAATTCCTCCCTCTCACCAAAAAAATTCTGTATACTACCCAATAGAAAATAATATGCGTAACCAGTGAGAAAATTTTATAATATAATCGTCTGTCCCCTTGAACTTAGGGGGGGGGGGGGTATGTTATCTCCAAAAGCATGGTTTTGGGACTTTTAACTATGCTCAACAAAATGGCTATCTAAAAATTTTGATCAGAGGATTTTGGAAAAAAAGGGCCTGGAAGGAGGGCTAGTTGCCCTCGAATCTTTTTGGTCACTTAAAAATTAAACTTGAATTTCGGTTCAATTGAGCTCACTTCGGATGTTCTAGAACCATTCTGGCAAAACTCTTCTGGCAAAATATGCAAAAATCCACATTTTTGCAGATAGGAGCTTAAAACCTCTACAATAGGACTCTCTGATACGCTGATATTGTGAAGATTCAGATTATTGTACTAAGATTCTATGACTTTTTGGGGTTGTTTTCCTCTTATTCCGAAAATCCGAAAAATTTTCTAAGCCTTTTCTGAGTAATACGGCTGAATAAGGTGGGTACCTTTAGTGCCTTTTTTCAGTAGTAAAAAAGGCTGTGTAATAGCAAAGTGACGAGAAAGCTGTCGAGTGAAAATTCTGAGACAGTCAATTGATTTTAAATTAAAAGAAAGATCTATGGTGGAATTCCCCTCGTGTGGAAAACTTTTCCCAAGAAATTGCCCCTAACGGGAATCCCACCACACAAAAATTTTCCAGAGAAATTCCAATCCTACTGAGAATTCCCCCGGGAAAACTCCAACAGCACATTTCCACCTGTAAAATGGGTTTACCAACATGAAAGTAAGACAAATAAAACAAATTTTGGTTTGTGAGTTCAGTGAAATTCCCTCCATGTAAAATTCCCCGTAGAAAATTCAACCCCAGAAACTTGCATCCTAATGGAAAGTTTTCTTTGTAGGAAACCTATCCCCGAAAACTCCCCCCCCCCTGAAGAATTCCGGAACACTTCCCAATAACAACTACTACATGCAAACACAGTACAAATTTCATAACTTGTGGACCTTTTTCCGGGGGCTCTGGGTCAGGGAGGGGGGATCATTTCATCCATTAAAACATAGTTATTGGACCTTTCAGCTACACTGAACAAAATGGCTACCTCAATATTTTGATCGAACGACTTTAGGAAGAAAAGGGTGTGGGAGGGTGCCTAGTTGGCCTCCAATTTCTTTTGTTACCTAAAAAGGGCACTAGAGCTTTTTATCTCAGTTGAAATGAGCCTTTTTCCCAATTTTCTAGGACTATTGGTTCAATAAAATCACCTCTCGGAGGAATAAAGGGGGGAAAAGACTTATCACGCATCCCCAATCTTTCTCCTTGCAAAAAAAAAAACACAAAATTCCAAATTTTAAAAAATTCCATATTTTTAAAGATGGGAGCCCGAAAACTCTACATTTGGGCTCTCCATTTTGCTGAATCTGATGTTACAATTTTCAATCAGATTCGTTGACTGTTTGGGTTTGTTTTCCCCCATTTTCGAAAATAAAGCAAATTTTCTAAGGATTGTAAATTTTGGTTGGTGACATTGAACTTAATAAATGTTATATGTAAGGAAACAGCACAAAAAGCCAATTCATTTGATGTATCTATTGTTATCAAAATTAGACCGAAATAGGTTAACACTTTTTTTTTCAATTTGCTGTTATGCTCCAATGGTTTTCCCCTGTTCTGCTGTCTTTTCTTTTTTTTCCTCAAAATTAGTATTTAGTCCTTGATTTTCCAGAGGCCTAGCTCCCTTGTCACGCCCTTTTTGTGGGCACCCTTGTGGCAACTAATGACTTTAAACAAGTATTTCCTATTAAAACCTGAAGCTTTAAAAATACTAACCACCAGATATTCCTACTGCTCCATTCTAGGCGGGAGGGGAAACGGGTCAAACCCCCTTCCCCTGCCCTGAATACTGCCTTGACCTCATTTCTTTGTTCCCTAAGCCCCAAGTATTGCTGAACAAGAGGTGTTGCCAAGTGTTGCTGAACATGTCGAGCTCAGGTAATAACCATAGGTCAATTTTAAAACAAATTCTTCCAGAACTTGGCCAATATAAAACCATGCTATTTTTGATTGGAAGACTTACAAACCCCTTTCTTTTTTATACCCAGCCGACTGGTACAAATACTTGGTAACAAATCAAAGGTTTTGTCGCCATCTAGGAAAATGAGTGAAAATCTTTTGATGTCCACGTCTACTCAACAAATTCCTTAACATGTTAAATTACTGGGAAATACTGGTGGTGAACATACTATGCTTCATTTTTTTAATAGCGTCATCAAAATCGATCGACTGTTAAGCGATTTGAGCCTAAATTTTTAAATAGTGAAAGCCTAGAATTCTGACGCAAAATAATTAATCACGTCTTCGATCAGAGGAATGCGATTCAAATGAATAGAAGACAAAATTTTTGCTCGAACGACAGGCAGAGATACTAGTAAACAATCGTTTCCCCAAAAAAGCATAGAAAATATTTTTTTTCATGTTTCCATTGAGCACAATAAAAGATAAAAATCATCTTTCCTAAACTTCAAA
This sequence comes from Artemia sp. Qi Xiang Cuo, assembly GCF_049724085.1. Lineage (NCBI taxonomy): Eukaryota > Metazoa > Arthropoda > Branchiopoda > Anostraca > Artemiidae > Artemia > Artemia sp. Qi Xiang Cuo. The sequence goes on from NC_142796.1 coordinate 86,483,960, forward strand.
ATGTACTTCATATCTTCATTAAAAGAAAAGCAAAAGACTCGGTAGCATTTTCGGATTTTCATTAAACAAAATCGAAAAAAACAAAACAGACGTCACAGTCAACCTGACGTCATTATTGATGGGGTTCTGGCACTCTAAAATTTCTGTAAATTTGTCTCCATAATTGCATTGCAATATTGAGAGCACTTGAAATAATCATTACCATTTCTAATCGGTTATAAATGGCTATTTTTTCTCATTAGACATTTTTTGCTAGGAATATGTTTTTAAACTTTTGGTTGATGCGAACTGTTTTACCTTTTGGGCCTGAAAATTTAATATCCTCCAGAAGAAATTATTAAATTACGAAAAAGGATAAGAAAAAGGGTATCATGTTACGTATTCACTTTCATCCTAGTTAAACTATGTACATAAGCCATTAAAATTTTACTGATTAAAGTATATTAATAAAGTTCTAAAAAAATTATTATCCATAATACCTTGCGATGACGGAGCGGATAAAGCTGTGCATCTTGATACAGGGGAGGCAGGTTCAATCCCACGTGTCGCAAGGAAACGCTGTAACGTTTCTCTGTTGCATTATTCATTTTTGGTTTGTTCTATGTCCTGATAATATTATATTATTAATTAAATAATATTTGTAATTATATATAAATACTACTACTACTACTTCTATTACTAACAACTCACCGCAGCCCCAAGCCGCCTGAGGCCAACACAGCTACGCACTCTCCTCCTCCACCCCAATCTATTCAAAGCCTCCCTTTGTACACCCGCCTACGAAGTTCCCATTTCCTTTAAATCTTTCTTTATGACATCGTCTCACCCCAGACGAGGACGACCTGCTTTCCGTTTAGCCCTAGACGGTTGGCTGAAAAGAACAATCTTCGGCAATCTGTCATCCTTCATCCGCACAACGTGCCCTAGCCATCTCAACCTTTCTTTCATTATAGCCCTAGAGAGCGGTATTGAACCACATTTTTCGTATAGCCTATTGTTTGACATACGGTCAGTCAGCCGGGTACCCAGAACAATCCTTAAGCAATTTCTCTGGAAAACATCTAGCAAATTTTCATCCGCTTTTCGGAGCGTTCATGCTTTAGAGCCGTATTTGACCACTGTCATCACTGTAGCATCTAATATTCTAATCTTGGTTTGCAGACTTATTTTCCTATTCTTCCAAAATTTTTTCAAGTATGAAAAAACACCCTGAACCTTGGCTATTCTACTTTTAACATCTTCACTGTTCCCACCATCATTACTAATAAAACTACCAAGGTAAGTGAAGCTGCCCACCTGATCAATCTTTTCATTACCCAACGTCACCTTTCATCTTTATTTATTCCTAGCCTTAGAGACTTGGTCTTCTTAACATTAATTTTAACAATGTCCATAAAAAATAATCCATATAAAGGGGGATAGAACACAACCCTGCTAAACTCCTGATTTAATACAAAACCAGCTGCTAACCTCATTTCCTACCTTAACCGCAGCAGTGTTATTCTCGTACACAGCATTAATCACTTTAATGTATTTATCGTGTATACCATACAATGGTAAGATCTTACCATAGCTCTTTTATCAACAGATTCGAACGCTTGCTCAGAATCCGTGAAACTAGGGAACAAAGAGGTTTGACAACTCAGGCATATATCAATTTTTAACTTAAGAGTGAAAATTTGGTCGACGCATTGTCTACATTTTCTAAAACCACACTGTTCTTCTCTTAAAACTTGTCACTCACTTTTATCACCTTTCTTATAAAGTGGCTTAATTAAGGTTTTCCTAAAATCGTTAGGTACTTCCCCATTTTCAAAAATCATATTCATAATCTTCAGTAACTTATTTCTAACCTCAGAGCCACCATATTTAAGAAACTCGTTTACAACCCTATCAGCACCTGCAGCCTTTTTATTTTTTAATCCTTTTAGTACTGTCGCTAATTCCTCCTCACAAAACAAATCTTCCTTCACATCCAGGGTATCACAAACTTTTTCCTTTTCCTCTATATCTTTTTCTGCAATTCTATCTCGGTTAAGCAAATTTTCAAAATTTTCGGCCCATCTCTCTTTAGTTTTTTCCTTATCGCTAATTGCGACCCCATTCCTATCTTTAACTGCGCCAAGTCTGGATTGACTACTCCCTCTCAATTTGTTAACATGCCAGAACAGTATTTTACTATTATGCCGTCTAGCTGCATCTTCCAGATCCTCAGATATTTTATCCATGGCCTCCACTTCACACCTCTTTAGTTCATATTTTAATACTTTCTCCACTTTCTTTAAATTCCTTATGTTTTGATATGATCTATCACTCAGATAATTCTTATACAAGTCCTTTCTACTTTTTATTAAACATTCAGTTTTTCCACTAATATTCGTAGCTACAGTCCTAGCTTTCTTCCCTAAGACACCTTCAGCTACTTCACAAATTATTTTTCTAAAATTATTCCAACCATCTTCCACATTATAAAATTTTAAACTCTTTAGTTTAGCATTCAACTGTCCCTGTAAATTTTCTCTTCAATTCTCATCCTGGAGTCTAAAAACATCATAACTTCTCGGGAGGTAGTTACCCTTCCGATATTTCAGCTTTAAATTAACCTTGACACTACTAGATGGTGATCTTTACTTTTAACATCAATATCGGCACTCCTATATACCCTAGTATTTTGTATTGATCCTGCCAGTCTTCGGTTTACTATAACATAGTCAATAAAGTTTGCTGTCTTACCATCACGTGAATAACATGTTAACTTATGAAAAAACCTACAAAATTTCTAAAGTCTGTATCCATTACTGTTTTCTTTCCCTACACCAAATTTACCAAGGCTAGGATACCATCTATCCCTATTTCTACCGAACTGGGCGTTAAAATCTCCCAGTAATAACATCATATTTCTACCTGGTTAAAAATTAAAAATAATCATATTTCTACTCTATTTGTTAAAAATAAATAATATTTATAATAATTAACAAATAATATTATATTATGATTATTATAATAATAATAATAATGACAACATATTTAATTCGACTCATTTATCATAAAGTGGGTCAGGAAAAAACTGAATAAGAATATTGGGATCAATGATTATAACTAAAGGCCTATTCATACCTGCTCTAAATCTGATTTAAATAATACCATCAAGTTAACGGCGTAATTTGCTGTCGTAATTTCGAAGATAAAAATGATATTCTTTTTGGTTAATGATACGTCGATCATAATTTTTGATTCGGTAGCTTAACTAAGATAAAATCAAACGATTTTTAAAGGATCTAGTTCTGGGCACTAGCTTAACCTCTATTGCAAATAGACTTGGATTCAACTCGTTAGTAAATTTTTGCATTATATATTATATTTTATATTATATTTTTTTTTATGTACATATATATATATATATATATATATATATATATATATATATATATATATATATATATATATATATATATATATATATATATATATATATATATATATATATATATATATAAAATATATATATATATATATATATATATATATAAATATATATATATATATATATATATATATATATATATATATATATATATATATATATATATATATATATATATATATATATATATATATATATATATATATATATATATATATATATATATATATATATATATATATATATATATATATATATATATATATATATATATATATTTATTTATTTTATATATATATTTATGATCACTTGTGATCCACAAGTGAGCCTTGTTTATGTTTTACTCCTTGTTTCTAATTGTCAGAATTCTCGGGTAGAATCTCCCACCCCCTCGCTCTCTTTGTCTTTTTTTTTCTTCTCTATTTGTGAGTTAAAGCCAAATTCTCTCTAATCATAGGGATTTTTGCTTGAATTACCCCCCTCCTGCCCCCTCTCTCTTACTCGCTTTCTCTCTCTGCTTGTATGTTTGTGAGCTAGCGTCATATTTAAAGTAAAAAAATTACAGATTAAAGTAAATTAATAAAGTTATAAAAAAATTACTGTCCATAATACCTTGCGATGACGGTGTGGATAAAGCTGTGCACCCTGATCGAGGGGTGGCAGGTTTAATCCCACGTGTCGCAAGGAAATGTAGTTTCGTGTTTTTGTCGTAATATTAATTTTTTGTTTATTCTATGTCCTGATAATATTATATTATTAATTAAATAATATTTATAATTATAAATAAATATTAATTATAATAATAAACAAATAATATTTATAATTATAAATAAATAATATTATATTATTATTATTATAATAATAATAACAACTATTTTATTCAGCTCATTTATCAGAAAGTGGGATAGGAAAAAAATGAATAAGAATTTTGAAATCAATGATTATAACTAAAGGCCTATTCATACCTGCTCTAAATCTGATTTAAATAATGTTATCAAGTTAACGGCGTAATTTGCTGTCGTAATCATAGGCAGCGCGCTAGCGCTGCCTAAGTAAAGAACGATGTGGGCACAATCTGTTGTTTTTCTTCAGCCGGGCATCTCGTATCAAAGGAATTGTCGTAGAAACTTCGGAAAGGGCTCATTCGATTGGAAATTGGAGTGGCTAGTGCGCTTTTTAATAGTCGAAAGTGATTGGAGGGCAACTAGCCCCCTCCCCCGCGCCCATCATTCCCCCAAACAAATCCAATCAAAAAGTTGAGATAGCCATTTTGTTCAGCGTAGTTGATTTCCAGATAGAAAATATGTTTTTGAGGAGGACACTCTCCCACAACACTCCGGGCGTGGATTTTAAATTATGCCCTGAGGGCATATAAAAACGATGTTGGTACAATGTAATATTTATTTTTTTTTCCTTTAGAGCAGGGCACTTCATATGGAAGGGGTCGTCGTAGAAACTTCAAAAGAGGCTCATTTGATTGGAAATTCAAAGGGATAGTACCCATTTTAATAGTAAAAAGTGGCTGGAGGGTAACTAACCCCCCCCTCATTCTCTGAAACGTATCAAATCGAAATTTTGACATATCCATTTTGTTCAGTAGAGTTGATTTCCAGATAAAAAATATGCTTTTGAGGAGGACACTCCCCCACAACACTCAGGGCAAGGGTTTTAATTTATGCCCTGGGGGCATATAAGGTTTTAAAAGAAGGCGTTGTCGTAGAAACTTCAAAAAAAGCTCATTCGATTAGAAATTCAATGGGCTAGTGTCCTTTTAATAGTAGCAAGTGATTGAAGGACAACTAGCCCCCCCAAGCCCCACACTCCCCCAAACACATCCAATAAAAATTTTGAGATAGCCCTTTTGTTCAGCGTAGTTGATTTCCAGATAGAAAATATATTTTTGAGGAGGACACTCTCCCACAACCCTCAGGGCAAGGATTATAAGTTATGCCCTGGAGGCATATAAGAATTTTATTGAAATCTTTGTCATAGAAACTTGAAAAGGGGCTCATTCGATTTGAAATCCAAAGGGATAGTACCCTTTTTAATAGTCAAGAGTGATTTGAGGGCAACTAGCCCCCCTCTCACGCCCGCCTTTTCCCCAAACACATCCAATCAAATTTTTTAGATAGCAATTTATTCAACGTAGTTGAAAATTTTGGAAATTAGGTCTTTAAGGATGAAAACCCCTCCCCCCACAGCCCTCAGGGCAAGGGTTGTAAGTTATGCCCTGGGGCATATAAAGTATTTATTGGAAGCGTTGTCGTAGAAACTTCAAAAAAGGCTCATTCGATTAGAAATTCAAAGGGCTAGTGCCTTTTTTAATAGTTGAAAGTGATTGGATAGCGACTAACGCCCCTCTCACGCCCACCATTTTCCAAAACACATCCAATCAAAATTTTGAGATATCCATTTTGTTCAACGTAGTTGAACGTTCTGGAAATTAGAATCTTTAAGGATGATAACCCCCCCAGAGCCCTCAGTGCAATGGTAGTAAGTTATGCCCTGGGAGCATATAAGGTTTATATAGAAAGTTGTTGTATAAGTCATAGGCAGCACGATCGCGCTGCCTAAGTAAAGAACGGGGACACTCGAGAACGATACAAGAAACGGGGACTAAGTAAAGAGGAGGATCCTCCCCCACAACCCTCAGGGCAGGGTTGTAAGTTATGCCATGGGGCATATAAAGTTTTTATTGAAAGCGTTGTCGCAGAAACTTCAAAAGGGCTCATTCAATTGGAAATTGAAAAGGCTAGTGCAATTTTTAATAGTTGAAAGTGATTGGATAGCGACTAAGACCTCTCTTACGGCAATCATTTTCCCAAAGACAACCAATTAGAATTGTGTGATATCCACTTTGTTCATCGTTGTTGAAAGTTCTAGACATTATGTCTCTTAGGAAAATATCCCCCTCAGAGCCCTCAGTGCAATGGTGATAAGTTATGCTCTAGGGGCATAGAAGGTTTATATAGAAAGTTGTTGTTTAAATCATAGGCAGCACGATCGCGCTGCCTAAGTAAAGAACGGGGACACTCGAGAACGAGACAATAAACGGGGACTAAGTAAAGAGGAGGACCCTCCTTCACAACCCTCAGGGCAGGGGTTTTAAGCTGTGCCCTGGGGGCATATAAGAACGATGTTGGCACAATGTATTATTTATTAATTTTTTCCTTTAGGGCAGGGCACTTCGTATCGAAGAAGTTGTAGTAGAAACTTCGAAAAGCGCTCATTCAATTGGAAATTGGAGTGGCCTGTGCACTTTTTAATAGTCGAAAGTGATTGGAAGTTGACTAAAACCCCTCTCAACCCCACCATTTCCCCAAACACATCCAATCAAAATTTTGAGATAGCCATGTTGCCTAACGTAGTTGAAAGTTCTGGAAATTCGGTCTTAGAGGATGACAACAACCCTAACAGACCTTAGGGTAAGGATTGTAATTTATGCGAAGGGGGCATATAAAGTTTTTATAGAAAGCATTGTCGTTTCCAAAAGGGCTCATTCGATTGGAAATAGAAAGGCATAGTGTCCTTTTTATTAGTCGACAGTGATTGGAAGGCTTTATATTTTTGTAGCAAAAATAGATTAGGGTATAATGTATTATTGTTTGTTGTTGTTGCTGAGACAAGGGCACTTCGTATCGAAGGAGTCGTCGTGGGAACTTCGACAAGGGTTCATTCGATTGATAATAGAAAGGGCTGATGCCCTTTTTAATAGTCGAAAGTGATTTGAGGGCAACTAATCCCCCTTTCACTAACACCCTCCCACGTCTACCCTCCCATTTCTGCCCTTAAAATTTAACCAAATCAAAATAGCGCAAGTTCATCCAAGCTATCAAGCAAAGTAAACAGATTTTTTTGCGAATGGTATCAAGTTTTCCATTCCAGCTCCACTGGAGCAGGTGTGAAACTAAATCAAACAATACCAATTGTTTTCGGACTTTTTAAAGGGTTTATGTTGTTAAAAATTGCTGAAAATTTTTCTCCAGCATAAAAATAGCAGGCCAAACTATAAATTCTTAAAAAATAAAGGATTCAAATTATTATTTTCTTTTGCCCTGAAAAGACTATGTCAATATAAAATGAACAGAAATTAATTTAAATAACTTTTTCCACAAAATAAGTTTTCCAAAGAAAAGTAAAGAACTCCATTCAACAAAAATGAGCAAAAATAAAATTAAATAATCTACCAAGCGTGAAACTACCACAAATCAGCATCGATAAATAAATGAAACCCAAAAACGAACCGAAATTACAATAAATAACCGAGTCAAACTCAAAACGAGCAGAAATTAACATAAGCTGGGCGAAAAACCCCTATGGCTTCCCAAGGCCAGAACAAAATTTGTACTTTACTGAAAAAAATACAAATGTATGTGCATTGTCAGTTTAATATACTTATACTGATATTTAGTAATCAAAATGTTAACATTATTTGATTTATCAAAGTTATAGAAGTAAAAACATTTATATTTTTTATTTAGTTTTTATTGAAAGCGTTGTCGTAGAAACTTCAAAAGGGCTCATTCAATTGGAAATTGAAAGGGCTAGTGCCTTTTTTAATAGTTGAAAGTGATTGGATAGTGAACGTTCAACTACGTTGAACAAAATGGATATCTCAAAATTTTGATTGAATGTGTTTTTGAACATGGTGGGCGTGAAAGGGGCGTTAGTTGCTATCCAATCACTTTTAACTATTAAAAAAGGCACTAGTCCTTTCAATTTCCAATTGAATGAGCCCCTTTGAAGTTTCTACGACAACGCTTTCAATAAAAACTTAATAAAAAAAAAATAAAACGATCACCCCTGGAAAAAAAAGCAAAACAAATAATCCGTGATGTTTCTTCTGGCAAAAAAAAAAATACAAAATTGCACATTTTTGCATATAGAAGCTTGAAACACCTACAGTAGGGTTTTCTGATACGCTGAATATGATAGTGAGATTTTTATTAAGATTCTATGACTTTAGGGGTATTTCCCCTTTTTCCGAAAATAAGGCAAATTTTCTGCTGCTCGTAGTTTTTGATAGGTAAGACTAAACTTGATGAAACATGCATATCTAAAATCAGCCTTAATATTCGGCTCTTTTCATGTATCTATTGGTATTAAAAATTCGTTTTTTAAGACTTTCGGTTACTATTGAGCCAGGTCGCTCCTTACTTACAGTTCGTTACCACGAACTGTTTGATATTATGATATAATAATAATTAAGTCATATTAATAAATAAAAGTTCAAATAGGGATAAAATCCTTTTAATAGACAGTGTTTTTTATAACAGTGATAGAAATTCACAAAAATACCAGATATTTCGGTCACATATACAGTGACCGTCATCAGTGGTAAAGTTTTACCACTGATGACGGTCACTGTATATGTGACCGAAAGATCTGGTATTTTTGTGAATTTCTATCACTGTTATAAAAAACACTGTCTATTAAAAGGATTTTATCCCTATTTGAACTTTTATTTATCGTCATGGAAAGGCAGTGTGGTCTCCGAAATTATCTAAGTCATATTAGCATAATCAACTGTCACAAATCACCAGATCAACTGTCAACGGTTGCTACGGTACCTACCGCTACCGCTGCAACCATGGTAGCATATACACTGCGCTCTTAAAAGTATAGCACCTTGAGTAGCACCATCATAACCAAGATACCAAGAGCGTTGATGATAAATATCATGATTGTTACAGAAAGCGAACAAGAGTATATACCTGTATTATTTGAAAAAAACTACGTTTTCTAAAGAGTTAAAGAGGCTGAGTTACAAGGTCGAACCTTAAAACGTACAGGGATTAGGGGCACAGTTGGGGGGCTACCACCCCCAAACCCCCCGCTTTCGCAGCCTTTAAATATAAAAAAAATTTCTTTAAACTGAAAGTAAGGAGCGACATTAAAACTTAAAAAGAACAGAAATTATTCCGTATATGAAAGAGGCTGTGCCCTCCTCAACGCCTCGCTCTTTACGCTAAAGTTTGACTTTCTCACAACTCTTTTTTTAAACAATAAAAACTTTAGCGTAAAGAGCGAGGCGTTGAGGAGGGCACAGCCTCTTTCATATACGGAATAATTTCTGTTCTTTTTAAGTTTTAATGTCGCTCCTTACTTTCAGTTTAAAGAAATTTTTTTATATTTAAAGGCTGCGAAAGCGGGGGTTTGGGGTTGGTAGCCCCAACTGTGCCTCCAATCCCTGTACGTTTTAAGGTTCGACCTTGTAACTCAGCCTCTTTAACTCTTTAGAAAACGTAGTTTTTTTCAAATAATTTCTGCACGTTTTTGTACAGTTTATTACTTATTATTGCTTGACTAACTGTTAGCTGATCGTGTCAGGAGTTAAAGTTGGGGGCTTCCGCCCCCCAAACCCCCCGCTCTTGAACATTCTTGTGTTAAGGCTTTTAATTCCTGAATACTCAAATCACGTCGTACAGGGTGCCTCCTAATCCCTGTACGTTTTAAGGTTCGAACTTGTGACTCAGCCTCTTTAACAGCCCCCCAACTGTGCCTCCTAATCCCTGTACGTTTTAAGGGTCGACCTTGTAACTCAGCCTCTTTAACTCTTTAGAAAACGTAATTTTTTTCAAATAATTTAAAAAAGAAACTGAGTTTCTTTTCAAAGTATATAAAAAAGTTGCTCTGATGGTGAATCGAACCCGAGTTTTCCGCTTGAAAGTCTGAAGTCTCAGCCGCTGGACTATACAAACACAATAGTAATTGTTGTTTAGCAAATAGAAGGTATTTTCGACGCAAGCAAATTCCCAAAAATCTTGATATGTGGTTTGTGGAAAACAGGGACGGAGTGATCAGATTGAGCTGAAATTTCGAGGATAAGCTCCCGGGCCCCAGGAAAGCTTATCTTCTAAATTTCAGTCTGATCAGACAACGTTAAAGGGGGGTTGTGGAGGGAAAAATTAACATGGGCTAATATAGGAAAACGAGGTTTTTCGTAAATGTAAATTCGGGTGATAATTTTTTCGGTCTAAAAATATCAAAAGGCCCTAACAGGTCGAATTCTGCTTCGAATGAGTCCTCATTCAACCTGATCCGTTGCCAACTGTGGCCTGTAGGCGTGGCTAACAGAAAAAAAAAGAGATGAATTTTAAGTGGCGATATTTGGTTTTTCGAAAACAGGGAAGGAGTGATCGGATTGAGCTGAAATTTCGAGGATAAGCTCCCGGGCCCTAGGAAAGCTTAACCTCTAAATTTCAGCCCAATCAGACAACATTAAAGGGGAGATGTGGTGGGAGGGTCCAAACTTCCGGCCCAGTTTACCCCATGAAGATAAAGTCGGAGGAGGATGAAATTTTGCAAGTTTCTTAGTTTGAGCTTGGGCTACAAAATGCGATTACCGCCGTCTCTCTGCGACCTCTAGGACCTGAAATCGCTTAACATTGTGGTGGGTCGCCTCTTTATAGAGGCACAAGTGTGCCTCCTTGATATATTTCTTACGACCACCAGGGTGCAGTATTTTACGATCCTGAAGGATCAGGACATTATCTGCTTCTTGCGTAGCTTTGGCACTTCCAAAAATAGATGCTGTTGTCAACTCTTCAGTTACATCTTCCTAAATGAAAAATAGGTATTGTAAATCAAATATTTTTTAATGTATATTTCGTAACAAACTTTACTTCTTTTATGCAAATTTAATAAGAGGTGTATTTGAAATCTTGAAGCCCCATTGCCTTAGTAAGAGCAGTGGGCATTTTTTTAAGCGAAAAGTGTGTCTTGAATTTATGTTCGGTGTTTTCCATATCTCAACAGTAGGCTGTATGAAAAGTGTTGCTCAATCCCGCTTTCTCGGGCTATAATGAGACAAAAGTTGAGATGGCTAGGGTACGTTATGCGTGTGAAGGATGACAGACTACCAAAGATTGTCCTTTTCGGACATCCGTAAGGGGCCAAACAAAAAGCAGGTCGTCCCGGGTTAGGGGTGGGAGGATTTCGTAAGGAAAGATTTAAGGAAAATGGGAACTTCCTTGGAGGGTGTAAAGAGGAAGGCTTTGAATAGAATGGGATGGAGGAGGAGCGTGCGTGTCTGTGTTAGCCTCAAGCAGATTGGTGCTATAGTGAGTTGTTAGCAGTAGTAGTAGCAATAGTAGTGTCTCACTTTCGTCAAATTCCAATGTTAATTTTCTTCAAGGTTTACGTGTGTATAAAATTTCGGTAAAAAAAAAAAAAAAAAAAAAAAAAAAAAAAAAAAAAAAACAAGTGGACTGTTCATAGAAAGATATCGTGACTCAAAACTTCTCATTCTTTTTACTGACTTATGGCCAAAATTTAACCAAAAATTCATAAGTAAGACGCAAATGACATACTAGTCTTTAGAAGGCAAAAAGTGCATTAGCCTTACTCTTGTTTTTGGTAAATTCTGTCCATTTTAAGTTTAACTTGGTTATTATTGTACTTTCTATGACACACAGTGCCTTTTGATTTAGTTCGAGATCCCTCTTCAAATTCTCTGAAAGTTTCAACTTAATACCCATAGAAGTTCCTGAGATATTGTAGATGCGCTCTTTTGAAACCTGGTTGCGCAGTGTCTTTTGCTTTAGGTCAACATCCTCCTCAAAATTCCCTGACAGTTTCAATTTGAAACCCTCAGCCGTTGCTGAAATATTGTAGATACGTTCTTTTGACAACGTGAATGCACACACTGCCGTTAGATTTACTTCAATTCTGTAAAAGTTAGCAGTCGCAAGTTGTTACAATCGCAAGTAATCGGTTTTAGTCGCCGTTGCAGTCACAAATAGTCGCAATAGCAGTAGTAAGAATAGTCACGATCACAGTCACAAGCAGTCAAAGTCGCAGTCAAAAGTAGCCACAGTCGCAGTCACAGGTAGCTGCAGTCGTAAACAGCTTCAGCTACAGTTGCAAGTAACCGCAGTCACAAGCAGTCACAGTCGAAAGTAGTTGCAGTCATAGTCAAAAGTCGTAGCACACATGACTGTGACCACAAGTGGTCACAAGTCGAAGCCTGAAGTAGTAGCAGTCATAGTGGCCACAGTCAGAGCTGATAACTGACGATATGAATGGCAACCATCAGTAGCTTATAACTGACGATAATTTATAGGTAACCGATAATAAAAAAAAACATTTAGAAGATAGTGCCAGTGAAAACCCCATCAGCAACTGCTACATACCTTTAGGTGGCAGCCACCGCTAGCTGGCAACCGACGATAATTTATCGATAGCTGATAATAATGAAAAAGAAAGCTCAGACTAAAAGAACAAAAAAAGCTCAGAAGATAGTGCCAGTGAAAACCCAGCAGCGACCCCTACAGCCCTGTAGGTGGTATCCACTGCAAGCTGATAACAAACGACAAAATATCGATAGCTAATATTAATTTAAAATAATGATGATAATAATAATAAACGCTCAGAAAACAGTGTCTGTGAAAACCCACCAGCGACCACTAAACATCTGCGTGTGGCATACACCTCTTGATAACTTACCGATAGCTGATAATAATGAAAAAAAAACCTCAGATTAAAAAAAAAAAAAAGCTCAGAAGGTAGTGCCAGTGAAAATTCGCTAGTAACTACTACATACCTGTAGGTAGCAACAACCGCTAGCTGACAACCAACGATAATGTATCAATATCTAATATTAATTTAAAATAATAATAATAAACGCTCAGGAAACCGTGGTGGTGAAAACCCAACAGCGATCACTAAAAGCCTGTGTGCGGCAACTGCCGCTAGCTGATGACTGACAAAAATCATTGATAAGCGACGGGACAAAAATTCTTACAGGACAGTATAGATGAAAAACAACCGACAACCTTTAAAATCAGTAGGTTGCAACCACCATCAGCAATCGGTTGCAATGATACCTGATTATTTACCAACAACTGATGGTGAAAATCTGAACTGATGGATCAGAAGTTAGTGTCAGTAAAAACTCACTGGTGACTTCATAAAAACCAGTAGGTGGCAATCACCATCAGCTGACAACTGATGATAATTTTCTTATAACGTTCGAAAAAAAAGTGACCCAGAAAAATCTAATCAACTGATGTTCATCATCAGGTTTCACCAGGTGTCTAGCTTGAACATTATATGGAACGATATCTGATTGCATAAGTAATGATTATCACCAGTAAATTATCGCCAAATTCAGTCTTCTTTTCACGCTTGATATTCTATTGAACTAGAATTTAAAATTTCGTCTGAATATTTTGAGCGAACTAAATAAAAAAAAAATTCTTGTATAAAAAGACATGAAATTTAGCGTCCGTGGAACTTATGAACTCTTTCAAAAGAAAATGTTAACGGATCCCAGGTTGCGACCATCTCTTAGATACTTTTGTTCTTGGTTTCGAGACATGTTTTGGATGTTGTTTTTGAGTGACTGTTTCTCGCCATAAATGATTAAGAAAACGGATATCGAGTAAGATCAAAACATTTTGTAAACAAGCCTATTCGTTTTGTCAAAGAACAGCAAAAATGAAAAGAAAGGACAGAAGGAGCCAAGATTTGGACATATTTTGCAATAATGTGGTGTATAATGTGGTGTATATTTTGCAATATTTTACATTTTGCAATATTTTACATATTTTGCAATAATGTGGTGTATATTAAACACCCAGAGAATAGTGTCGATAAAAACACAGCAGTAATCACTAAAACTTGCAGGTGGTAACCACTACTAGCCGATAACTTATGACAGTTCATCGATAAACAACGGCGTGAAAAAAATACATTCGGAAGAATGTACTGGTGAAATGATACCCCGTCAATAACAGATACACGCATAACCAAATATATTGGTTCCCTTGTCAGTGTCTTGTAAAGTGTTCATGGAGATGCAACAATACTTCCTATAAGTCGTGTAATATGGGTTCAAAGGGGTTAAGAACATGGGAGGACAGAAGGGAGTAGCTGCGCCCCCCCCTAAAACTTGAAATTTACGCTAGATATGGCTGAAAAAGCAGATGGTTGAAAATGCAGTTTAAAAAGATAGATGGCTAAAAAAGCAGTTGATAAAAGGTAGATGGTTGAAAAAGCTGAAAACAAACAGCCGGAATGACAGAATAAAAGTCAAACAAAAAGCAATTATCCATAATGTCTTGGAAAGCTTTAGCTCTAATCCAAGAAAAGTGATTAATGCTGAAGCATATTGATGATTTATGATTCTTGGTGATTACCTATTAATAAAGATTTCATTGGTATGACAGAACTTTCTGGCAATGTAAAGTTTTGTGAACTGCCAATACAACTTCAGATCCCGCCCTTCATCACAGGATCGGCTGCCCCTCCCTAGATAATAAGTTACGTAGGCCCATGGTTAAGAATGGTTATGTTGTTGTGAGCCTCTGCTCTAAGGTGTAATTGAAGCAAAAAAAGGAAAAAGACTTACTTTTCGTGGATGAATAACCAAGGTAACGTGAACATTATTAACCGTGGCAAATTGCCTAAATGCGCCAATAATCCTGTCTTGAAGAAATAGCATATCCATTCTATCTGAAGATCCTATTCCAGTGCCCATCATAAATTGCAAGTTGTCAATAATCACGTGACTGATGTCATATAAGTATGTGGCATGATTTATCGCCTGCAAAACGACAATAAAGCCAAGAGAAGAAGGAAGCAATAAAGAAAATAAGTCAAGGAATACTTAAGACCAGGCACATACTTTTTTTATGGGGAAGGGGGCAATAAAGGTAAAAATAAACAGACGAATCAAATAAAAAATCCTGGAAATTACAGAAAATTTTCAAGAATCTGGAGGTTTCGTGAGTCCATTTATCTGCATGCCTTATATATCACTTTTTAAAGAAAGTTTCTCTTATTTGAAATGTCCATTTTTGAAGTACCCAAAGCAGGATTACCAGGTTACTAACATCATTCTTCCCACCAAGTTCTATGTTTCAATAAACAATAATATGGTGATTGACATTGCCAATTCATAACATGAGCCAATTAGAACTTTGTTAGGCCATTCATAGGCTAATTAGCCAGGGAATGGTGTATCGTCTATAAAATCTAACGAACTCTTGATTGAGAGTTCGTTGTGCAAACACGTTATTTTGGATATTATCCTTTCAATAAAGTAAGGGTTCAACCTGTGTGATTTCCTTAGAGACATTTATAATCCGATTATTTTATTTACTTGCTATTGACGCTTTCAAAACTTGAATATAAAATAAATAATTGAATATTAAATCCCTTGAGATTTAGTAAGAAAAACCAACAGAAAGAAAAATCTCAAAGATAAAAACAACAAACGAGACTGCGGGCAGTGGAGAGAAAAGACGAAAAATGTAAAACAACGTGGACATTTCGCCTGTATCAAAACAAGGCGTCTTCAGCACGAGAGAAACACGAGAAGAACAAGATAAAAAACCAAACTAAAAACAAATAAAACCACCACCAAAAAAAAAAATATATATATATATATATATATACAATTGGCGCAAACTACTCCACGTAGGGAAAAGATGCTATTAGAGTTACTTCAGTGAGAACACCAAAGCAACTGAGACTAAAATAAAAGTAAAATGAAATTACGTTAATTATTCCGTTATGAAATAATTCTCTTGTTGGCTATTACAGAAGCAATTCGTCTTGGGTTAGTAGGTAAAATAGTCCCTCGGTGATTATTTAAGATCTTAATTCCCTTATTAACTGTTGATTCTCTTTTCAAAAAATTATCATAAATTAAGTCAATATTTAAATTTGCTGTGTCCCTATTTATCGAAAGGTGTTTTTTAATTTCTATGGCTTCTCTCACCCATTGAGTATGCCCCTTATCATTTGAAATAGCTAAGGCCTCATCAAATTGTACAAAGTGATCTGGTTGAAACCAAATATGTTCTGCTAAGGCTGAAACAAAAACTTCCGGATGCTTGCATAATTGTAGGGTTTTTTCTATTGAATTTCGATGTTCAATAAATCTTTCAACCAATTGTTGGTGAGTCCTACCAATATAGAACTTCCCACAAGAACAAGGAATCTTATACACCCCACTTACTAAATTTCCCCGGGTTAAATCCTTTCCAGAACTAAAGAAACTACCCATTGGTCTCAACGATTGGAAACATGTATCGATGTTAAATGTACGCAAAATCCGTGAAAGCTTCTCACCCAAGCCAGGTACATGTGGTAATGAAATTAAACTTTTACATAGTTTTAAATCTGAAGACTGAGAAACCATACTATCATGCTTAACACGTCAATTTACAATTATCTTGTCAATGAACTTAATTGGGTAATTATTACAAAACAAAATATCCCTCAAATATAACAGTTCCGATTCCAGAAATTCCTGGGAACAAATTCCAAAGGCTCTATCCACTAGTGAAATCACAACCCCCCGTTTCGCCGACATAGGGAGGTACGAATGAAAATTCAAGTACCTATCCTTGTGCGTAGGTTTTCTATAAATCGAGAAAAGTAAGTGGAGATCCCTTTTAGTATTGATTCAGTCTTTGAACAGTTAAGATCTATCTATTCTTTTAAAAAGGATTAATCCCAGTTTTGAACTAGTTGTCGGTAAAGGATTTTATCTGATTTAATTACACTGAATTCTTTCAGTAGTTACGAAATAGTGAGAACATTTTTACGTCTTATAAACTATTTAAATATTTATTCAGTATCTGTAACCTAGTGGACTGTGTGACGTCACTGGATAAATTGAATTGACTGGAGTTTTCTGACCAATGCATTAATTGAACTTTTGGCTTTCTTAAATTGAGTTAATTTCATAAGATATCCAAGTGCGGTATGCCAGTTTGGCAATAATAAGGATTATTATTCATCATTAGGATTATTATTAGCCATTCTGTTCTTATTGAGTGAACATCGAAAGTGGATTATAGCTATTTATGAAAGAAACTAAGGAATAAAAGTTGACTGGATTTAAACTGCATTTCAACGCTTGTCTAATTGCATCTGTGTTACCTGTTTGTGGATATTTGCCAAGTGAAATACCAATTAAGGTAATCAGACTACCATTTGTCATGGAATAAACTAAAGATTTCACTTCGCGGATTTTGTAGTATTTAAAGATGTCATACGTCAGTCAGTCGTCATTCGACAAATTTGTTAATTTATTTGGAGAAAAACTGGACAAAATAATTGCGTCTCAGGTGGAGTTTTCCAGCAAACTAGACTCAATTTCGGCGGAAGTTGCGTCGTTAAAAAGTGATGCAACAACCCAGGAGTCACGAATACTTGAACTAGAATCAACACTAGAGGATCTGAAGCTTGAATCTGATGCTCTTGAGAAACGATTACTTGCTTTGGAAGTAAAAGACCAAAAGCTTAACTTGTTGATTCACAGACTACCGGAAGAAAAACCTAATGAAATGCCTGAAACTAAGGTGAAAAATCTTTTTGCAAATAAGTTAGGAATCGTTGAGCCAGTAATGATAATGATGTACTATCGCATTAATTCTTGTTCGGCAAATATTACTGACTCCCACGAACGCAAAAGTAAGCAAAAGCAATTGAAGTCTTTGCTTGTATCGTTAGGGTCCGAATATGAGATTCAAGCTATAATCAGTCAAACGTCGGTAAACTTAAGGCCAGTGGTATCGTTATTTGCACAGACTTGCCGCCTGAACTGAACATCCAAAGAAGTGAGCTATTGACCAAAGCAGGTGAGAAGAAAAGGAAAGGCGAAATAACGTCTTATCGAGTTCGTCGAAAAGGCATAGACATATGGAATGAAATTAAAGGATCTGCTTCGTCTTCTTGGTCTAGGGTGAAAATTAGTTAATTAATTGGTTGTGACATCAATTTTGATTTATTATTATATTCCGCGAGTGAAAAAAAAGACTGGATTTGTTCTCGTCATAGTGTGTTTTTTGTGCCTTTTCATTATGTGTGATTATTTTCATGTTTTCCTTCTTGTCTGTCTAGCTCTAGTTGTGCAAACGAAGTTCTTGCTCTGCTCTGTTTTTCAATCCTTGCTTGCCGAGAATTATCCGAGGTACCACCTTTTACTCATTATCCTGTCATTCCATATTGATTTCGGTATGTTTTATATGTATGATTTTATTATGATAAAAATTGTTTATTGAAAGAACATTGGACCGGCTCTACGATTTTGAGAAAAAACAACGTGACCTAAATGAATTATTTAAATCAGTAGGATCAACTAGAGATGAATCTTCTGATCTTTTTATTCAGTCTTTTTCGCGTAGTAAATGTATAAATAATTACGAAATTCTTCCTTTCTATCAGTTGAAATCCTCCCACATCATATTGTGGAATTGTACAGACGTGCTTTGTAGATTAGATTTTCTATCTAAATTCATTTATAGTAATCGTAAGGGTTTTTTGGGACTTTGTGGGGCTTTTCCTACCGGTGGTGATAGTTCTTTGGTTGGTGTTTCTGGGTAAAGGATAGTTGCTAGACACAGGGCTACCAGCTCAAAAGGTAGACTTGCCGAGTTTATTGACCAGAATCTCCCTACCCGTAAATTTACGGATTTTAATTATTTGTATCAAGACATGGAGTTTGAATTTTTTTAAAGGTTGAGATCAAGTCTGGTAAGCAGAAGCTACTCCTATGCTTATTTTATCGACCACCGGGATCAAGTGCGTCAAATTTGATTGGTAAGTTGAATGATCTAACACAACGGATGAATTTTAAGAACCATAAAGTGGTTTTTATGGGTGATTTTAATATAGATTTGGGACTGGTGAGTTCGGAGACCCAAGAATTAAGATCTTTACCTGTAGATTTGCTTGCTTTTCTGCCGGATTGGTTCCAACAGCAAGAATACCAACACGTATTAGTGAACAGTCGGCATCAGTTATTGACAACATTTTTACGAATTTCAATCTACATTCGAGTTATGTCGTATCAACTGATGAATCGGATCACTCCATGTTACTTGGTCAATTTTTGATAAATAACTGAAATCTAACCCGAATATAAAATTAAGAAAGACTATTGATGATAAATCATTACAAAATTTGAGAGCTAAATTGACTTGTAGCGACTGGACCTCAGTTTATGAAGAAACCAACCCAGATGCAATGGCTACCATATTCATTGAGAAATTCTCTTCTGCCCTTGACTCTGCCTGCCCCTTTTCGAAAAAGCGCTCCAGGTATGCGACCCCGAAAAAGCCTTGGATCACCCAAGGCTTACTAACCAGTATTGAACATAAAAATATGCTATTCAGGCAATATATTGATAATCCTGATGTACATGGTACGCAATTCAAGAATTATAAAAACACTCTGACAACCCTGCTTAGGAAAGCTAAACAGGCTTACTGCCATAAGCAGTTTCAAGAAGCAGAAGGATCGCCAAAGAAGACATGGACACTGATAAATGAATGCCTGAATAAACAAAAAAATAATATGTTTCCTGAGAAAATAACCAAGCCTGATGGAACATCTTCAACATCCCAACAAGAAGTAGCCAACACGTTAAATGAATTTTTTGCATGCATTGGAGAAGCAACCGTAGAGGAAGCTTATGGCCTTTCAACTGTCGTCACGGATAATTACAAAAAATACTTACCTTCGCCGTCTTGCTTCTCTATGTTTCTGTCGCCAGTCACTGAAGACGAATTGCTGAAGATTGTTCAAGCTATGAAAAACGGTCACTCCGAAGGTCCAGATGGGTCGTCAAATTAGCTCATAAAGAAGACCCTCGATTGCTCTGTCGGCGTTATCACACACATCGTCAATTCTTCATTTAAAGATGGCATCTTTCCTACTGTCTTCAAGTCGGCGAAGGTTATACCCCTCCACAAAGGTAACAACCTCAAGCTGCCTTCAAACTATCACCCTATCTCTATTCTCTCTGCTTTTTCGAAAATTAGGGAGCGTTGCATCTACAACAGACTGATGAATTATCTGACTAGGTCTAACTTCTTCAACAAGTATCAGTTTGGATTTAGGCCTGGGCACTCAACCAAACATTCTATAATGATTTTGCTACAATTTTTGAATGATGCGATGGACCGTAATGTGATACCAGCTACAATATTTGTGGATGTAAAAAAAGCGTTTGACACGATTTGTCATCTGATTCTGGATAAGCCTGAGAAATGTGTAATAAGAGGTAATGCTCTCTTACTCATCCAGTACTGTCTTAGTGGTGAGAATCAATTTTTGGATGAGGGTGCACTAAGATTGGTAAAAACACCATGTTTTGAAAATGTAGGAGTACCACAAGGTTCAATTCTTGGACCACTACTATTTTTAATATAAGCCAATGATCTTCTGGACACTATCACCGATGATGGACTTGCTGTACTATTTGCAGACGACACGGCTAATTCTGTCACAGGTTCAGATGAATCATCCGTCAGAGAACCTCTGTTTTGGTCTAAAGAAGCTATTGCAGTGGTTTGCTGACAACCTCATGGTGTTAAACTCTTCGAAGACCCATTTTATCCTCTTCTCTCGAATTTCACATGCCGTACCGTACCGTCGATTTCCCAAATATCTGTCCGTTTTAACGGAGAACTAGTTACCATTGCCAGGAAGGAGTCTTGTAAGTATCTAGGGCTAACAGTTGATTAAAATTTATCTTGGAAAATTCATCTTGATAGGCTAAGGATGCAGCTAGGACGCAATGTGGGGTTACTGAGGTATCTAAAATTCCACCTCTCTCTCCCTGCTCTTAAGTCAGTTTATTATTCTCTAATCCATTCTTGTTTTAATTACTGTCCAATTGCTTATTTAAATACTTTCAAATCTCTTATTAAGCCCCTTCAACGTCTTCAAAATAATGCCCTTCGTACGTTTAAAGCACTCCTTCCTTCCCCATCTTCCCTCCCTGATAAATCCCCTACTAAGAGCCTTTATACATTTTTAAGAATATTGCCAGTTGATCTAGTCCTTACTGCACATTGTGTCCTTTTCAGACTAAAACAAATAAAAGAATTATTTCCATTGACTTTAAATTCTATTAACTTCTCTTTATTTTTTTTCGTCCAGAATAATTATTGTTTAAGAAGATGTTCAGCCAAATTACCTTGCCCTAGAATCCAAACTGAAAGATCCAGATTTTCTCCTTAAAAATTCAATAATAAAGTTCTGGAACATTTATGAAAGTAATATAGATTCGCGTTTTTCTATTCCAGTTTCTAAAGCTAAATTCAAACTATATCTAATAAGCTATTATAAATAAGTATTAATTTATTTGAAGTCATGTTGGCCGGTGCTCTTGTTCAAAAATATTTAATTATGTGGTATTTTATTGTTTTGAGGTGTGGGATGTGGGTTCAGTGTGGTGTCTCATTTTATTCCCAGTATATCTAGTATATTATTATTTCTTTTCATCGTTTGTTATTATTATTATTATTATTTCTTTTATTTTTTTTTTAGGGTGCCTGTTTTCGAGTATAACTCACTGTGTAGGCACCCTCTGTAAATATTTTGTTTTCCATTGATTCATATTGTAAAAGTGTTATTTTGTCTTGTAGTGATTTAATGAGAAATTAAATGAACTTGAACTGAACTTTTAATTAATAAAATATCCAGAAAAGGCAATTTGTTATTTTCCTCAAACTCAACTGTAAATTTGATATTATTATCAAAACTATTTAAATGGTTTTAGAGGAGAGTTTTATAGACAGGTTTTTGGGTTACCCATGGGGTAATCCAAAAACCTTAGAAGAACTTAGATTACCCTAGAGGATTGAACTCAGTGTGCACAGCAGCGGTCTCTATTATGAACACACAACATTGCGGCATCTGCTCAAAAAGAATAATCGGCAAAACAGGTGGCATGGAATATACCAAATGCAATAAATGTTCTTATTTTAGCTATGGAAAAACTAAGTACTCTAAGTAAATGACTTGAAGAAGACCTTTGTGTGCGTAGTTTGTGCGCAAAAAGATTCTCCAAAAACCTGAATTCTGACTAAATTGAAGTTGAAAAACAACAGTGCAAAACAGCCAAAAAACAAAAAGAAAAACAATGATCAATTTAAAACGAAAACTATTTTCCCAAGTGAAAACTTATTTGTATAATGTAAATTTGCAATAAAGAAAAGTCAAACAAGAAGGAATTATCCATATTGTCTTGAAAAGATTTAGCTCTAATCCAAGAAGATTAATGCTAAAGCTTATTGATGATTTATGATTTTAGGTGATAACTCATTAATAAAGATTTCATGGGTATGATAGAACTTGCTGGTAATGTAAGATTTTGTGAACTGCCAATATAACTTCAGCTCCCCCCACCCTTCATCACAGAACCGGCTACCCCTCTAGACAACAAGCTACGTACGCCCATGAATATACTGGCCACAAATCTACGATAATTAAAGCCGTTCAATCCATTGAACAGATAGGGTTTACTCGTAGCTCGTAGTGTTTACTCGTAGGGTTTACTTGTAGGGTTTACAAGTGAAAAACTATAAGTGAAGACAAAATCACCATCCACTCCTGGTGCTTCACCGACACTTATGGCCGCAATTGAAAATATAACGGTGGAAAGGAAAGACTGCTCAGGCCCTGATCTGAGTTACCTCATATGTGAAGAACCAACAAAAGACAGCCCCCCATTAGATTGTCATCATTGCTTTCACCGCAAGCATGCGGCCTGCGCTACCATTGATGCAGACATAGTCCTTACTCTGCAGAAGCCCTTGGGACAATTCTTTCTTTTTACTTGTGAAAGTAGTTAAATCAGGGTAATAAAACCAGCTCAAAATGTCCCAGTACTCATGTATCTGTTCAGTGCAGTAGCTTTATTACCAGTCAAGCCACTCAAATTGAACTACAGTATCATCAGTCCCATCATACATATCAAGAGGCACATACTACAGATCATATCCCTGAGCGACGCGTTTTCAGATTTCACATAAGTGGAGGCTGTAGAAAGGCGGAGACTTTTCTCCACCTTTCTCCATGTTTGCGTAGACTTTTTTAAAGGCAGCTGCCCTGACGAGTGTTGTCTTCTGCCACACAAATCCCTGTGTCAAAACTTTACTCATGGCTTTTGTTTCATGAACTGTTGTCCCAATGTGCATCTCACTTTCCGCAGAAGGAAAAAGCTATGTTCCTATAAAAATGAGTTGGGAAGTCCAAAAACGGGGAGCGGAAAAATGAACCTCTGTTGATACAAGTCTGCCAAAGACAGCTATATCCAGTCCCGCTTATGAGCTTGAATCTCATGCCACCTGTCCTAATCAGCCGATGTACATCCCTCCCCCATCACACCAGCCCCTCCTCCTGAAAATCGGTAGAAACTGGCAAGAAACCCGTCCAGTACAGATAACTAACGGGTTTGGCATTTTAAAGAAATCAAAGATTCATTCACCCTTCAAACCCTGTTTTCCGAGTTTCTCAACTTGGAACCGATTGTGTGTGTTGGCAAGAAAATTCGAAACCGCAGTGTAATGCCCTTCATTCCTCCCTATTCATTTCCAAAAATACTGGTGTCAAATGTCCGATCACTTATGAACGAAATGGAAGAGGTCGAACTATGCTTGAAAAATGAACTTGTTGATATTACTTGTATAAGTGAATCATGGTCCACAACTGAAGAGTATGTTGCATTTGATGGATATGATATCTATTCAAACCGAGAATGATACCCAATAACATTACAGTAACACATGGGTAGTGGTGATGGTATTATTTGTCGATCATCTCCACAAAATGGAGTTCTTTGTTTTTCAGCAATATACCAAATAAACACGGTTTAGAAGTCTTACGGTTATGTTGCAGGCCTAAGAGGCTACTTAAGGAAGTGGCATCACTGGTAATGCGTTGTTTACTATCTGCTCCGTGGCTCTTATTGTAAACACCTTGTGAATTACTTACAGAATTGCACTGACAACGTACAATCGTTGCATCCTAACGCTGGTATCATAACGTGTGGCGACTTTAATGACTTAGATGTCAAATGGCTAAGCAATTCTCTGTCACTTTAGCAGGTTGTCAATGTGCCAACAAGAGGTAACCGTATGTTAGACTCATTTTTAGCAACTGTCCTGAATATTACAATACCCCAATTACATTACCCCTATTAGGTATGAGTAACCACCTGTGTATTGCTAGGGTACCTAATCATTTTATCCCAAATAGACAAAAAAATAGTGTGGTGTATAGGCCCTTCACATCTGAGCTAGTAAGTCTCTACAAGAAATGGAAGATATTTGGATCTGATAAAATTGAGGAATGAATTGTATTTAACTGGACATGAGGAAGATTTTCTAAAGATTAAGAAATACAATTGTGTATAAAATAAGATGTTCACGTAAACAGTGTGGTCCTAATATAAGCAAATTATATGAATCCAACACAAGGAAGTTCCTTGATCCAGTTCAGAACATTACCGGTAAAAAAGTGACCAAAGTTGAAATGAGAGTTCATAATGGTAGACCCCTGCTACCTAGTGAAATCAGTGATTTTTTTTTACATCAATTTGTACAATTAATCCGCGACTAACAATCTTACCACTTAATGACTCAGTTTAAAATATCCCTATCCTAGAGATTAGTTCAGTTGCTAAAAAGTTGAAATCACTTAATTCTCGTAAATCTAGTTACCCTAGTGAGATAATGATTAAATTGATTATTGAGTGTGCTAATCTTTTATCTACTCCTTTAACGGCAATTTTTAACTAATTTTTTATTGATGGTCTTTTCCCTAGTACTTTTAAACAAGCGTATGTTACCTCAATCCCCAAGTGCAAGGCCCCTAAGGATATTACTGATATGAGGCCGATTCCAAAAACACCGGCTTTTCAAAAGTGTTTGAAAGTTTTATTTTTGATTATTTATTTGAGGACATAAAAGATACTAAAGATGGTTCTAGGCGTTTATCCTCCGGAAAATACCCCCTCCCCCTGGAAAATACCCCCCCCCCCCCCGTGGAAATTAAGGCTTTGCAAATTTGAGAATTATATTTGAGTTTAATTTTTTTATTTCCGTAGGGGGAACGAATTTTGGTAGTAAAATTCAAGAGCAAATCAGTTTTTTCCGTTACTTTAGCAATAATTTTGGGCTCTAGATTTGCATATTAGGGGGGGGGGGGTAAAGTATAGCGGGTCTGCACGCAAAATTTGTTAGGTACAATTATTATGCATATTAGATAGATACATGGAGAAGTTTATTTTAAAGCCAAATATACGGCCATGAACTACTACTACTACTACTAACAACTCACCGCAGCACCAGGCCGCCTGAGGCCAACACAGCTACGCACGCTCCTCCCTTTTTTTTTTTTTTAGTTAACAAAATTCCCAGATACCTCGGTATTATTCTGTAATTTTTTAGTGGCCATACCTAGAAGGAATTGTTTTCTGACTTCAAACTGTCCAAATACTTTCCCCCCCCCGAATATGCAAACATATAACCCAAATTATATATTTCCCATCTATTCTGTCACTTGCCTTTGTCTTGTCGTATGCTGAGCTGAAAGAAACTAACGAAGAAACCGGTTTGTTCTCGAGTTTTACACAGCACAAACTTCAGTGAGTGGCGCATAATACATAAGTACCAAAATTACTTCTCTCTACGGAAAAAAAAAAAACTCAAGTAAAATTCTCAAATTTGGAAAGCCTTATTTTCCACGGGGGGGGGGGTATTTTCCACGAGGGTGGGGGTATTTTCGAGGGGGATAAACGCCGGCCACCGAAAAAGATTCCCAACAATTTGGATTTAGACCCGGGCATAGTACTGTTGATTATGTGGCTGCATTGTGGATACCATCCTTAAACATTTGGAAAAAAAAACGGGCTTATGTTGATGCATTATTTGCTGACATAGTTAATGCTTTTGGTAGTCTTGACAATAACGTAGTAGTGGAAGAAGTTAAGGTTATGGTTGCCCGTCCATTTTTTGTACGTATGCTTGCTAGTTTTCTTTTTAAAAGATATCAGTGTGTCCGACACCTGGATCTAGATTTTAAATATTTTTTGCGGTTCACCACAAGGCACTAAATCAGGCCCATTTTCTTTTGTTATTGTTTTTAACCATATTTTAGTAACAATTCGTGAGCGTTTTAAATTTGCTGATGATTTAACTGTCTTATCACTGCAACTAAGCCCTACGACTACCAAACAGTCTGACTTGATTATAGTGTTTAATGATCTAAAAGCTGAATTAGGAATGGTAGAACTGACGGTCAGCGAAACTAAGGGCTCTTATATGACTTTTTCCTTGCTAAAGGTCGGCATCCACTGTTCTCTTAATTCCCTACTGCCAACAAAGAAAACTGTTAAAATACATAGAATACTTTTGGACGAAGATTTAACATGGAACCCGCACGTTGATTATCTGACTATAAAGGCACCTAACTTTTACATTCCTTTTCTGACCTGAAGATATTTGGTATGCCAACTGATGGTTTAAAGTCTATATACTGCAGCTATGTTAGACCTTCTCTTGACTATGCATGTCCAGCTTGGCACACTAAATTGCTTGAATTCCCCAACTCATCGTAATCTACTAAATTATCCAACTCATCGTAGTCTAACCCTGACAGGCCCCCTACTGAAGGAATAGCCACTAGACTCCGACAAATTAAAAAGAATTGTCCGCAGTTAATGACTTACCCAGCCTCTAGTACCAAGAGATATTGCAAATCATTTGTCCGTTATTTTACTCGGTATTTTAATAATATTACCTTGACAAATATTTAATGTTTGATGCAGTTTGTTTCAGGTTCTTTCCTGTGAGTGTTTTGAATGTACCAACCATTTATATTTCTAATATTCTGATATATTTTGTATAAGCGGTCACTGTTTTAACCGTGAAAATTGACTTTTGACATATACTAATTTTATTTCCGACTCATTTTAATTTATTAACCTTGAAGCAGCACATACTATTTTAATATTTTTGTGTTGCTATTTATTTGTTTTTGATCCATGTTTTGTGTCTTCTTGAAATGCTCATTAGTTCCAGCTATTGTAGTGAATAAATATATTCTATATTCTATGATTGATCTGCTAAAAATAATCCTTCTATCAGAAATAAATTCAAATTCTTACGGATCTTTGGTAAACCAGAATGGCATGCCTCCATAGCTAATGGAAAACGAAGATAAAAAAAAATCAAACTAATATTTCGCCCGTATAAAGCAAGGCGTCTTCAGCGTGTAGAAAAAAAAAAGAAAAAAAAAATCTAAAACTAAAAAAACATAAAACAGGAAATACATATAAAACTAAAAACAGACTCACATAATACAATAAACTCACATATACAATTGCCAGCTACCTTCATGAAACCAGAAAAGTAACTAGATCATAAATATAAAATACCAAATAAACTTAATTATATTATTATATTATTGTGACATTATATTATGCGTATTATATCTGATAATATATTATATCATATCATATTTTATTTATGTGTTATATTCTATTATGTGATATTATATTATATTATGTGTGTTTATATTATCATATTATTGTGACATAATTTTACGATAAGCTTTTGATGCTGTTATTCGTTTAGGCTGTCACACAGCATTCCTGATGCTGACATTTTGAATACGGGTTCATTTTTTAAAATAATATTGTAAATAGGATATTATTTTGTACAGTTCGAGGAAACAACGGCCATTTCCAATGAAAAAGGTATCACTAAATGGGCTATGGAAGCATTAAAAAAAACAACATATTTTCGCAGCTTTATCAATTAATAGAGATACCGGTATTGCATATATTGATCCTATTTACGATATTATTGGCTAAGTGGTTGAGGCACTGGGGTAGGAATCCTTTGTCCGAGGGGTATGGGCTTGATTTCTGGCGTGACCTGTTATTTGGTTTGGGAAGTGGTTAGTGACGTGACTCTGTAAGCTCACCCAGAGTCGACCTAGCTCTAAATGGGTATATGGAGAAATCTGGGGAAGGTAAGCAGGAAGGGTGTGTGAAAACACAGGATGGCTGGTCCCAACCCCCCATTGCACTTCCTGGCTGAAGGGCCACGAAATGGAAATCAGCACAGTCGGTTTGGAATTTGAAGGTCTAGTACCGTTATGCTTACTTTATACTACTTATAGCGTTTTCACGCTAAATCCCCGCTTTATTGGATTAACGACACTTCTTGACTACTGAGGGCCTTGCGTTGGCCCTGCAGTGTGTAGCTAAAGCCGAGTTTAAAATCTAAGTCCCGTATTACCAAGCTGAGATTAAATACACTTCGCTACCACAGGGCAAATCCGCGTGATTACTTCCACGCAAAATCTTATTTAAATTTATTGCCAAAAACCACTAGACAAGTATTTCCAAGTAAAATCTTACTTGAATTTAACGCCAATAACCCCTAGACAGGTATTCCTGCGCAAAATCGTCTTTCAATTTAGCGCCAAAACAACTAGCCAGATATTCCCGAGCAAAATTCTAGTTGAATATAGAGCACGCGCAAAATCTTATTTGAATTTAGCGCCGAAAACCACTACCCTGGTATTTCCGTGCAAAATCTTATTTGAATTTAGCGCTGAAAATTTCACAAATACATTCTTAGACCACACTGGCTATACATGACAAATGAAACTCAGAGAGGAGAGAAACTAACAAAATGAAAGGGTCTGTTCTGTCTTTGTAAAGTAAACTTCGAAAGGTTAGATTTTCGTTTTTTTTCTTTGTCTTCTTTTTTGTTTAGCACTGAGGACGACTTGGCGGAGGTCCTTGTCGAAATATTTGCTTATATTTTGTCATCCTCTTGATTTGCCACTGGCTGACAAAATCCTCGTTTTTTCACCCTTTTTTGATTTTATTTTTCATTTTGTTAGTTTCTCTCCTCTCTGAGTTTCATTTGAAAATTTCACGTAAAATCTTATTTGCATTTAGCGCCAAAACCACTAGCCAGGTATTTCCGCCCAAAATCTAATACTTGGGATTACCGATAACATACTTCCATGACTGATTTGAGATCTTGCTGGCCGTGAAATGTGAGAAAGTATAGCGGTAGCTTTTCGAATTCATCAGCATACTTGTTGAAGTTCTCTGGCTCAGCTTCTAATGGAATCCCAGCGAACTGTGTTAGCATCATTTTGGCAAGGCGTACATTTCTTATTTCAAAACTACCCCATAGGGTATTGACCTAAAAAGGACGGGAAAAAATTGACAAAAGCAAAGGGCAGACAGATGCGGAAGAAGAAAAAAAATACAAAAACAACTAGAACTTCAAATTGAATTAAGAAATTCTGGCTTTAACCCAAAATACAATGTCCGTCATTTTTTTTATTTAAATGATTTTTTTATTAAAGAAGCATTCAAACAACAACAATATAAACATTTTCGAATATATGAGCATGAATAAATATTTGGAAGGATATTTCAATTTTTCAAAGCACATTTTGTTCCTTTTTCACTAACGGGATTTAGGGGATTTCGATTTTCATGGTGCGAACGATCTATTTGTTTTCACTGACATGGTAATTGTTGATGAAAATACACAATCGATTTTGATTTTCGTGGTGCGAATAATCTATTTGTTCGCACCAATCTATTTGTTTTCACTGACATGGTGATTGTTGATGAAAATCAACAATCGATTTGATTTTGAACCTCCGGGATGGAGGTAGCCTCAATCTTAGGAATTCTAACGAAGTTTACTTAAAGCACATTAAACAAAATTGCGAGAAATGTCACACAAACGTTGAAATAGAACATGCTTTGTTTTTAGCTCCCGAATGTCAGGTTAACAATTAACGGAAAAAATAGTTCTTTTTAACTTTTTTTCCGCTGCTGAAAAATTGAAATCTTCACTTTATATGTGGTCTGCAGGCAGCGGCGGTAGACGATCCATTTCTGAATCTGTAAATGATCGAAGTTTACTTCGTTGCCATATATAGTCGTCTATTTTGTGTTGTTTATAGAAAAATAAAATTTTCCGAAAACCAGGTCGTCCCCAAATGGAGTGGGAGGAGGTCGCAAGGAAAGATTTCAGATAAATTGGGACTTCCTGGAAGGGTGTAAAGAGGGAGACTTTGAATTGATTGGAATGGAGGAGGAGCATGCGTAGCTGTGTTACTATTATTCTCCATAGCTGTGTTTGCCTCAGGCGGATCGGTTCTGCAGTGAGTTGTTAGTAGTAGTAGTATTGTCATCTATCGCAAAATCGACGGCTACCTCGGTTATGGTAATTCCATAAACGGTTACCGTTTTTGCTAAAAATGAGATTTTATAGCCCAAAGTTTCCATATACAATTTTTATAAAACACATTTTATAGCCCATAATTCTACCGCTACGGTAATTTCTGAAGCCGATACGTGATATTCGTAGTAAAGCTGTGATTTTATAGCCCAAAATTTCTATATAAAATTTTTATAAATCACATTTCATAACCCACAGTTCTACGGTTACGGTAATTTTAGAAGTCGTTACCCGTTAGTTTTTAGTAAAATTGAGATTTTATTGTCCACAATTTCTGTACACAGTTTTATAGCCCAAATATTCTCGTGGATTGTGTCTTTAAACACCTAAACGAAATGACACTTAAATAATTCAAACGGAGAATGTGAAAAGAGCAAATTGTGGTGTTAAATACAATTGTGCATGACACAAAAACTGTGCAAGCTATGCACACACACAAGTACAAACTATGGCATTAAAAAGAATTACTTGTCAAAAAAAAAGAGAAAAAAACAACTTTGAACAACTTTGTTGATTATGAGCAGCTTGTAGCTCGCATGGATATTTTTAAGATGGGGCTAGCGATATAACTGAAAGCCAATATGATTCACAGTAATCATCTCGGACTGATGCCACATGAAAACAAAAGAACTAGTGAACTGCACATGTGGTACTTATTTAGTGTAGTACATATATCCGTTTCGTCGAGTATGTTCGTTTAGTATATGAATATAACTTAGTTATATACATTTAGTAACAAATATAGTACAGAACATTCATGTAAGATAGTGCAAAAAGAAACAAGGGCGGATACTGAATTAATGTCTGATAGGGCACCGATTGAAATTTTGCTGCCTGTGAGTATTTTTCGCCCCTCTGGCCATGCAATCCATTCACCTTTCGACCTACTGCGAGGGGTTACCCCTAAAACAACCGCCGGACCTGCCCACTACAGAGACTGGCAAACATATAGGAATTAGATCTAGACGATTTAACATGGGAAGGCAGGGGTTAGAAACTATTAATACCACTGATAGCGTAGCGTCTTGTGAGTTGACTAAAAAAATACATTTTTTTGTAAAATTCATGTTATTAATGTGCTATGTTGTTGGATTTGAAGTTGACACTTCCCTGTAAGAGATGATTATTAGGTATTTTCAAGGCCGTATCCAGGGGGGAAGGGGGAGTACTAATTTTGAGCCCCCCCCCCTAAAATTTTTGTCCTGCCCACAAAAAAGTAGCAAAAATGCATTTGAACAAATTGTTCATACCTTTTGCAATTTTCATTCTGACCCCTGAAAAAATATGGAAAAAAAATCATCCTCCCCCGAAAAAATCTGGATACGCCTTAGACAAATTTCTGTTTTCAAGAGCTACTTCAAGTCAAAATTCAGTCTGTAAAAAGTAGACCTAGGTTAGCTTGTAAAAATATTGGTAGTTTTTACCCCCATTATGATCGGCTGCTTAGGCTTTGAATTTGCAGAAGAAACTGAGGACAAATAGATTTTGTACTTAACAAACAGGGGTGATTTCCCACTCATGATTAAAAATTCCATGGCTGAAAATACCCTACGACTTGATTGGTTGTAATTGAATAGAAATAGGAAGATAGCATGATCATCAGCTTATGAAATAAAGCAAATGCAGAAGGGAGGAGATCGTTTGAGTACTGAGAAATGGGGGGGGGGGTGTGCGTTGAAGTACAAGCAAAGTCAGATACTCTTTTGCATGGAAACATTCGCTGTTTCAAATTAGAAATTTAGGCCTATAAATTGCACTTATGAGCTGTATATTCCCGTCCCATAAATAGACATTTGTATTCTCCCCCTTCTCTCTAAGGATCGGGAACATGGGATCCTAGAACAGATATGGGAATAAAGGCCCACATATCTTGGTTACTTAGTCTTCGAAAGTAGGTTTGCAGCAAAATTCAACGACAAACAGATCTTTAACTTGAGAAAAATTAATAATTAATTAACTAATCAAAATAATCAATTTAACTAATTAATTTAACATATTTTTTCATTCCATTCATTTTTGTCAAACTCCATGTTGAAAATATCTCAGAACTCGATTCATAGCAATTCAAAATGAATTAAAATATGAAACGGTGCGTTCTTCAACTTGCAAAATCAACGAACCATTAGCAAAGCACGTGCAACGTGGGGAGAGATATGTTATTTGAATGGTGATTTTTTTGGGGGGAGGGGGGGGGGGCAAATTATAATGCGTGAAAAGTTGGATATCCTTCGGCAGAAAAAAAAACGGTTTAAATTATGTATTAGATCATCTCTTCTGAAATTGTATAGACCTAAATTACGTGATCCATGCAGTTGGTGTTGCGGGAAAGGAGCTATGTTCTTGGGGAATATGCTTCTTTCTTCTTCTTTTTTTACTTCTTTTTTTCTTTTTTTTTTACTCTTCTTTTTTTTTCTTCTACAGTTTAACGGCCACCCCAAGAATTGAAAGACTTGTCCAAGAGGATATTAAAACAAGCACTAAAAAAACAACAAAAGAAAAGAAAAAAAAGTCAGTTTACATCGCAATTCCTAACCGGCATCGCAGCAGACCTTACAAGAAATAACTCCATCATATATACTATTCAATTCATCACCGAGAGCCATAATTACTAGTTTATTTTTGAATCTAAAATATAGCTTAGTTTTAGATTTTGATTTTGTTTATATTAAATTTTACTTTTCTTTTGGATTTTAACTTCTCATAGTTTTAATTTTTTTATTTTATATTCTAAATTAAGGATGCTAATTACTCCCATGTACATACATACACACGATTATTTCTGTTTCTTCTTTGTCACCGTTATTTTCGTGATTATTCTTCTACGATCAATCTCAATTTAATTTATTTATGTTTCTTCTATTTATATTATTCTAATGTTTCTATTTCTTCTTTGTCACCATTATTTTCGTGATTATTCTTCTACAATAATTCTCAGTTTAATTTATTTCTATTTCTTCTATTTCTATAATTCTATTTATTTTATTATTTCTATTTCTTCTTTGTCACCATTATTTTCGTGATTATTCTTTTACAATAATTCTCAGTTTAATTTATTTCTATTTCTTCTATTTCTATGGTTCTATTTATTCTATTATTTCTATTTCTTCTTTGTCACCATTATTTTCGTGGTTATTCTTCTACGATAATTCTCAGTTTAATTTATTTCTATTACTTCTATTTCTATGATTCTATTTATTCTATTATTTCTATTTCTTCTTTGTCAACATTATTTTCATGATTATTCTTATAAAATAAATCTCAGTTTAATTTATTTATATTTCTTCTATTTCTATTATTCTATTTATTCTATTATTCTATTTATGCAATTATTTCTATTTCTTCTTTGTCACCATTATTTTCGTGATTATTCTTTTACGATCATTATCAGTTTAACTTATTTCCACTTCTATTTCTATTATTCTATTATTTCTATTTCTTCTTTGTCACCATTATTTTCGGGATTATTCTTCTACGATAATTCTCAGTTTAGTTTATTTCTATTTATTGTGTTATTTCTATTTCTTCTTTATCACTATTATTTTTGTGATTATTCTTCTATGAAAATTCTCAGTTTAATTTGTTTATATTTCTTCTATTTCTATTATTCTACCATTTCTATTTCTTCTTTGTCACCATTATTTTCGTGATTATTCTTCTACAATAATTCTCAGTTTAATTTATTTCTACTTCTTCTATTTCTATTATTCTATTTATTCTATTATTTCTATTTCTTCTTTGTCACCATTATTTTCGTGGTTATTCTCAGTTTAATTTATTTCTATTTCTTCTATTTCTATGATTCTATTTTTTCTATTATTTCTATTTCTTCTTTGTCACCATTATTTATGTGGTTATTCTTCTACGATAATTCTCAGTTTAATTTATTTCTATTTCTTCTATTTCTATGATTCTATTTATTCTATTATTTCTATTTCTTCTTTGTCACCATTATTTTCGTGATTATTCTTATAAAATAACACTCAGTTCCATTTATTTATATTTCTTCTATTTCTATTATTCTATTCATTCTGACATTCTATTTATTCTATTATTTCTATTTATTTTTTTGTCGCCATTATTTTCGTGATTATTCTTCAACGATAATTCCCAGTTTAATTTATTTCTATTTCTTCTATTTCTATGATTCTATTTATTCTACAATTTCTCTTTCTTCTTTGTCATCATTATTTTCGTGATTATTCTTAAAGGATAATTCTCAGTTTAATTTATTTATATTTTTTCTATTTCTATTATTCTATTATTTCTATTTCTTCTTTGTCACCATTAGTTTTGTGATTATTCTTCTACGATAATTCTCAGTTTAATTTATTTATATTTTTTCTATTTCTATTATTCTATTATTTCTATTTCATCTTTGTCACCATTATTTTCGGGATTGTTCTTCTACGATCAATCTCAGTTTACAACTGATAATTATCACAACTACATTTAGAACTTCGTGATTAAATGACTTCATTGTCATTGCTCTATTTGAAACAGCAAAACTGAAATGAAAGGCCGAAAAAGATACAATACGTATATAGTTGTGATCGCAAAATCTCGATGCATAATTCGGTATGAAGGTAGCTTTAGCAGCACCAAAGGGGGTCAGGAAAAATAGGCATAATTCGAAAAGAAAACCCAGCAAACACAACTGAACAGAAAATGCACAAAATTATAGGTGAGAAAAATAAAATATTTCGAAACTTGACAGCACTTTACCTGTATATAATAAAAATTGCATTACCTATAATATACAATAAAATATACCTTTTGCATACAAACATCAAGTGAATATTCAGATATAAAGGTAGTTTTACCAGCCCCGGTGGGGCCAGTGAAAATAGTCAATTCACCACGGCGAAAACCCTTCATTAGTTCATTTAGCTTGGTGAAACGCTTCCACTTCACACCAGCAATCTGGAAGGTTTTTAATATCATTCAATTAATATAGTCTACAGTCAAAGAAGAAGAAAAAACTAAATTATAGTATTCAGAGAAGAAGAAGAATAAAACAAAGAAAAATAAGCTTGGTAAAACGCTTCCACTTCACGCCAGCAATCTGAAAGGTTTTTAACATCATTTAATTAATATAGTCTACAGCCAAAGAAGTAGAAAAAAATAAATTATAGTATTCAGAGAAGGAGAAGAATAAAACAAAGAAGAAAAAGCTTGGTAAAACGCTTCCACTACACGCCAGCAATCTTAAAGGTTTGAAATATTATTCACTTAACTGAGCTTAGCCAAATTAGTTGTCGAAATTTCCTAATACTGAAAAACTTTTTTCTATCATTTCCGTTATAATCTTACTAATCCGTTATAATCCGCGACATCCTAAAGCATAGTATGTTGCTAGTCCTAACAGTTCAGAAAATTTTGCCAGAAAACAATTTCACTACCTCTTGGAAAATTTTGAGGGTTCGACAGGGGCAAATCTCCAGCATTTTTATGGGGGGGGGGCAAGCGGGGTCCATATCTGGATAGTCAAAGGGCATGGGATGTATAATTATTTTTTCTCCACATTAGTGGGGGAAGGCAATTGCCCCCCTTGCCACCCCCGAACGACACCCTGGGGTTCGAAGAGAAAAAAAAATCAGCCATGATACTTTTCGAAAAATTAGAAACATTCAAAACCTGTCCAGTCACATCTCCAATTACCCTGAACTGCAAACGAAAAAATTTCTTTAGATTTGTTTTACCAAAAAAATATAATTTAAAAATAACAAATTTTCCACAAGCTCATACTGATAAAATACATTTGGTGAAGCTCTGGACCCTGAGCTCGAATACAAAGTTCTCAATGGGTTTAGTAGCCCCTAATCTAAAGAAACAAAACATTGGCTAAATAATTTAAATAACTAAATAATTAGTTAAATAATTTGACAAGTAATCTAATTGAATAACAGGCCTGGAGGAGAAAAAGAAAAACAGCATCCTTTAGTACATTCTTTATAAAAAATTTCAATTGCTTCTATTAAACAGTTCGTGGTAACAAATAGTAAGTAAGGAGGGACTTGGCCCAAAACTAACTAAAATTCTTAAAAACAGAATTTTGATAACAATACATACATAAAAAAAATTATACTAATTCTAAATATATAGTACTAATTAGGTTTACTGTTACCTATCAAAAGCTACGAGCTAGAGAAAATTTGCCTGATTTTCAAAAAGGTGGAGACACGCCTCCAAAAGTGAAACAATTTTAATGAGAACACCATCAGATTCAGAATATCAGAGAACTCTACTGTAGAGTTTTAATGAGAACACCATCAGATTCAGAATATCAGAGAACTCTACTGTAGAGTTTTAATGAGAACACCATCAGATTCAGAATACCAGAGAACTCTACTATAGAGTTTTAAAGAGAACGCCATCAGATTCAGCGTATCAGAGAACTCTACTATAGAGGCTTCAAGCTCCTATCTACAAAAAATTACGACTAATTACTCTAAATTAATTTACGGACTTAATTAGTAATTACGGAAGTAATTAGTAATTTACAGACTAATTACTCTAAATTAGGCGACTTACCATTGTTCACATATAGTATTTGTTATTGGAAAATATACTGAATTTTTGTGGGGAGGGGGGGGAGATTTTCTGCACGAGAGATTTTCCAAGGGGAGAAATTTCCGTGGAAAGGAAAGTTTCCTTAGGGAATTTTGCAGGGGAGGGGATTTCCTGGTATGATTTGAAAAACGGTAATATATTAAACTAAGAAATAAAGTTTTTTCAACTGAAAGTAAGGAGCAACATTAAAAGTTCAAACGAATAGAAATTCATTCCATATATGAGGGGCTGCCCCTTCCTAAACCCTCGTTCTTTACGCTATTCTGGCAAAGAATATAAAATTCCACATTTTTACAGATAGGAGCTTGAAACCCCTACAGTAAGGTTCTATGATACGCTGAATCTTATGGTGTGATTTTCATTAAGATGCTATGACTTTTAAGAGGTGTTTAACCGTTTTTCGTAAATAAGGCAAATTTTCTCAGGCTCGTAACTTTTGATGGGTAATACTAAACTTGATGAAACTTATATATTTAAAATCCAATTATTTTGATGTATCTATTGGCATCAAAATAAGGTTTTTTAGAGTTTCGGTTACTATTGAGACGAGTCGCTCTTACTATACAGTTCATAGCCCCGAACTGTTTGAAAATATGACTTTTTGTCACAATTCCTTAAGAAAGACTTCTAAAACATAAGGGTCGTTAAATTTGAATAAGTATTTCTAAAGAACTTCAAGACTTTAGCGTGAAGATCTCGGGTTACGGGAGGGGCATCCCCCCTCGCATACACAATAATTTCTGTTCGTTTCAACTTTTAATGCTGCCCCTTACTTTCAGTTGAAAAAAATTGTTTTATTTTAATTTAATAGTAATCTAAAAATGGTTCAAGATATGCATGTTAGGTTTTCTAGTCACCATAGGGCTCGGCGATTTACTAATATTTTAGTTCTATTTTGGCAGTCTTTTCCCAAACTGGCATTTTCTATCGTTTTGCTCTATGTTACGTTTTCTACTCTTGTTTAGTATTTATTCAAACTTAATCCTTTTTACTGTTTATCTTATAAACGGCAAATTTTACAAATTTTGTCACGAATATATGTTTATTTAGCGGATGATATCTCTTCTTACCAGTGGTATTAGTTTTATGCTTTTTTTTCTTTTTTTTTTACTGAAAGATAAATTTTTTTTGAATTAAGGGGGATGGTGGGTCAAACTCAGTTGTCCAAAAAGCAGAAAAAAACCTACAAACCTCATTTATTTGCACGATTTCAGCATAAACTTCTTCTTTGAGTGAGGAGAAAGTTGTTACTGCGTTGTGAAACATAGAAACGTGAGTTTTAAGTATTTTCACGAGATCAAGACCTTCAATTGCTGCTACAGTGGGCCCAGGCGAAGTCACGCTTGGCCTGGAACACAGAGGAAGACAGGTAAAATAAAATAAAGAGGAAAATTTTATATTAACTACTGCTAACAACTACTAATAAATAAGAGTGCTAACACTCACCTCACTTCGCTAAACAACTCATCCCACTCGAAATCCTCCTAAATTTGGTTTAGTCCTTCTCAATACTAAATGACGATTTTTGGTATCAATATCCTTTATCTTTAAAATTTAACCTAACCATTTCAACCGTCTAGTCAAAAAAAAAATTGTTGGTAACTTCTCTTTCTACCGCAGAAATCTCCAAAGTTGAGAAGTTTGCTCACCTCGAATCTAAATTTTCTCCGCCTGATGATGTTCAAGAAAATTAAGTTGATCAGGGTCTTGATGATTGACCGCTTTGATTTTTTGGACCGGGGAAATTTCACTGTTTCTTGTTCTTCTTTTTGAACAGTCGTTAGCCCCCGAAAACTTAAAAAAATTCCACGGTGTTTATAACAAATGGTGGCTTTGCTTCGATACAGCGTTTAACCCTTCTTATGCAGATGGTGCTTGTTCAGGGAGGCTTGTCTCCAACCTTTTGCACAGAAGATCTGACTCCCATCTCAAAGAATGGTAAACCCGTTGATCACCGTATTTTCTTCCGCCATATTACTGTCTTAACAATGTTACTCTTTGAATTATTATCTATTGCACGGAAAGTGCTGTACCCCTTCCCACCAATCTTGGCTGCCATACAGTGTCGAGTTCATAGATGTTACGTCAGCAGTTTTAAGCATATCGATTGATTCTGGTTTTCAATTGGTGCCAGGGAGGACGCTACGTAAAGCACGCCTCCGATTCCCTTAATCACGCAACTATCTTGCAACAGGTTTCAAAAATCATAAACAACAAGTAGAACAACAGGGAAATTTTTATACAAGACAGTGGAACGCAACTTTAAATGTTGCGTTCCACTGTCTTGTATGAAAATTTCCCTGTTGTTCTACTTGTTGTTTATGATGGAAAGGCAGTGTGGCCTTCGTCGCTATTTAGGCTTCAAAAAGGGGGCCAGTCCTGGAATAATTAGAGAACAAAGAAAGACGTACTCAATAGCAATAGTCCTCCAGTATAGGAGACAAAACTTGTGTTCATAGAGGAGCCAGGCAGGAGGCTGTCCCTTTTCTTACCCTGTGTAACAATTACGCTTCGGGCACCAAAACGAAAATACCTTGTATCTTGTATTCAGATTCATTCAGCCGGGGGGGACCACGACAGCTGCACCGTGACTGAGGGTGGTGTCACGGCTGGGGGTTTACCCACTTTGATCAAATTTTTCACATTGGTTCAGCTCTTCTGCTTATTGAGTGGGGAAAGGTGTGATAATAAATTTTTCCCCGGGCACCACCAACCCTAGGAATTGCTCTGCTTGTATTCATCATGGCATCAACTATATCGCTTGTTTTACAGGTTGATGATAAACTTTAACAAAGCTAACTACGTGTTTCAGAAAGATTTACCTCATATTTGAGGAATACCGTAATCTGCTATTTATTCAATAAATACGTAGAATTCAATTCTGAAATATTTTTCAGAAAACCTGACGATTTTCATTCACATGACGACTACTCACCATTGCGTATTTCAGAGAGATTTACCTCATATTTGATGAATACCGTAATCTGGGCCTAGAATTCAATTCTGAAATATTTTTCAGAAAACGTGACGATTTTCATCGCCTTTTAACCGTGTGTGAAATTAAATAAAAAAAATATTTTTTTTTAAGTGAAAGTAAGGAGCAACATTAAAACTTAAAACGAACAGAAATTATTACTTATCTTTGTCGGCTGAATCTCTACTTATCTTTACCCAGAAGCTGTACAATATACTGGGTTTCTTATCTTTATTAAATAAAAAAAAAGTTTTTTCAACTGAAAGTAAGGAGCAACATTAAAACTTAATACGAACAGAAATTATTACGATGAGGGGGTTAGCCTCCTCGTGAGCAATTCACTCCTCACACTAAAGCTAAAATTTGTTTCAATTCTGTGAGAATGACTCCTGGATCAAAAAAGCTGCTTAACAAGCATAGATAGCTCTTTTGAAAGTACTAAAACAAATTTAGCGTAAAGAGCGAGGTATTGACTAGGGGACGAACCCCCAAATATACGTAATAGCTTCTGTCCGTTTTAAGTTTTAATGTTGATCCTTACTTTCAGTTGAAAAAACATGTTTTTTTATTTAATTTCTGATCGTTTTTTAAATAATGCTGCGAAATCCAGCGCCCCTTTCTCCATGAAAACATCCTCCGAGGAAAAATCCTCCCACGTAAACCCCTCCCCCGACCCGCCCCAACCAGAAAAAATCCCTCCTGAAAACGCCTGTATACTTACCAATAACCAATACTATATGTAAACAATGAGCAAAATTCATAACTTACAGCCCATTCCCCGGGACTGTGGGGGATTAAGTCATCTTCAAAGACATAGTTATTATATTTTCGACTATACTGAACAAAATGGCTATCTCAAAATTTTAATCGGTGACTATGGGAAAAAATGAGCGTGGGGGGGGGCTAATTGCCCTCCAATTATTTGATGACTTAATAAGGGCACTAGAACTATAAATTTCCGTTTGAATGAGCCCTCTTGCGACATTCTAGGACGACTGGATCGATACGATCACCCCTGGAAAAAAAACAAAAAAAAAATACGCACCCTTGATCTTTCTTCTGGCAAAAAAAAAAAAAATACAAAATT
Source organism: Artemia sp. Qi Xiang Cuo (assembly GCF_049724085.1). Lineage (NCBI taxonomy): Eukaryota > Metazoa > Arthropoda > Branchiopoda > Anostraca > Artemiidae > Artemia > Artemia sp. Qi Xiang Cuo. Next base: position 86,525,050 of record NC_142796.1, read on the forward strand.
CCACGTTTTTGCCGATAGGGAGCTTGAAACCTCTACTGCAGGGGATTCTGATATGCTGAATTTGATGGTATGACTTTCATTAAGATTCTATCACTTTTAGGGGCAGTTTCCCCCTTTTTTTCGAAAATAAGGCACATTTTTTTCAGGCTCGTAAATTTTTATGGGTAGGACTAAACTTGATGAAACTAATATATTTAAAATTAGCACTAAAATACGTTTCTTTTGATGTGTCTATTTTTATCAAAATTCTGTTTTTTAGAGTTTCGGTTACTATTGAGCCGGGTTACTCCTTACTTCCAGTTCGTACCATGAACTGTTTGATTAGATACAAAAAACAAGTTTTTTCAACTGAAAATAAGGAGCAATATTAAAACTTAAAACGAACAGAAATAATTACGCATACGGGGGGGTTGCCCCCTCTAAAACACCTCGCTCTTCACGCTAAAGTTTTTCAGAATTTTTAGAAAAGTTACTTATTATTCTAATTGAACGACCCTTGTGTTTCAGGAATCGTTTTTAAGGATTTGGGACAAAATTTAAAATTTATTGTAAAGAGCGAGGTTTTATGAGGGGGCAACTACCCTCATATACGTAATAATGTCTGTTCATTTTAAGTTTTAGTATTGCTCCTTACTTGCAACTGAAAAAAACTTGTTTTTTATTTAATTTCTGATCGTTTTTAAATAAGGTCACGAAATCTGGTTCCATCTCCACGGAAAAATCCCCCTCCCCACGGAAATATCCTCTGGACAGTTCAATCCTGGTGAAAACTTACCCCGGACAATTACCCTTAACACCTCAACGCGTAAAATTAATTCGCTAAAAAGTATACAAGACATTTAAAGAAATTTCGTATAGGAATTCTGGCAAATTCCCCCAGTATACAATTTCGCCTGAAAAGTTTATTCCCTGGATAATTCCTCTTTAAAGAAAATTCCCCCGTGCAAAGTCCCTCCCCCCCCCCCCGCAAAAATTCGTCCTGCCCACCCAGAAAATGTATGCATACTTCAAGGTAACAAATACTGTTCGTAAACAATGTGCTAGCTTTGTAACTTAAAGACCTTTCCCCAGGGGCTGTGGGGGGTCATGTTATCTCCGAAGACATAGTTATTAGGCCTGGCCTTTCAACAATGCTTTACAAAATAGCAATCTCAGAATTTTGATCGGACAATTTTGGGGAAAAGTGGCGTGGGAGGGGCCTAGTTAATGTCCAGTTTTTTGGTCGCTTAAAAAGAGAAATAGAACTTTTATTTTCGGTTAGAATGAGCCACCTCCCTATTTTCTAGGCCCACTAGTTGGACACGATCACCCCTGAGGAAAACAAAGAAAAAAACAAACAAACTTCTAGAGTAGGGTTCTCTGATACGCTGAATTTGGTGGTTCAATTTTCATTAAGATTCTAAGAATTTTAGGGGGTGTTACCGCCTTTTTTCGAAAATCAGGCAAATTTTTCAGGTTCGTAACCTTTGATGGGTAAGACTAAACTTTTTTGAAATATATATATATATATATATATATATATATATATATATATATATATATATATATATATATATATATATATATATATATATATATATATATATATACAAATTTAAAAAAAAATAGGAGGTTACATATGGTCTGGAGTTCTTATGTGATTTGTCAGTTTCTTTCCTTTTTTTCCCCATTAGCCCAGTTTATTACTGTCGTTGTTGTTTTGCTAGTGTAGATGTTGTTGTTTTTTTTCTCGCCTTCTTTTTCTGTCATTTAAGCTTCAGTCCTGTTTACGTTTTTTATAGACAGGTTCTCAATTAAGTAAATATAATCCTTTGTTTGGGAATAAAATAAGGAAGTCATTAAATGAGAGAAAATAAACTGCCCTCCAGTAGAGACAAACCCAAAAATCTGACTTACCTGAGTAAGACTTCTCATTCTCACCCAAGGTAAGAAAAGCAACCAGTTAAATCATGACCAGAAAATGGAATAGATCTGCACTGTATAAAACGAGTTCTAAAGTCAGTTGGAGTTGATGTCTCTGGATTGGGTTGGATGTTGAATTGAGTTGATAGAATCATATACTACTCCCATAGAAAGCTTGTGATTTTGGTGATTCTTAAGATAAGCGACTTTTTTTTCTTGGTATTTTTGTTCTCCCCTGTTCCCTCCTGGCCATGGAGCTTTACGGGGGAGATTATGCTGCAGTTGGTTTTTGTTGTAAATTATTTGATAAATAAAAGAACTCAGAGCTCAGTAGTCACCGGCTAAAAACCGATAGACCAGGTTTTAACAAAGGTGTACTAAGATAATACTACATTGTGACATTTTGTCTTGTACCTTCTGTTTGAAATTCTGAAATATTTAAAACAACCACAATTGGGTATTCTTCAATCCAAAAACAACGTAGCATGGATTTATCCTCTCTACTTCATAACTCAAGATTTCTGATCTAACCTTAATAATGTTCCTTTTACGCAATCCACCTTAATACACATTAATCAAGCTGTTCAAAAATTTCTGATCTAACCTTAATAATGTTCCTTTTGCGCAATCCACCTTAATACACATTAATCAAGCTGTTCAAAAATTTCTGATCTAACCTTAATAATGTTCCTTTTGCGCAATCCACCTTAATACACATTAATCCAGCTGTTCAAAAATTTCTGATCTAACCTTAATAATGTTCCTTTTTCTCAATACACCTTAATACACATTAATCTAGCTGTTCAAAAATTTATGATCTAACCTTAATAATGTTCCTTTTGCGCAATCCACCTTAATACACATTAATCTAGCTGTTCAAAAATTTCTGATCTAACCTTAATAATGTTCCTATTGCTCAATCCACCTCAATACACATTAATCGAGCTGTTCAAAATTTTCTGATATAACCTTAATAATGTTCCTTTTGCGCAATCCACCATAATACACATAAATCAAGCTGTTCAAAAATTTCTGATCTAACCTTAATAAAGGTCCTTATGCGCAAACCACCTTAATACACATTAATCTAGCGGTTCAAAAATTTCTGATCTAACCTTAATAATGTTCCTTTTGCGCAATCCACCTTAATACACATTAATCTAGCGGTTCAAAAATTTCTGATCTAACCTTAATAATGTTCCTTTTGCGCAATCCACCTCAATACACATTAATCGAGCTGTTCAAAAATTTCTGATATAACATTAATAATGTTCCTTTTGCGCAATCCAACTTAATACACATTAATCACGCTGTTCAAAAATTTCTGATCTAACCTTAATAATGTTCCTTTTGCGCACTCCACCTAAATACACATTAATCAAGCGGTTCAAAAATTTCTGATCTAACCTTAATAATGTTCCTTGTGCGCAATCCACCTTAATACACATTAATCGAGCTGTTCAAAAATTTCTGATCTAACCTTAATAATGTTCCTTTTGCGCAATCCACCTTAATACACATTAATCAAGCTGTTCAAAAATTTCTGATCTAACCTTAATAATGTTCATTTTGCGCAATCCACCTAAATACACATTAATCAAGCTGTTCAAAAATATCTGATCTAACCTTAATAATGTTCCTTTTGAGCAATCCACCTTAATACACAGTAATCCAGCTGTTCAAAAATTTCTGATCTAACCTTAATAATGTTCCTTTTGCGCAATCCACCTTAATACACATTAATCGAGCTGTTCAAAAATTTCTGATCTAACCTTAATAATGTTCCTTTTGCGCAATCCACCTTAATACACATTAATCAAGCGGTTCAAAAATTTCTGATCTAACCTTAATAATGTTCCTTTTGCGCAATCCACCTCAATAAACATTAATCGAGCTGTTCAAAAATTTCTGATCTAACCTTAATAATGTTCCTTTTGCGCAATCCACCTTAATACACATTAATCAAGCTGTTCAAAAATTTCTGATCTAACCTTAATAATGTTCCTTTTGCGCAATCCACCTTAATAAACATTAATCAAGCTGTTCAAAAATTTCTGATCTAACCTTAATAATGTTCCTTTTGCGCAATCCACCTTAATACACATTAATCCAGCGGTTCAAAAATATCTGATCTAACCTTAATAATGTTCCTTTTGCGCAATCCACCTTAATACACATTAATCGAGCTGTTCAAAAATTTCTGATCTAACCTTAATAATGTTCCTTTTGCGCAATCCACCTTAATACACATTAATCAAGCTGTTCAAAAATTTCTGATCTAACCTTAATAATGTTCCTTTTGCGCAATCTACCTTAATACACATTAATCAAGCTGTTCAAAAATTTCAGATCTAACCTTAATAATGACTGCACCTTGGATTCCCATGCTGAATCTGTGACATGGTCATCAAAGCCTGCCTTGCAAACGGATTCAACAATGTACATTTCTTGTAGTAACAATGCCAATCTTAAACCCACATACAAGGCATATGTTTTATACTTGATTCAATTCATAACCACACCTCTTGGTAAAAAAAACGGTTCATTATTTATTAGCCAAGGGAAAAAACTAGAATTAATCGGGGAAAAAAGTATGATTTACAGACAGTTTTGACCAAAGAAATTTTTCGGCGCATGGGCAGAAATGAGCTACAGCAAACATTAGGAGCTTCAGTGCTGAAAGAAAAAGAAACACGGCACGTCAATTTCATTGCTTTATTTCGACCAAAAAACTCAAAAACTCAGAAACACAGATAATAAAAGCAAACGAATTTCATTAACCGAGTGACAATTCGGGATTGATTTTGTGTTTTATAGTTCGCACCTGATTTGTAGCTGTTCACCAGCCAAATCAGATAATTAGTCATCTACAGAAACAAATTACAAAGAATTATCTATTACTACAGCTTCTTTGTATGTTTCACTGAATTCATCTTACATATAGAAAAAATCCCCATTTAAGCTACCATACTTTCTCATTTCAAAAATTACAGCTTAAATCTTCTCATAAACACAAAGGTTTTAAATGATTTCTGTTTTTCCTTGATTTTAAAGTCACAATCGTACCATAGAAGTAAAAGAATAAAATAAAAAGGAATGTGTTGATAACAAAAAGAAAAAAGAGTTACTTCAAAAGAAACTATATAATTCTACCCATACAAAATTTTCTAAAATTTCATAAATAAATGACAGATTAAAAATTAAGAAAAAAAATAACCTTGAATGTCATTGAAATTAGAACAAATTGAGGATACACACTTGGCTATAGCAGAACACTGAAACTGAACAATAACAATCGGTGGCAGTGATTATATTAATTATATTAATATTAATTAATTAATATTATATTAATATTAATTAATTATATTAATAATTAAAATTGAAAATTGATAATGAGTAGCCTACCAATGATTAGGATAGTAATCAGTAGCAGGCATTATGTTTTTTCTCCCCAAAAAATGTCATTTATGCAGGTTGGTCATCAAAACCTTATGACGTTTTTAATCTAAACAATCGTTTTTCTTATCTTCTCCACGGAGAAGACAAAGCATGTAAAGCAAGATTTACCAAAAAGCAAACAAAGAATGCAAATGAAGGAACAAAAAGTCAAAACAAACCTGACAAAGAAGCACTTTTTTTCGGCGAAGCACTTTATGACGCACTTTTTTACCTTTTTGACGCACTTTTTAGAAGCACTTTATGACGTTTATAATCTAAACAATCGTTTTTCTTATCTTCTCCACGGAGAAGACAAAGCATGTAATGCAATATTTACCAAAAAGCAAACAAAGAATGCAAATGAAGGAACAAAAAGTCAAAACAAAACTGACAAAGAAGCACTTTTTTTTTCGGCGAAGCACTTTATGACGCACTTTTTTACCTTTTTGACGCACCTTTTTGACGCACTTTTTAGAAGCACTTTATGACGTTTCTAATCTAAACAATCGTTTTTCTTATCTTCTCCACGGAGAAGACAAAGCATGTAAAGCAAGATTTACCAAAAAGCAAACAAAGAATGCAAATGAAGGAACAAAAAGTCAAAACAAACCTGACAAAGAAGCACTTTTTTTTCGGCGAAGCACTTTATGACTCACTTTTTTACCTTTTTGACGCACCTTTTTGACGCACTTTTTAGAAGCACTTTATGACGTTTCTAATCTAAACAATCGTTTTTCTTATCTTCTCCACGGAGAAGACAAAGCATGTAAAGCAAGATTTACCAAAAAGCAAACAAAGAATGCAAATGAAGGAACAAAAAGTCAAAACAAACCTGACAAAGAAGCACTTTTTTTCGGCGAAGCACTTTATGACGCACTTTTTTACCTTTTTGACGCACTTTTTAGAAGCACTTAATGACGTTTCTAATCTAAACAATCGTTTTTCTTATCTTCTCCACGGAGAAGACAAAGCATGTAAAGCAAGATTTACCAAAAAGCAAACAAAGAATGCAAATGAAGGAACAAAAAGTCAAAACAAACCTGACAAAGAAGCACTTTTTTTTCGGCGAAGCACTTTATGACTCACTTTATTACCTTTTTGACACACTTTTTAGAAGCACTTTATGACGTTTCTAATCTAAACAATCGTTTTTCTTATCTTCTCCACGGAGAAGACAAAGCATGTAAAGCAAGATTTACCAAAAAGCAAACAAAGAATGCAAATGAAGGAACAAAAAGTCAAAACAAACCTGACAAAGAAGCATTTTTTTTCATTCAGTTTCTTTGCAAAGAGTCTGGCTGCCTCCCATTCGTGAACTCCTCCACCAAACCAAAGAACTAATTTGGAAAATTCTTCAAAATAAGGAAGTGATTCAATTGGTAGATTATCCAAACCTGCAAGTTCGAAATAAATCTGGTTATTGGGAAAATGTTCAAAGTATGGGAAACTGAGTATAAATATAATTGAAGAGTTGGCGTAACTGATAAGAGAAGAGAATCAGATTAGTCTTTTGAGAACAAGATCCGGATATGGGGAAAAACAAATCCAGTTTTTGGGATATTTTTCAAAGTCTGGGAAGCAGAGTATGAATATAATTGAAGAGTAACTGATAAGGGAAGAAACTAGAATTAGTCTCCTGAGAACAAAACCCTGATATGGCAAAAAATAAATCCGGTTTCTGGGAAACTTTTAAAGTGTGGAAAACTGAGTCGTATAAAATTGAAGAGTAAATGACAAGAGAAGAAACTCAGATTAGTCTTTTGAGAACAAAATCCGAATATGGGGAAAAACAAATTCAATTTTGGGGAAATTTTTCAAAGTATGGGAAACTAAGTATGAATATAATTGAAGAGTAAGTGATAAGAGAAGAAACACAAATTAGTCTTTTGAGAACAAAATCCAGATATGGGGAAAAATAAACCCGATTTTTTGGGGAAATTTTTCGAAGTGTGGGAAACTGAGTGTGAGTATAATTGAAGAGTAACTGATAAGAGAAGAAACACAAATTAGTCTTTTGAGAACAAAATCCGGATATGTGGAAAAATAAATCCGGTTTCTGGGAAATTTTGAAAGTGTGGAAAACTGAGTACGTATATAATTGAAGAGTAAATGACTAGAGAAGAAACTCAGATTAGTCTTTGGAGAACAAAATCCGGATATGGGAAAAAACATATTCAATTTTCGGAAATTTTTTCAAAGTATGGGAAACTAAGTATGAATATAATTGAAGAGTAACTGATAAGAGAAGAAACACAAATTAGTCTTTTGAGAACAAAATCCGGATAAGGGGGGGGGAAAATAAATCCGATTTTGGGAAATTTTTCAAAGTGTGGGAAACTGAGTGTGAATATAATTGAAGAGTAACTGATAAGAGAAGAAACACAAACTAGTCTTTGAGAACAAAGAAAATTTAGCTCGGCTTTTGGGTAAATTTTCAAAGATTATGAACCTCAGTAGGAGTATGATTAAACATAATTGATAAGAGAAGAAACTCAAATTAGTCTTTTGAGAAGAAAACCTGGATATGGGGAAAAATAAATCCAATTTTGGGGAAATTTTTCAAAGTGTGGAAAACTGAGTGTGAATATAATTGAATAGTAACTGATAAGAGAAGAAACACAAACTAGTCTTTGAGAACAAAGAAAATTCAGTCCGGCTTTTGGGTAAATTTTAAAAGATTGGGAACCTCAGTAGAAGTAAGATAAACATAATTGATAAGAGAACAAACTCAAATTAGTCTCCTGAGAACAAAATCCGGACATGGGGAAAAATCAATTCGATAATTTTGAGCATTTCCGTAGCATAAGAAAATGAGTATGAGCATGATTAAAGAGTAAAAGATCAAAAATTCGGGATAACAAACTGTATGTAAGGAGCAACTCGGTCCAATAGCAACCAAAACTCTAAAAAAAAGAAATTTTGATAGAAATTAAAGCATAAAAAGAATAGGCTTCTTATGCTGATTCCAAATATATAAAATTTATTAAGTTACTCATAACATCTACAAGCCCGTGAAAATTTGCCTGATTTTCGAAAAAGGGGGAAACATCCCTAAAAGGCAAGCAATCTTAATAACAATCAAATCATCATATTCAGCATATTAGAGAACCATAATGTAGAAGTTTCGAGCTCATGTTTACAAAAATGGAGAAATTTGCATTTTTTGTTTTTTGCCTCAAGGACGATCATGGATGCGTGTTTATTTGTTTATTGTTTGTTTTGTTTCTACAGGTGGTCATATAAAAAAAAATCGTCCTGGAAGATTGGGTGAGGGCTTATTCAAACGGAAACCAGAAGTTCTAGCGACCAAAAAGATTAGGGGGCAACTAGCACACCTCCCACACCCCCTTTTTCCATAAAGTCATCTGGTCAAAAATTCGAGATAGTCATTTGGATCAACATGGTTGAAAGTCCCAATTTACTATGCCTCAAAGTATTATATGACCCCTCACAGTCCCTGGGAGATGATTGTAAGTGACGGATTTTGCCTAGTGTTTGCATACAGTATTTATTATTGGGAATCTTTTTTTTGGGGGGGGGGATTTCCCACGGAGAGAATTTTCCCTGGGGAAGAAAATCTCCGGGGAGAATTTTCCATAATCCATATACGGAATTTTTCTCTCTTTTGTCCCTCAATTTTACAAGTGGAGAGAATGTTTCAGGGGATTTGTCCAGGGAGAAATTTTCAGCGGGAAAAAGGGTTGTCTCTTTTCGGTGGGGGATTTCCAAGGGAGGAAATTTCAAGCAATGAATAGTTGTGGCATTCTAATTCGTTTTGAAGCCACACTAATAGCGCACATTTTAAAAATAAATAATAGCAAAGATAATATAATGTATTTTTTTTTCTTAGCAAGACAGTCTTTCCACACAGTTACAATCAGGAAACAACGGATTTAACTAGGTTAATTATTAATTAATTAGGTTAATTAGGTATGATAATCAAATGATTAAGCTAATTGATTAGGGTAATTAGTTAGATTTTATTAGACTGTAAATGTCCCTCAGTAGGTGGACATAGTAGCAAGGCACATACATAGGCCCCCATAAGCTGAATTCCAGGGGGGGGGGCAAACCTCGTCTAATTGGCAATTTTAATGCTATATAGTAGAAATCTCAGAACAAAAATATAAAAATAAGGCAGCATCATTCAGCCAGGGGTGAAGGGGACGGCGCCCCCTGCCCCCCCCCCCTTATGGGCACCCATGGGTACATATGGGGATTGCATAGAGATTAGCACATAGCCTACATAAACCACTAGGTCAGGTTATAATCGAGTAGGAGTTCACCATATTACATTTTAGAACTAATTGATCTTATTTCATACTACTGACAAATCATTTGCAATATCAAACCACCTGAGGCTGGCACAGCGGCAAGCACTCCTCCGACATAACCAGTTCAAAGTGAAGGTGGGATTCCATTGATTTGGTTGTTATGAGCTTAAATACACCTACTGATGGTAGCAATAGGATCTTTAATGCATAAGGCCATATCCAGAATTTTTGCTCAGGGAGGAGGGGGTATTGTTTTCGAAGGGCGATTTTTACACAAAATAAACTTCAAAAAACGCATCAAAAATTTGTTTACATGCAATTTTGTTGTCTTTTTGGAAGGCGGACAAAGTTCCTGGGTGGGAGGGGTTTCAAACCCAGTAATCCTATCCGCTGGATATTGCCTTGGTAATGCCGTCTCTCATAGTCACCAAAAAAAACAAACTTAGCACAGCGGTAGTAAATTCGCTTGACTTGTTTTACTTCTGCTGTCAAGAAAGTACGCCAAAAAGGCGCAAGGTACAGAAATTCGGAAGCGCGCATACTTTATACAGTTTAGCCAGCAGGCATCCATTAAAGGAAAGTTTGTTGGACCCTCGACTCCCATACGCACAAGCATTTCATTTCAAGCTATTTCGCTAATTCCCTTATTTCATTGTCAACTATTCCATTACCAATATCAATTTTTCTATAAAACAACATAAATAATGACCTGATAGAGGACAAAACATTACCTCATATCAGGGTAGACATACGCAACATATCACTTTAGTTTCCTGATGGGCGAACAGAGCGTTTTGAAGATTCCAAGCAGATCTTCCCGGTAGTGTTTTTTTCTGATAGGACAAATCCAACAGCTGGCAAGGTATATGGTAAAGAATTGCAAAACTAGCCTCTAGTCTCCAAAACCTTGGCTAAGCTGTCTGTTGGGGTGGGAGCAAAATTATAAGCAACATAGTGAGCTTAAAGTATAGCCAACTACAGTAGAATCTATGAATATAAGTGAAAACGAGGGGCGCAGAACAAATTGGGTTTTACAAAGTATAGATATCAAATTGATCTACTTTAAAATTGCATAAATGAAATAACTAGGTAATTTGAACCGGGTTAAAACGATTAAGTTACGTAAAGCCGAATCAGTTTTGCGCCCCTGATTTTCACTTATATTCAAAAATTTTCCAGAAAAATTTTTTTTTTTACTTTCTGGTATGTTTTGAAAACGAGCTTTTTTATTTTCATGTTTGTTATTTTCGACTTTTTAGTGTTCTCAAAGACAGAAATTTGTCTGACCTGATATTTGAACCTGAGTTATAATGGCCCCAGTCAAGTGTTCTTACCACTGCGCAATCAAATCTTGCATAATAGTGTTTGTTTTATACTGTTTATTGTACCCAATCATCTGCTTATGTTGTTTTGTTTATGCAAGGGGGTGTACACAAGACGGGGAATTTCGATATTGTATTATTGGGCTGTCATCGGAAGTCCATATACTGATAAAATTTGGAAGTAATTGAACATTCACAAGTGGTCGAAAAATGGCTCACAAATTCATGTGACAAAAATACAAGTCAGTGAGTTGATGAAACCGAATTATTCAAATATTTCGTGGTAACGAACTGTAAGTAAAGAGCGAGGCGGCTCAATAGTAACCTAAACTCTAAAAAACGGAATTTTGATATCAATAGATATATCAAAAGAATCAAATTATTATTTTAATTCTAAATATATAAGATTGGTGAAGTTTAAAGTTGCCCATCGAAGGCTACGAGCCTGAGAAAATTTGCCTGATTTTCAAAAATAGGGAAAGGAACCCCTAAAAGTCAATGAATTTTAATGAACATTATACCATCGGTGTCAGCGTACTAGAGAATCCTTCTGTGGAGGTTTCAAGCTCCCATCTGCAAAAATGTGAAATTATGCATTTTTGGCCAAAAGAAAGCGTGTTTATTTGTTCTGTTTTGTTTTTTGTTGTTGTTTTTTTTTTCGGCTTTCCCCAGGGGTGATCGTATGTGGCCAAAGGTCCTAAAATATCAGGGCTAAGCATGGGCACTGTTTCTGTTCTGTTTTTAAAGTACCTGTTTCAGTTCTGTTCATGCAAAAAAACAGAAACAGAACAGAAACAGATGACCTGTTTTTATTTACCTGTTCTGTTCAGTTTCTGTTTTTATAATAGCTATTTCGCCCTGTTTCTGTTTTTTTCCTACCTGTTTTTCTTCTGTTTCTGATTTTATTTAAGTGATACGAGAATGAGATATTTGAGAATTTTAAACATACAAGATGGTTTTTAAATCACAAATTGAAATTGTGAAGAAGTGTGGTTACGCCTCATGCGATTTCTAGAATTGGAACGTAAGTAAAATGAAGGAACTCAGTCTGTCAAACATATCAAATAGTGCTGCTCGATTGTTTCAGCTATGCAGAATTAGGGACTAGGAGTAAGATGATAGTAGGTATTTGCGTAAGTTTTAGCAGTGGCAGATCCAGGGAGGACCCGGCTCCCCCCTCCAAGATTCTTCTGCAACCCTCATTCCTTACTTTTTTTTTTCTTTTTTCACTCCTTTGTTTAGAATAAATTTGTCAATTTCGTCAATTATTGGTACCTTTGTCACAATGGGTCTCCCCAAGATTTTGCTCATTGGTGGCCTTGTCACATTAGACCTCGCCAGAGATTTTACTTTAGATCCGTCCCTGAATGTTAGGAAGGTAAAAGTGCAGTTTAATTCCACTAAAACGACATATTGCTTACAGTATATTATTCCATCAACTGAGCAAGAAGGTTGCACAGTTACTGTCCAGGAGAAGCAGGATACAAACAAATCACTTATTACTGTGTATCCTGGTTCCAGTGGTAGGGGTACGGTCTCTGTCTCCTACATTACATTGGAAATAATTTGCACCTTTAGCCGCGAGAACTTTAATCTAACTGTTTTTATGGAATTTATGCTGCTAAATAACATTGACTTGCTACGATTACCGTGCTGACCTATACATGATAAATACTGATTATTAATTTGTAAAATTCTCTTAAATGCTTAGTCAAAGAGCAATGTAAATGTATTGAAGTCTTGTCCAGTAGAAATATATGTTTTTGCTAGCAAATCTTTATTGCGTCAACATAACAAGATAGCCAAATATACTTTTTCTCATGTTAATAAAATCAACTCTAAAATCAATAAAAAACCTTTGAAAGAAAAGCCTAGAGTTGAAACTAGCTCATTTTCTGAAAGGGACAAATTCTTATAAAATGTTGATATATTTTTCTCATTCAGTAGGATACCAATCTTCCGGTGAACACAGTCTTTTTTACCATACAGCAAAAGAAATTCAAAGAATTAACACTAAGCGGTGAATTATTTCATGTATCTGTCTCATAGATACCAATTATAGACAAACTAATTCCCGTAAAAATTAATACTGTCTTCAAATGGTCTAAGTTGTTATGAAACCGTAGTTGGGATATTTCGTTTTGCTTTTATAAGCAGACAGATTCTTTGGCTTATTGTGCCAATATAACTGCTCAGGAGGCAATTGGTCCCTTTCCCCCTAGTTATGCCAGTGAGGTGAAAGACGTCAGATATTTGGGTGGAGATGCAATTTTTAAAATAGTAGGCTCCTGGAAGGTGCTTCTAATTTTGTAAAAAAAAAAAATCCTAAAATCCACCTTTGTGCTAAGAAAAGCATGATGTCATCTTCTGATGACGACTTGGATGTTCCAAGTAAAACTTTAAGCTATCTCTCTGGGTATCCCATTTGAAAAAGGAATCATAGAATGTATCAGGTGCAACTTCTGCAAAGTGTCTCTGAAGGCTAAGGGAGTCTCTACCACGACATTTGTATACCATCTTAAAAGGTAGGGTATAATTGATGAGCACAAAAATAAAGTATATGCGGCGGGTGCGTAAATAACAAACCCAAACAAACTAAAAAAAAATATATATAAAGTCAGGCTGCTGCCCTAAAGAAAGCTCCGAATAGCAAAGCAAGTGACACAGAGGACAATGAAATAGCGAAATTATAGAATAAGAAGAGTAGATATACGACCATTCCTTATTTCTAATCAATCAAAACAAACTTCTCCTTGGAAGCTCTGCTACAAAACCCTGTTTAAAGACAAATTGGCATTTTCTGTGTTTGTAAGACCAGATATGAAACAGCTTATTTAAAATACAACAAGGGGCTTGAAAGCACCATCCTGGGGAACTATGCATCATCACATAAATGTTGCTACCAGAAAAAAAAAGTTAAACAGAAGGCTGGTGAAAATGATTCAGACGGCCTTTCTGTTCCTTATTGTGAAAACTCGAGAAATGAAGATACTTTTGCTGAATAATGTGATGAAACTGATGCAGTGTCTACGGAAGAGGGTGCCGAAAGTAATGGAGAAGAATAATGGGGAACTGGGAGTCGGTCAGAAAACGAGGTCGCAGAATAGGCTATCCTATGACATGTTACATAGCTTATCCGGATCCTTCAACATTTGGAAGGTTTTCACTTGGGGGTCGTTCTCTGGTCTTTCAATCTTTTGCACCATTACTGTAGAATATATTAAGTAATGGTGCAGAGACTGCAAGAGAGCCCACTCCAACTCGCCTTTGTACTGCTGAAGTCCTTGAGGCTATGGTAGAGTCCGATGAGGAAAGCTGATTCCAGTCGTTTTTGGATACAACAGGTTTCAAAATCGTAAGATGCTCCTGCAGTGTTAGCAGCTCTGCCGTAAATGCCTTAAAATCTTTTGAGGAGAAACTGCTAGTCTATCTTTTAGAGTGTTGTAGAGCTTTCCGGTAAGGTGTTTCTTCTTCATTAATTTACATAAATACAGTAGTGCAAATTTATATAAATCCTAGGGACGGGTGCAAAAGTGCAATTTTCTTATATTACACCTTTGAAGTATTGTCAGATCCAGATTTTCTTAGGGGGGGGGGGAGGCTCAGCTAAGAAATAAAATTAGTATTCTTGGATTGTGTGATTATAGTTGGTTATAGTCGAGGATGTCACTAACCTTTCTCCTTTGGGAATGGACTATGAAAACGAACCTACATAATCAAAAGCATGTCTACTCGTATTCTTAAAACAAAATTTAAAACAGTAACAATTTCTATGATAGAGCAAGTGCAAGCATTGGAGAAAGTACTTTTTGCCGCAAAGCAACGAAAATTTTAAAAATAAATTGTCAAAAAGTAAAATTGTCCTTATATTTGCATCCTTTTGAAAATCTATTCAAGAGAAGAGAAGCAAAGAGTCTAAGTTCCTTTTAAATTGAAGTAAAATTGTCCTTATATTTGCATCCTTTTGAAAATCTATTCAAGAGAAGAGAAGCAAAGAGTCTAAGTTCCTTTGAAATTGAAGTAAAATTGTCCTTATATTTGCATCCTTTTGAAAATCTATTCAAGAGAAGAGAAGCAAAGAGTCTAAGTTCCTTTTAAATTGAAGTAAAATTGTCCTTATATTTGCATCCTTTTGAAAATCTATTCAAGAGAAGAGAAGCAAAGAGTCTAAGTTCCTTTGAAATTGAAGTAAAATTGTCCTTATATTTGCATCCTTTTGAAAATCTATTCAAGAGAAGAGAAGCAAAGAGTCTAAGTTCCTTTTAAATTGAAGTAAAATTGTCCTTATATTTGCATCCTTTTGAAAATCTATTCAAGAGAAGAGAAGCAAAGAGTCTAAGTTCCTTTGAAATTGAAGTAAAATTGTCCTTATATTTGCATCCTTTTGAAAATCTATTCAAGAGAAGAGAAGCAAAGAGTCTAAGTTCCTTTGAAATTGAAGTAAAATTTTCCTTATATTTGCATCCTTTTGAAAATCTATTCAAGAGAAGAGAAGCAAAGAGTCTAAGTTCCTTTGAAATTGAAGTAAAATTGTCCTTATATTTGCATCCTATTGAAAATCTATTCCAGAGAAGAGAAGCAAATAGTCTAAGGTCCATTTTAATTGAAGTAAACTTGTCCTTATAAATGCATCCTTTTGAAAATCTATTCAAGAGAAGAGAAGCAAAGAGTCTAAGTTCCTGTTAAATTGAAGTAAAATTGTCCTTATATTTGCATCCTTTTGAAAATCTATTCAAGAGAAGAGAAGCAAAGAGTCTAAGTTCCTTTGAAATTCAGAATTTGAGAGATTTCACATTACTTTTTTACTTAAGAATAAATTTGGTGGAGGACATAGAACAATATTTTCTAGCGCAAAGCACCGTAAAAATTTCCGAAGTACCCTTAAACCCTTAATTTATCTTTTGAAAAATTTCACACAAATTGTCTTGGAAATAATTAATCTTAAAAGGCTGCTTTAAGCTACAAGGTAACAAACAATTTTTTAATTGGCAGTAAGAAATGTCATTTTCCCGTGCATTTTTCTTCTTTCTTACTTCTGTTTAAGATGACTTCCACACATCAGGTAGAGTGGGGGGGAAGTATAGTCTGGAGGGGAAAATTATCCCCTCCCAAATCAACTATATGCTCTGCTTAAATACTAATGACTGTTTAAACAGCTGTTTTTAATCAAAACAGCCGTTTTCTGTTTTTACGAAAAAAACAGATCAGAAACAGAAACAGTTCTTCTGTTTTTTGTTGACCTGTTCTGTTTCTGTTCTGTTTTATTCAAGCCCTGTTTATTTTTTTTCTGTTTCTTCATAAAAACAGAACAGTGCCCATGCTCAATCGGGGCAGGACAAATTCGAATAGAAATTAAAAGTTCTAGTGACCTTCTTAAGTGACCAAAAAGATTGAAGGGCAGCTAGTTCCTCTCCCACGCCCCTTTTTTTGCTAAAGTAGTTGGATCAAAACATTGAGACAGCCATTTTGTTCACCATGGTTGAAAGGTACAATAGCTAAGCCTTTCGAGATAACTTAACCCCCAACAGCCCCTGGGAACATGTCTTTAAGCTATGAAATTTGCACATTGTTTACGTAGTATTTGTTATTGGGAGATATGCATACGATTTTCCTGTGGGGGGGGGGGGGTTCTGATGGGGGATTTTTCGCGGGGAGAATTATCCATGGGGAGTGAAGTTTCCGGGGGTGACCTTTTCAGGGGAAATTTTTGCACTGGGGGAATTTGCCAGAATTCCTATACAAAATGCTTTATATTTATCTTACTTTGTCTTTGCCAACTATATTTTACATGTAGAGATGGTATGGTAATTATCCGTGGTAAATTTTCACCGGGATTGAATTTTCTAGAGCATCTTTTCGTGGAGCGGAGCAGGATTTCCGGGCATTATTTAAGAAATGGTCAGAAATTAAACACAAAAAAAATTTTCTTCAACTGAAGGTAAGGAGCAACATTAAAACTTAAAACGAACATAAATTATTACGTATATGAAGAGGGCTGCCCCCTCCTCAAGACCTCAATCTTTACGTTAAAGCTTCAATTTTTGTCCCAGTTCTACGCGAACGACTCCAGAAAAACAGGGGTCGGTTAATTAGAACAATAATAAGCTTTTTAAAAGTACAAAAAAAAACCTTAGCGTGAAGAGCGAGGTCTTGAGGAGGGAAGAACCCCCCTCATATCCGTAATAATCTCTGTTCGTTTTAAGTTTTGATGCGGCTCCAAACTTTCACGAACAAGTAAACGTTCTAATGGGGATAAGTCCATTTATTAAACAGTAAAAACAGATACAAAAGTCTGGATATTTCTGTTCACTTATACATACATCTGTTTTCACTGTCTAATAAACGGACTTATCCCCATTTGAACATTTATTTGTTCGTCATAGAAAGGCAGTGTGTTCTTCGAAAAAATGCCTGCTTTAAGGTGTTACTTGGAAAATACTCCTTACTGTCAGTTGAAATTTTTTTTTTTTCATAATTAAAAGAACAGGTATTTTTGTATTTTAACTTTGCTACCATAACTAATATCAATATTACAACAAGAGAAGAATACATTACCTGAGGGAAGACATATCACGGTAGACTTAGTTTCCTGATATGCATACAGAGCATCTGGAAGATTCCAAGTTATAACCACTAAATCTTTCGCTCCTTTTTGGGGTAAAATCAAAGGAACAAATGTATTTTTTAAATTAACTTCGCTACCACTACTAATATCAATCTCTCTATAAACAATAATACTGCCATCCAAATGTTTAACAGGAATTAAGATATTATTTGTCTCACTGAGTCGACATTCCGCTTTTTCAAGTGTTTCCACCCTTAGGTTGATTAAACCGTGCTTTAGTTTAGTTTTGAAAGTATGAGCTGCAATAAGTTGGGACATGGATAATTGTTGTTCATAGGTTGCTAGTTCCTTAAGCTTGTATGATTCTAGGAATGGTGCTAGGTTTGATTTGGAGTCCAATCGTGCCAAATACGATTTTAAATTTGTCCAAGGTCCATGGAGTTTACAGTTTGGGCAGACACAATAGCCTAGAAAACATAATAATATAAGTGAACTGATTTTTCTTTTAAATACATTTCCAAAATCATTCTCATTGAAAACAAGTACATAAAAGAAAGCATTTATATAAAAGGAGAAGAGAGAGAGAGAGAGAGAGAGAGGGGGAGAGAAAGAGAGAGTTTAGCTATAAATGTGATTTAAATCATTATTTTCCCCTTTTTAATTAGATCTCCAAAATTTTCAAACTATCTGCAACATTAAATTAAATTATTAGACTAAAAAAAAAAAAATTAGCGTTTAAACTTGCCAATTTATCCTAAGTTAGTGAAAGACCCATCAAATTTTGCACATGCTTAAAATAAATAACTCGTTAAACTAAAAAATGTTTATTTTCTTTATTAAAAAAAATATATATATTCATACAGAAATATACACCTACAAAATATATACACAATATATTCATTCATACATGCTGGTGCAACCCAGCGTTGCCACCATTAGTGATTAATATAGAACAATACACTATTTTGGATCTTTCGAAAATACATTGTCCACTGTAACTTTTAGCAATTTTACGCATTTTTTGTCGATAATTCCAGTCCCTATATGTTCAATTTTAGTTCAAAAGTAAAATTCAAAAGCCAATCACAAAAACATCATAATTTTTGACAGAAGTTTTTACAGAATAAAAAAGAGAAATCAAACTGCTAAGGCAGTAGGTCCCAAACCTTAACAAACTATTCGTCCTTTCACGAATAAAACTTTCCCCTATCTTAATTTACTATCTAAATCACATCTACTATCTAACAACTATCTACACAACTATCTCACAACTAACTTACAATTACTATCTAACAACTATCTGAATTTACAACTATGCCACAACTAACTCACAATTACTATCTAGCAACTATCTGAATTTACAACTACCTACACATCTATCTCACAACTAACTCACAATTACTATCTAACAACTATCTGAATTTACAACTATCTACACAACTATCTCACAACTAACACACAATTACTATCTAACAACTATCTGAATTTACAACTATCTACACAACTATCTCACAACTTACTCACAATTACTATCTAACAACTATCTGAATTTACAAGTATCTACACAACTATCTCACAACTACTGTCTCACAACTAATCACACAACTACCTAAATTCACATAATCTGCAGGTAAATTTACTCACATATGCAACCCTTTTAGGGGGAGAGTGTATCCTCAGATAGTGAAAAATGTGAAAAAAATTTACGTTTACAATACGAGGCGGCTGCAGAATTCAAATTTTGGAAAGACCGAGATCATAGATTCCACAGCATAGCAAACAGAACTAAAACAGACACTGTTTTTTTATATATATGTATATATATATTTTTTTTTTGTTAGCGAACTTCTATTTGTACATGAAACATTTTTTATCTATTCATGATGACAAACAAAATTGTTGTCATGATAACAAACAAAATTCTAGGCAGAAAGTAGAAATTCCGACAATTTTTGGTAATTTAGGAACAGAGATGTAGCATATATTGAGAACTTAGAAACTCAACTATGAGACCAAAATAAGAGGCGCGAAACAACCCTTTTACAAATATTGCCACAAAAAGCCTTTATAATTACGGCGGATGGAGACCGATCTAACAAAGGCTACCCCCCCCCCCTACCCCCTTGGGCAAGTGTCTATAGAGTTTATAACCTTGGGGTGAACTTCTACAACAGACTACAAGAATATCCCTCATTTTCCATGTCTCCTTATTTATGGGCTGCACTACCCCCTAAAACAAAAACAAAGCAGGGTTCGCCCCATATTGCGTGGAGGCTTCTGATCAATAAAACTTTTAACAACTAGATTTTTGTTAATTTAACATGGGAAGATAGGGATTAAAACTAGTGACACACTGGCGATGTCACGCCCGGAACTTCATTGAAATTAAACAAAAATCAAATGAAATTGCGTAATTGAAATATTTACCCTCCAATGTTATAGGATTAAAGCTGCAATTTCTCTACAAGCGATAATTATCACTTAGGTTAATTGACAATTAATCAGTATTGATTGTCTTTTCAACAACTATTTTAAGTCAAAACCCAGTCTGCATGAAGAAGACCTATGTTAGCTTCAGAAAACCTTAGCAGGATAGGTAGGCTAGGCTACGAGCACCACTGAATACGCAGCGTCTGAAAACTCCATTTAAAAATGGTTATAATCAAAGAAAAGCCGAGAATTGATATAATTAAACAAAATATTATAGGGTTTAAGCAAAGATTCCCCACTAAGCGATAATCAAGCAGCACCTTTTTATTTACAAAAATTATTTCAAGTTAAAATCAAGTGATCAAGATATCATTTCAAGATATCAAGATAGTCTGAAGCTAGCCTAAGTCTTCTTTGTGCAGACAAAGAAGACTTAGGTTAGCTTCAGACTATCTTAGCACGCTAAGTTTCTTATATTTCTCTGTAAGTGACAATTAAGCAGCATTTCTTTATTTTCAAAAAAATATTTAAAGTTAAAATCCAGTCTGTATAAAGAAGGCCTAGATCAGCTTCACGAAATCTTAAAACGCCAAGTAGGCCATTTGACCTTAACTAGGTCTAGTAGACACGTCCACACGGTGGACCCACCGACGCAGTCAAATAGTCATGTCAAGTAGGATAGTTGACCTTAAGTAGGTCCAGTACACAGGTCCACTTGGTGGACCCACCGACGTAGTCAAATAGTCGTGTCAAGTAGGCTGGTTGACCTTAAGTAGGTCCAGTACACAGGTCCACTTGGTGGACCCACCGACGCAGTCAAATAGTCATGCCAAGTAGGTTAGTTGACCTCAAGTAGGTCCAGTAGACAGGTTCAACTGGTGGACCCACAGACGCAGTCAAATAGCCATGTCAAGTAGACTAGTTGACCTTAAGTAGGTCCAGTACACAGGTCCACTTGGTGGACACACCGACGTAGTCAAATAGTCGTGTCAAGTAGGCTGGTTGACCTTAAGTAGGTCCAGTACACAGGTCCACTTGGTGGACCCACCGACGCAGTCACATAGTCATGTCAAGTAGGCTAATTGACCTTAAGATGATCCAGCCGGTGGAAAAATGGTGATTCCTTTACCTTTCCCTCCACCTTGAATTCTCTGAAAAGGCAAGTATGCAGCAGTATTAAGTAGGCTACAAAAAGGAACAATATCACCAAACACTAGATGGCGTTGGTGATTATTATTTACAATAATGACACAAGTTTCTACCCATGCAATTTGCAACTGATATGCAATCAATGGCGTCAATTACCTGTTTTTGAATTTATGTACAAGGAATGGCCTCGTTGCGACTTCAAGGTTTTTGGGTGAACTACAGACTCAGGACATTCAATTTTCAAAGAGGTGTGTCCCAAGGTCACGGCAAAATCATGACTATTCAAAAATTTTCTTGCCTCACTTATTGAAAATAATTCATCATTAGCTTCTTTTGGTGGCAGGAGATGGAGACCCTAAAACGAAAAAAATTTAATTTTAAAAAGAAACTTCGAAAACTCTTTTGACTAAAAATTTTCCACTATTCTCCCATTAATTTTGAAAAAATACTGATTTTTCATATGTTCACTGACGACATTGAAAAAACTGCATCCCTATACATCAAAACATTTTTTCTACCCTTATTAAAAATATCAAATGAAATCTTTGCGCATCTCCCTCTATATTTTCGTTAATTGACGCCTCCATGTCTAAGCAAGCCCAAAATCGATGCTTAGTTTTTAGATCTAGTGCCTTGAAAGAGCAACACCAAAAACGTGCTCGGATTACAAAATTTATGGCACTTATTTGAAAAAAAAGACGGTCTGGATTAAATAGAAAACAAAGCTCAATACAAATAGGGTTATGTACTAATGGTTCCCATCATAGGCGTATCCGGGGGACGAGGAGTTTTGAGCCCCCCCCCCAAAAAAAAAAATTCGGCCGACTAGTAAAACGTTACAAAAATACATATAAACAAATTTTTGATGCGTTTTTTAAAGTTTTTGTAACCCTGCTCGCTGGAAAAAAATCCTAGCTACAGCTCTAGTTTGAGTTTACTTATTTCACTTTTCTCTGCTACTGTGCAGTCTACTATTACATCTAATTACATATAATCTTATCAAACCCAATTTGAAACGCAATAATCTTGATTATGGCAACCTTCAGGGACCCAAAGTGGCAACCTTTATAACCCTAGGAATATGAGAGAGCTTAGGTGGGCCTATTGGTTGCACCGGAGTTTGGTGGGGATATGCACCTTCACATTACAAGGAACAACCTAAAGACGTGAATCCATATCTCAAATTAAATTAATAACACTCAAGCGATATTCAATTTTCTTTTCTTTGGTGCTTGTATAAATAATAACAAAATGGAAACACAGTTATTCATAATGATATATAAATAAAATCTGTCATCTCAGGACAGACGAAATTCGCGCTTCTCATTGGTTAAAATACATATTATGTATAATTTTACTTTTATTTGTATTTCATTATCAATAATTATATTTCACTTTAATTACTATATTGTACCAGTACCAGATAGCCATTTTTTTAAAATAGTTCGAAGGTCATATAACAAAAACTTCGATGTCGAGACAACCCCCCAGGGCCCAGGTAGCAGGCTTTGTAAGCTATGTCCTGGGGCCATGTATGGTTCTCATGAAAGGGATGCTGGTATAAACTTCAGAGAGGGCTCATTTGAATGGAAATTAAAAGTTCTAGTTCCTTTTCTCAGAGCAAAAGAATATAGGAGGGCAACTTGTCCCTCCTTCCCTCCACGCCTTTGGGTTTATCGGATGGATAAGCCCATCCGATAAAAATTTGAGGTGACCATTTTTTTAAAAAATAGTTCAAACCTCAGATATTAAAACTCTGGTGCCGAAACAACCCCCCAGGGCCCAGGGACAGGCAATGTGAGTTATACTCTGAGGGTATATATGGTTCTTATAGAAGGGATGCTCGTATAAACTTCAGAGAGGGCTCATTTGATTGAAAATAGAAAGTTCTAGTTCACTTTCAAAGAGTCAAAAGAGAGCGAAGGACAATTAGCCCCCATCCCCCAACGCCATTTTCTCCAAACCCAAAATAAGTTCCAAACCCAAAAAAGTGAATACCTTGAAAAAGTTTGTGATACCTTGGATGTGAAGGAAGATTTGTTTTGTGAGGAAGAATTAGCAACAGTTCTAAAAGGATTAAAAAATAATAAGGCTCCAGGTGCTGATAGTAAGGTAAATGAGTTTCTTAAATATGGTGGCTCTGAGGTTAGAAATAAGTTATTGAAGATTATGAATATGATTTTTGAAAAACGGGAAGTACCTAACGATTTTAGGAAAACTTTAATTAAGCCACTTTATAAGAAAGGTGATAAGAGTGAGTGTGGTAATTATCGAAGCATTAGTCTGGTCTCAGTAGGTAGCAAATTACTTAGTAATATTATACTTTTTAGACTCAGAGATGCTGTAGACAAGGTTTCAAGAGAAGAACATTGCAGTTTTAGAAAAGGTATAGGATGTGTTGGCCAAATGTTTACTCTTATGTTAATAATTGAGAAATGCCTGAGTTGTCAAAGACCTTTGGTCCTCAGTTTTATAGATTATGAGCAAGCGTTGGATTCTGTTGATAGAAGAGCTTTTGTTGATATGGTGCAAATTATGTTCTGGTCTTGAGAAGGCATAGGGGTTTTGAGCCCTACTCATGTTAATTTCTGCTCGTTTTGAGTTTGATTCGGTTATTTATTGTAATTTCTGTTCCTTTTGGGTTTTATTTATTTAACGATGCTGATTTGTGGTAGTTTCACGCTTGGTAGATTTGGGGGGTTATTTGTCCTCCAATCACTTCCGACTATTAAAAAATGCACTACCCCTTTCAATTTCCAATCGAATGAGTCCTTTTTAAAATTTCTACGACAACGCTTTCTATAAAAACCTTATATGCCCCAGGGCATCAATCCTTGCCCCGAGGGCTGTTATCCTCAAAGACATAATTTACGGACCTTTCAACTACGTTGAACAAAACGACTATCTCAAAATTTTGATTGGATGTGTTTGGGGAAAAGGTCGGCGTAAGAGGGAGATCAGTTGCCCTCCAATCACTTTCGACTATTAAAAAGGGCACTATCCCTTTGAATTTCCAATCGAATAAGCCCTTTTTCAAGTTTCTACGACAAAGCTTTCAATAAAAACCTTATATACCCCCAGGGCATAACTTACGACCCTTACCCTGAGGGCTGTGGAGGAGTGTCATCCTTTCGGACCTTTCAACTACTATGAACAAAATGGCTATCTCAAAATTTTGACTGGATGTGTTTGGATAAATGGTGGGCTTGGAAGGGGTGTTAGTTGCCTTCCAATCACTTTCGGCTATTAAAAAGGGCACTAGACATTTTAATTTCCAATCAAATGAGCCCTTTTTGAAGTTTCTACAACAACACTTTCTATAAAAACCTTATATGACCCCAGGGTATAACTTACAACCCTTGCCCTGAGGACTGTGTGGGGGGGGATGTCATCCTCAAAGACCCAATTTTCAGAGATTTCAACTACGTTGAACAAAATGGCTGTCTCAAAATTTTGATTGGATGGAATTGGGGAAAAGGTGGGCGTGAAAGGGTGGTTAATTGCCCTCCAATCACTTTCGACTATTAAAAAGGGCAGTAGCCCTTTGAATTTCCAATCGAATGAGCCCTTTTTGAAGTTTCTATGACACAGCTTTCTATAAAAACTATATATGCTTCCAGGGCATAGCTTAAACCCTTGCCCTGAAGGCTGTGGGGAGAATTTCCTCGTCAGAAACATAATTTCTATCTGGAAATCAACCACGCTGAACAAAATGGCCATCTCAAAATTTTGATTGGATGTGTTCGGGGAAATCGTGGGCGTGGAAGGGTGGTTAGTTGCCTTCCAATCACTTTCGACTATTAAAAAGGGCACTAGGCCTAACCATTTGGATTTCCAATCGAATGAGCCCTTTTCCAAGTTTCTACGACAACTCCTTCAATACCCAGTGCCCTGGTCTAAAGGAAAAACAAATAATACATTGTGCCAACACTGTTCTTTACTTAGGCAGCGCCATTGTGCTGCCTATGATTATTTTGATGGATTTTGTCTTAAGAAGCATGGGAAAGGCAATGGAAGCCCACGGAATGAAATTGGGAGGAAAACGTCTCCTGGACTTAGACTATGCTGATGATTTAAGCATTCTAGATGAAAGTGTGAGCAAAATGAATGAGGTTTTAAAGAATTTGCGAGTTCAGGGTGCTAGAATAGGTTTGAAAATTAATGTTAAGAAGACTAAGTCACTAAGGCTGGGTATAAGTAAAGATGAAAGGTGACATTGGGTAACGAAAAGATTGATCAGGTGGACAGCTTCACTTACCTTGGTAGTATTATTAGTAAAAACGGTGGGAGCAGTGAAGATATTAGAGTAGAATAGCCAAGACTCAGGGTGTTTTTCACATCTAAAAAAGTTTGGAAGAATTGGAAGATACTTCTACAAACCAAAATTAGAATATTAGAATCACTGTGATGACAGTGGTCAAACATGGCTTTGAAGCATGGGCACTCCGAAAAGCGGATGAAGATTTGCTAGATGTTTTCCAGAGAAATTGCTTACCGATTGTTCTGGGTACCCGGCTGACTGACCGTATTTTAAACAGTAGGCTGTACGAAAAACGTGGTTCAATACCGCTTTCTAGGGCTATAGTTAAAGAAAGGTTGAGGTGGCTAGGGCACGTTGTGCGGATTAAGAGTGAAAGATTGCCGAAGATTGTCCTTGTCGGCCAATCGTATAGGGCTAAACGGAAAGCAGGTCGTCCTCGTCTTGCGTAGGAGGACGTCATAAAGAAAGATTTAAAGGAAATGGAAACTTCTTGGGAGGGTGTAAAAAGGGAGGCTTTGAATAGATTGGGATGGAGGAGGATCGTGCGTAGCTGTGTTGGCCCCAGGCGGCTTGCTACTTCGGTGAGTTGTTAGCAGTAGTAGTAGTAGGTAATGGAGGCCTTTATTTGACTAAGCCTACTTTGATGCTGACTTTGATTACCTTTGGATTCTAGCCAAATCTTACAACGAGTGGATCTAGAACTAGCTATTTCTTAACTTTAGCACAAGCTAAACCTTATAATTTTAGTTGCAAATGACTTAATAAAATTAATCTGTGACAATATTAATTCACTTCAGAGTATAGAAAAGAGTTGTGAGTTTGAAACTGATATATATAATAGCCACACTTCCAGACAAACAAAGATAGATTTACGAATAATACAAGTTTTCCTTGATTTTACTGTTGCACTTACACTACAGATGTAAAAAATTTATATGACAAGAAATTGCTTTGAAAAGCCTGCATCAACACTAATTTATTTCCAGATGAGCCATCCTAGCCGAGTGGTTTGCATGCTAGTCCTGAAATCTTGTATCTGTAAGGATGGGGGTTTGAGCCATGGTGTTGCTGATTATTTGATTTGGAACTGGGGTCAGTGGCGAGACACTGTAAGCTCAGCCAGAGTCGACCCAGTTCTAGATGGGTACCTGGAGAAATCTGGGTAAGGTAAACAAGAGGGATGTGAGAAAGAATGGAGGTTGGCTAGCCCCAACCTCCATTGCACATCCTGGATGAAGAGTGTTGAAACGGCGATCCTCACTGCTGGTTTGGACTTTAGGGTTTAGTGCTGCATCCTTTTTTTTTATTGTCTACTAATACTGTGTCTTTGTATCTTATGCCAGATACATAATGAAGAAAAAAAGATGTTTTTTAGCTTCCATCTTTTTTAAGTAACAAAAATTATATCCTAAATCTTCACTCCGATTGGACATTAACAAAGTTTACATTTGAAAATTGAATACTACTTAACTGACCAAAATACTCAAGGTACACATTACTGGTGCTGCACTCAAACATAATTTTGATTTTATCACCAAGTGTAGCTATGTTATGTGACTATATAACTCAAATACGAATTTTTAATGTGTTAGTGGGAAGTTGGAGGAGAGGGGGAAAATGACAGCAAAACATTGCTGCTCTTTGTTTTAATTTAAAGGTGATTTTTAAGTAGATTCTTAAATCAGTCAAATACGCACCAAAAACGCATTATTTGGACACATTTGAATAAAAAAAACATTCTATGTATCACTACTGAACACAAAGAAACCCTACTTGGTAAAAAGGAACTCTGAGATAAAAATGTGCTTAAAACTAACTGTTTTCTGTTTTGACCCTTCCCCCACATTCCAGAAAAATTTTTCTGACCCATTTTAGACGTTGAACCTCTGTACACCTAAGCTATGATAATTATAAGCACCTACCTCATTTGAAACAGGTACCAAGGTGGAAAAAAATAAAGCTCACCACTCTCTGAAGTATAGAAGGAAAACTAGACATCAAAATGCGTGTATCCTGAAGAGGGCCATGAAGTTTCCTAGGGGTATATTCACTAGCATACATTTTTTCTTGAATACTCCTTTGTTGGCTACCAATGACTTCCATCTGCAATGTCTTTCTCTTGGAAAGTACATGGTTCCTCTGGCACCAAGTTTGCAATGGAGATAAATCTTTAACATGAAGTCTCATTTCTTAAAAAATAAATAAAATGGAAATGAATATTCAAGAAAACTTAAAATACAAAAATACAACAGATAGAAGGAAAACCTTGAGCTCCATAAAATATAAAAAGCCATGTGTAGATGTAAGCCTAGTGTTCCCATGTTTTCCTTTTTTTCTTTTTTTTTTAATTAAATTTCTGTATTACGGGAATACCAGACCTACATCTAAACCTCTTTTGCTTCAATGTGGTTCAAGGTTTCTCAAGATTTCAATTCAAAGGGCGATGAGTTGCCTATGAGCTTTTACTATTGATTATTAGTTATTATTATTCCTTTCTTCATCAAATCTTGACAGTGGCTTTATAATACTCAGGTTTTTGTGCCAAAGCTTTATTATTAGTTTCTAATAATTTGTTTTTATATTATGCATCATCATGAAAACCTGGATGCACACAATGTCTTTTGAATTAGTTCAATATTCCCCTAAACATTCCCTAAAAGTCTTGATTATTCATTATATTTTTAGCTTGTTTTAGAATTTATTTATTTAACTACATCAGTATCTGGTTGTCTTTATGTTTGATGTGTATTATTTATTGTAGTTTCTGTTTGTTTTACATTTTATTCATTCATTGATAGTAGATTATATTCATATTAAGGTTGAATTAATGTGGGACTTTATTTCTGGTCCTCTTAGGTCTCCATAGAACTACTTATTTTTGTTTCAAAACTTCTTTCTCAGAGTGTTTAAAAATTTAATTTTGTGTTGTTTTTTAGTGCCAAAGTTTTTTTATTGATTAATATCACAAATACGTTTTATTGACAACATGGATGCATACAGCGTAATTTTGACAACCAAGTAGGGTTGACAACCTTTGTACCTAGTAGGGTTTCTTTGTGTTCAGTTGTGATACATAGAATGTTTTTTTTATTCAGATGTATCCAAATAACACGTTTTTGGTGCATATTTGACTGATTTGAAATTTGACGCGTTTTTGGTGCAATTTGACAAAATACATAATTTTGACAACATGGATGCATACAGCGTCTTTAGATTCCGTTAAACATTCCTCTCAATGTTCCCTTAAAATTTCAACTTAAGACCACTTAGCTGTTCCTCATATACTGCTGATATGCCCTCTTGGTAAGCTGGATACAGTGTCTTTTGAATTAGTTTAACCCCCACCTCAACATCCCTTAAACCGTTCAATTCAACTCTATTGACAACCTGGATACGTATGGTGTCATTTGATTTAGTTGAACATCCTCCTCAACATTCCCTAGGGGCTTCAACTTAATACCCTTAGCCATTCATGAGATATTATACAAACCATGATTTAAGAAAAGGAAACGATCAAAAATGGGATTTTTAAGGCCAAACAAGAATACTGAATAAACAAACAAAACGAGTATTTCGAGAGGACAACTGCCTCTCTTCTTCAGCACGAAACGAAGTAATATATTCAAGGAAAGTGCTGAAGAAAAAAAAATAATATAAAAAAAGATTTTTTTTTACATTTCGTGCTGAAGAAGTTTTTAAGCAGTTTTTAAGCAGCCTAACAGAATAAGAAGAAAACATCGCAGGATTGTTTTATTTTTTTCCAACTTAATTGTGACAAATAAATGTTTGTGAATTATATAACTTTTATAAAATGGATTTATAATGAAATTAATTAAAAAAACTTTTCCCACAAAATAAGCTTTTCAAAGAAAAGAAAAGAACTCCATTAAACAAAAAAATGAGCAAAAAAAAAAAAATCAAATACTCTACCAAGCGTGAAACTACCACTAATCAGCATTGATAAATAAATGAAACCCAAAACGAACAGAAATTACCATAATAACCGAGTCAAACTCCAAACGAGTAGAAATTAGCCTAAGTTCCTCAAAACCCCTATGCCTTCCCAAGGCTAGAGCATAATTTGCACTTTACTGAAAAAAATATAAATGTTCTTGCTTTTATAACTTTAATAAATCAAATAATATTAACATTTTGATTACTAAATATAAGTATATGTATATTAAACTGACAATGCACATTCATTTGTTTTTTTTTTCAGTAAAGTGCCAATTATGTCCTGGCCTTGGGAAGGCATAGGGGTTTTGAGCCCAACTTAGGCTAATTTCTGTTTGTTTTGAGTTTGACTCGGTTATTTATTGTAATTTCTGTTCGTTTTGGGTTTCATTTATTTATCGATGCTGATTTGCGGTAGTTTCACGCTTCGTAGATTATTTTGATTTTACTTTTGTTCATTTTTTGTTTAGTGGAGTTCTCTGCTTTTCTTTGAACAACTTATTTTGTGGAAAAAATTTTTTTTAATTAATTTATATTCGTTTTATATTGACACAGTCTTTTCAGGGAAGAAGAAATTAATACTTTAAATCTTTTCATTTTTTTAAGACTTTATAGTTTGGTCTGCTATTTCTATGCTGGAGAAAAATTTTCAGCAATTTTTAACAACATACACCCTTTTAAAAATCTGGACACAAATAGTAGTGTTTAATTTCATTTCATACCTCCTCCAGTTGACTTGAAATGGAAAACTTGATACCATTCGCAAAAAAAATCTGCTTACTTTCTTTGATAGCTTGGATACACTTTCGCCATTTTGACTTGGTTAAATTTTAAAAGCAGATGCAGCCCCGAAAGTTTGAACATAATACCCTCAGTCGTTCTTGGGATACTCCTGAGATACCTTATTGGGAATTAGCATTAACACACTGCATATTGATTTAATCTTAAGACAACATTCAGTTTTTAAACATAAAGGCAAATGGGAGGGTGGGCTTGGAAGGGGGATTAGTTGCCTCCAATCACTTTCGACTATTAAAAAGGGCATCAGCCCTTTCTATTTTCAATCAAATGAGCCCTTTTTGAAGTTCCTATGACAACTCCTTCGATACGAAGCGCCCTGGTCTAAACAACAACAACAACAAACAGAAAATCATAGTTTATACTTACATCGATCTTTACTATAAAAATTTGAAGCCTTCCAATAACTTTCGACTATTAAAATGGGCATTAGCCCTTTCAATTCCAAATTGAATGAGCCCTTTTTGATTTTCTACGACGACGCTTTCTATAAAACCATATATGCCCCAAGGGCATAAATTACAACCCTTACCCTAAGGGCTGTGAGGGTGGTTGTCATCCTTTAAGACCTAATTTCCAGAACCTTAAACTATGTTAAACAAAATGACTATCTCAAAATTTTGATTGGATGTATTTGGGAAAATGGTGGGCGTGAAAGGGGTGTTAGTCGCTCACTTTTAACTATTAAAAAAGGCACTAGCCCTTCCAATTGCCAATCAAATGAGCCCTTTTGAAGTTTCTACGACAACGCTTTCAATAAAAACATTACATGCCCCCAGGTCATAACTTACAACCCTTGCCCTGAGGGCTGGGGGGGGGGGGGGTTCTCACCCTCAAAGACCTAATATCCAGAACTTTCTACTATGTTGAAAACAATGGCTATCTGAAAATTTTCATTGGATGTGTTTAGGAGAATGGTGCGGGTGAGAGGGTGGTTAGTTACCCTCCAATCACTTTCGAATATTAAAAAGAGCACTATCTCTCTTAATTTCTAATTTAATAAGCCCCTTTTGAAGTTTTTACGATAATAGTAACTATAAAAACCTTATATGTCCCCAGAGCCCAAGTTACAACTTTTGCCTTGAAGACTTTGGGGGGTCTGCCATCCTTAAATACATAATTTCCAGAATTTTTAACTACGTTTAACAAAATGGCTATCACTAAACTATAATTGAATGTGTTTGGGGAAATGGTAGGTGTGGGAGGGGGGGGGTCGATTACTCTCCACTCATTTTCGATTATTAAAAAGGGCAATTTCAATTTCCAAACAAATGAGCCCTTTTTGAAATTTCTACAACAACTTTCTATAAAAACCTTTATGCCCCCAGGGAATAAATTACAACCCTTGCATTAAGGGCTCTGAGTTATCATCCTATAAGACCTAATTTCCAGAACTTTCGACTACGTTGAACAAAATGGATATCTCAAAATTTTGATTGGATGTGTTGAGGGAAATGGTGGGCGTGAGAGGGGGTTAGCTGCCCTTCAATCGTTTCGACTATTACAAGGGTACTAGTCCTTTCAATTTCAAATTGAATGAGCCCTTTTTGATGTTTTTACAACATCGATTTCTATAGAAACCTTACATGCTCCCAGGGCATAACTTACAACCCTTGCCCTGAGGGTTGGGGGGAGAGGGATTGCCATCCTTAAAGACCTAATTTCCAAAGCTGTCAACTACGTTGAATAAAATGGCTATCTAAAAATGTTGATTGGATGTGTTTGGAGAAAAGGTGGGCGTGAGAGGGGGGTTAGTTGCCCTCAAATCACTTTCAACTATTAAAAAGGGCACTAGCCCGAATAAGCCCTTTTTGAAGTTTCTATGACAAAGATTTCAATAAAAACTTATATGCCTCCAGAGCATAACTTATAATCCTTGTCCTGAAGACTGTGGGAGGGGGGGAGTGTCCTGCTCAAATTTATAATTTTCGGAACTTTAAACTGCGTGGAACAAAATAGCTATCTAAAAACTTTGATTGGATGTGTTTGGGGAAATGGTGGGCGTTGAAGAGGTGTTAGTTGCCTTCCAATTACTTTCGGCTATTAAAAAGGGCACTAGCCATTTCAAGTTCCAATGGAATGAGCCCTTTTTGAAGTTTCTACGACGACGCGTTCTATAAAAACCTCATTTACCCCCAGGGCATAACTTACAAACCTTGCCCTGAGGGTTGTGGGGGGGGGGGGGGGTTGTCATCCTCAAAGACCTAATTTCCAGAACTTCAAACTAAGTTGAATAAAATGGCTATATCGAAATTTTGATTGGATGTGTTTGGGGAAAAGGTGGGCGTGAGAGTTGGGTTAGTTGCCCTCCAATTACTTTCAACTGTTAAAAAGGGCACTAGCCCTTGAATTTCCAATTGAATGAGCCTTTTTGAAGTTTCTACGACAACACCTTACATAAAAACCTTATATGCCCCCCGGGCATACCTTACAACCCTTGCCCTGAAGGCTGTGGGGGAGTGTCGTCCTCAAAAAAATAATTTCTATGCAGAAATTAACTACGCAAAGCAAATGGCTATATCAAAATTTTGTTTGGATGTATTTGTGGAATTGATGGGGATGGAAGGGGTTTTTGTCGCCTTCAAATCACTGTTAACTGTCGAAGGGGGCAGAAACCAGTCCAGGTCCAATAATAACAAACTCATTTCGAATTTTCTACGACAAGTCTTCCGATATGAAGTACCCTGGTTTAAAGGAAAAAAAAATAATAAATAATACACTGTGCCAACATCGTTCTTATATGCCCTCAGGGCATAACTTAAAACCCTTGCCCCGAGGGTTGTGGGGAAGTGTCCTCTTCAAAAATATGTTTTCTATTTGTAAATCAACCACGCTGAACAAAGTGGCTATCTTAAAATCTTTATGTTAAGTATTTGGGGGAATGATGGGTGGGGGGGTTGTTGACCTCCAATCACTTTTGACTATTAAAAAGGGTACTAGCCATTTAATTTCCAATTGAATGAGTCTTTTTTTAAAGTTTCTACGACAACACCTTCTATAAAATCTTATATGCCCCCAGGGCGTAACTTACAACCCTTGCCCAGAAGGCTGTGGGGTGTGTCCTCCTCAAAAACATAATTCCTATCTGGATATCAACTACGCTGAACAAAATGGCTATCTCAAAATTTTTATTGGACGTGTTTTGGAAAATGGTTTGCGTGGAAGGGGTGTTAGTTGCCTTCCAATCACTTTTAAATAATAAATTGAGCACAATTCACTACAGTGATCAATTGAAAACACCTTTTTTAAGGTTTCCGTAACCAAGTATTCGATACAAAGTCCCCAGCTCTAAAGGAAAAAAGATAATACACGGTAAAGTACCCAAACATCGTATTCTTTTACCCTAGAGATATAACTTACAACCCTTGCCCCGAGGGTTATGGGGGAGTGTCCTCCTCAAAATTTTCTATCTGGAAATAAACTACGCTGAACAAAATGGCTATCTCCAAATTTTGATTGGATGTGTTTGGGGAAATTATGGGCGTGGGGGAGGCTAGTTGCCCTCCAATCACTTTCGACTACTAAAAAGGGCAGTAGCCCTTTGAATTTCCAATCGAATGAGCCTTTTATGAAGTTTCTATGACAACGCCTTCTATAAAAACCTTATATACCCCCAGGGCATAGCTTACAACCCTTGCCCTAAAGGCTGTGGGGGGGTGTCCTCCTCAAAACCATACTTTCTATCTAGAAATCAACTACGCTGAACAAAATGGCTATCACAAAATTTTGATTGGATGTGTTTCGGGAAATGGTGGGCGTGGAAGGGGTGTTAGTTGATATCCAATTACTTTCGACTATTAAAACAGGTACAAACCAATCCAATTTCCAATTGAATAAGCCCTTTTCGAAGTTTCTACGACAACTTCTTTGATATGAAGTGCCCTGCTCTAAAGGAAAAAATAATAAATAATACATTGTGCCAACATTATTTTTATATGCCCACAGGGCATACCTTAAAACCCTTGCCCCAAGGGTTGTGGGGGAGTGTCCTCCTCAAAAACATATTTTCTACCTGGAAATCAACTATGCTGAACAAAATGGCTATTTCAAAATTTTGATTGGATGTATTTGGGGAAATGGTGGGCGTTGAAGGGGGGTTAGTTTCCTTCCAATTACTTTCTATTATTAAAAAGGGAACTAGCCATTTAAATTTCCATTCGAATCAGCTCTTTTTGAAGTTTCTACGACAATGCTTTCTATACAAACCTCATATGCCCCCAGGGCATAACTTACAACCCTTTCCCTGAGGGCTGTGGGGGGGGGTTGTCATCCTCAAAGACCTAATTTCCAGAACTTAAAACTACGTTGAATAAAATGGCTATCTAAAAATTTGGAGTGGATATATTTGGGGAAAAGGTGGGCGCGAGGGGGGGGTTAGTAGCCCTCCAATCACCTTTAACTATTAAAAAGGGCACTAGCCCTTTGAATTTCCAACTCTTGCCCTGAGGGATATGGGGGGGGGGGGGGTGCCATCCTCAAAAACCAAATTTCCAGAACTTAAAACTACGTTGAATAAAATGGCTATCTCAGAATTATGATTGGATGTGTTTGGGGAAAAGGTGGGTGTGACAGGGGGGTTAGTTGCCCTCCAATCACTTTTGACTATTAGAAAGGGCACTAGCCCTTTAAATTTCCAATCAAATGAGCCTTTTTGAAGTTTCTATGACAACACCTTATATAAAAAACTTATATGCCCCCAGGGCATAACTTACAACCCTAGCCCTGAAGGCTGTGGGGGAGTGTCCTCATCAAAAACATAATTTCTATTCAGAAATCAACTACGCCGAACAAAATGGCTATCTCAAAGTTTTGATTGGATGTGTTTCGGGAAATGGTGGGCGTGGAAGGGGTGTTAGTCGTCTTCGAATCACTTTCGACTATTAATAAGGGCACAAGCCACTCCAATTTCTAATTTAATGAGCCCTTTTCGAAGTTTCTACGACAACTTCTTCGATACGAAGTGCCCTGCTCTAAAGGGAAAAAAATAATAAATAATACATTGTGCCAACATCGTTCTTATATGCCCTCAGGGCATAACTTAAAACCCTTGCCCTGAGGGTTGTGGGGGAGTGTCCTCCTCAAAAAGATATTTTCTATCTGGAAATAAACTACGCTGAAAAAAAGTGATATCTACCATTTTGGCTTGGGTGTGTTTGGGGGAATGATGGGCGTGGGGGGGGCTAGTTGCCCTCCAATCACTTTCGACTATTAAAAAGGTCTAAAAAGGGCACTAGCCCTTTGAATTTCCAATCGAATGAGCCTTTTTTGAAGTTTCTGCGACAAAACCTTCTGTAAAAATCTTGAGTGCCCCAAGATCATGGTTTACAACCCTGGTGCTATAGGCTGTGGGAGTGATATCCCGAAAAACACATATTTCATGAGGAACTCAATCACCCTGAACAAAATGGTAGTCTCAAATTTTTGATTGAGTATTTTTGCGGAAATGGTGGGCGTGGATGGGGTGTTAGTTGATATCCAATTACTTTCGACTATTAAAACAGGTACAAACCAATCCAATTTCCAATTGAATAAGCCCTTTTCGAAGTTTCTACAACAACTTCTGTGATATGAAGTGCCCTGCTCTAAAGGAAAAAAATAATAAATAATACATTGTGCCAACATTGTTTTTATATGCTCTCAGGGCATAACTTAAAACCCTTGCCCCAAGGGTTGTGGGGGAGTGTCCTCCTCAAAAACATATTTTCTACCTGGAAATCAACTACGCTGAACAAAATGGCTATTTCAAAATTTTGATTGGATGTATTTGGGGAAATGGTGGGCGTTGAAGGGGTGTTAGTTGCCTTCCAATTACTTTCAACAATTAAAAAGGGCACTAGCAATTTCAATTTCCAATCGAATCAGCTCATTTTGAAGTTTCTACGACAACGCGTTCTATAAAAACCTTATTTGCCCCCAGGGAATAACTTACAATCCTTGCCCTGAGGGATGTGAGGGGGGGGGGGGGGGTTGTCATTCTCAAATACCTAATTTACAGAAAATAAAACTATGTTGGATGAAAAGGCTAAATAAAAATTTTGATTGGATGTGTTTGGGAAAAAGGTGGGCGTGAGGGGGGTTTAGTTGCCCTCCAATCACTTTTGACTATTAGAAAGGGCACTAGCCCTTTAAAATTCCGATCGAATGTGTCCTTTTTGAAGTTTCTATGACATCACCTTAAACAAAAACCTTATATGCCCCCAGGGCATAACTTACAACCCTTACCCTGAAGGCTGTGGGGGAGTGTCCTCCTCAAAAACATAATTTCTATCCAGAAATCAACTACGCCAAACAAAATGGATATCTCAAAGTTTTGATTGGATGGGTTTCGGGAAATGGTGGGCGTGAATGGGGTGTTAGGTGTCTTCCAGTCGCTTTCGACTATTACAAAGGGCACAAGCCACTCCGATTTCCGATTGAATGACCCCTTTTCGGAGTTTCTGTGACAACTTCTTCGATACAGAGTACCATAGTCTAAAGGAAAAAAAAATAATAAATGATACATTGTTCCTACATCGTTCTTATATGCCCTCAGGGCAAAACTTAAAACCATTTCCCCGAGGGTTTTGGAGGAGTGTCCTCCTCAAAAACATATTTTCTATCTGGAAAACAACGATTCTGTAAAAAATGGCTATCTCAAAATTCAGATTTGAAGTGTTTTGGGGAAGGATGGGCTTGGGGGGGGCTAGTTGCCGTCCAATCACTTTCGACTATTAAAAAGGGCACTAGCTCTTTGAATTTCCAATCGAATGAGCCTTTTTTGAATTTTCTATGACAACGCCTTCTATCATAACCTTATATGCCCCCAGGGCATAACTTTTAACCCTTGCCCTGAAGGCTGTGGGGGAGTGTCCTCCTCAAAAACATAATTTCTATCCTGAAATCAACAACGCTGAACAAAATGGCTATCTCAAAATTTTGATTGGATGTGTTTTCGGGAAATGGTGGGCGTGGAAGGGGTGTTAGTTGATATCCAATTACTTTCGACTATTAAAACAGGTACAAACCAATCCAATTTCTAATTGAATAAGCCCTTTTCGAAGTTTCTACGACAACTTCTTTGATATGAAGTGCCCTGCTCTAAAGGAAAAAATAATAAATAATACATTGTGCCAACATTATTTTTATATGCCCTCAGGGCATAACTTAAAACCCTTGCCCCAAGGGTTGTGGGGGAGTGTCCTCCTCAAAAACATATTTTCTACCTGGAAATCAACTATGCTGAACAAAATGGCTATCTCAAAATTTTGATTGCCCTCAGGACTTAACTTAAAACCCTTGCCCCAAGGGTTGTGGGGGAGTTTTCTCCTCAAAAAGATATTTTTTACCTGGAAATCAACTACGCTGAACAAAATGGCTATATCAAAATTTTGATTGGATGTATTTGGGGAAATGGTGGGCGTTGAAGGGGTGTTAGTTGCCTTCCAATTACTTTCAACAATTAAAAAGGGCACTAGCAATTTCAATTTCCAATCGAATCAGCTCATTTTGAAGTTTCTACGACAACGCGTTCTATAAAAACCTTATTTGCCCCCAGGGAATAACTTACCATCCTTGCCCTGAGGGCGGTGGGGGGGGGTTGTCATCCTCAAAGACCTAATTTCCAGAACTTAAAACTATGTTGAATGAAATGGCTATCTCAAAATTTCGATCGGATGTGTTTGGGGAAAAGGTGGGCGTGAGAGGGGGTTTAGTTGCCCTCTAATCACTTTCGACTATTATAAAAGGTACTAGCCCTTTGAATTTCCAATCGAATGAGTCATTTTTGAAGTTTCTATGACATCACCTTAAACAAAAACCTTATATGCCCCTAGGGCATAATTTACAACCCTTACCCTGAGGGCTGTGGGGGTCCTCCTCAAAAACACAATTTCTATCTGGAAATCATCTACGCTGAACAAAAATGGTTATCTCAAAATTTTGATTAGATGTGTTTGGGGAAATAGTGGGCATGGAAGGGTGTTAGTTGCCTTACAATCACTTTCGACTATTAAAAAGGGCACAAGCCACTCCAATTTCCAATTGAATGAGCCCTTTTCGAAGTTTCTACGACAACTTCTTTGACACAAAGTGCCCTGCTCTAAATGAAAAAAATAATAAATAATACATTGTGCCAACATTGTTCTTATATGCCCTCAGGGCATAACCTAAAACCCTTGCCCCAAGAGTTGTGGGGGAGTTTCCTCCTCAAAAACATATCTTCTACCTGGAAATCAACTACACTGCACAAAATGGTTATCTCAAAATTTTGATTGGATGTGTTTGGGGAAATCGTGGGCGTTGAAGGGGTGATAGTTGCCTTCCAATTACTTTCAACTATTAAAAAGGGCACTAGCCATTTCAATTCCCAGTCGAATGAGTCCTTTTTGAAGTTTCTACAACAACACGTTCTATAAAAACCTTATTTGCCCCCAGGGCATAACTTACAACTCTTGCCCTGAGGGATATGGAGGGGGGGGAGCCATCCTCAAATACCTAATTTCCAGAACTTAAAACTACGTTGAATAAAATGGCTATCTCAGAATTATGATTGGATGTGTTTGGGGAAAAGGTGGGTGTGACAGGGGGGTTAGTTGCCCTCCAATCACTTTTGACTATTAGAAAGGGCACTAGCCCTTTAATTTCCAATCAAATGAGCCTTTTTGAAGTTTCTCTGACAACACCTTATATAAAAACCTTACATGCCCCCAGGGCATAACTTACAACCCTTGCCCTGAAGGCTGTGGGGGAGTGTCCTCCTCAAAAACATAATTTCTATCCAGAAATCAACTACGCCAAACAAAATGGATATCTCAAAATTTTGATTGGATGTGTTTCGGGAAATGATGGGCATGGAAGGGGTGTTAGTTGCCTTCGAATCACTTTTGACTATTAAAAAGGGCACAAGCCAGTCCAATTTCCAATTTAATGAGCCCTTTTCGAAGTTTCTACGACAACTTCTTCAATATGAAGTGCCCTCCTCTAAATGAAAAAAATAGTAAATAATACATTGTGCCAACATCGTTCTTATTTGCCCTCAGGGCATAACTTAAAACCCTTGCCCCAAGAGTTGTGAGGGAGTGTCCTCCTCAAAACATATTTTCTGTCTGGAAATCAACTATGCTGAACAAAATGGCTATCTCAAAATTTTGATTGGATGTGTTTTGTCTGTCCAATTGAATGAGCCTTTTGAAGTTTCTATGACAATGCCTTCTATAAAAACCTTTATATGCCCCCAGGGCATAACATACAACCCTTGCCCTGAAGGCTGTGGGGTAGTGTCCTCGTCAAAAACATAATTTCTATAGGGAAATCAACTATGCTGAACAAAATGGCTATCTCAAAATTTTGATTGGATGTGTTTTTCGGGAAATGGTAGCCATTGAAGGGGTGTTAGTTGCCTTCCAATCACTTTCGATTACTAAAAAGGGCACAAGCCACTCCAATTTCCATTTGAATGAGCCCTTTTCGAAGTTTCTATGACAACTTCTTTGATATGAAGTGCCCTGTTCTAAAGGAAAAAAAATACATTGTGCCAACATTGTTCTCATACGCCCTCAGGGCATAACTTGCCCCAAGGGTTGTGGGGGAGTGTCCTCCTCAAAAACATATTTTCTATCTTGAAATCAACTACGTTGAACAAAATGGCTATCTCAAAATTTTGATTGGGTGTGTTTGGGGGAATGATGGGCGTGGGGGGGGGGTGGGTAGTTGCCCTCCAATCATTTTCGACTATCAAAAAGGGCACTAGCCACTCCAATTTCCAATCGAATGAGCCCTTTTCGAAGTTTCTACAACAACTCCTTTGATACAAAGTGCCAGGTATGAAAAAAAATAATACATTGTGCCAACATTGTTCTTTACTTAGGCAGCGCTGTTGTGCTGCCTATGATAGTAAGTTTGAAACCATGTTTTGATCCTTTATTATACCCAAAACTATAGAAAAAATGATGGCCCCTTAAAAATTATTGTGTTCAAAGGTCCAAAAAAGGCTTAAAATTGAATTTGCAACAAAAACAACAACAACCCCCCAATTATGTCTTTGAGAATGACAACCACCCCCAAAGCACAGTGCAAGGGTTGTAAGTTATGCCCCAATGGCATAAAAGGTTTATATGGAAAGGATTGTTGTATAAACTCCAGAGGGGACTCATTGGATTTGGAAGCAGATTTTCTAGTTCCTTTTTTAAGAGTCAAAGCGCTTGGCGGCATCTGCCCCCCCCCTACATTGTATTTTCCACAAATGCATCCAATAAAAATTTTGAGATTATGATTTGTTCCAAAATTGTCCAAAAACCATATAATAAGACCTTTGGGGTGTACAGAATCCCCCAGAGTCTGGGGGTAATGGTTGTAAGTTATGCCCCGGAGGCATATGAAGTTTTTATGGAAGGGGTGGTCATGTGAACTTTAGAAGAGGCTCATTTAATTTGAAATGTCTAGTTATAGTTCCCTTTTAAGAGTCAAACATAATGGAGAGCAACTAGCTCCCCCCCTGACATCCTCATCCTAAAACACATTCAATTGAAATTGTGAGATAGCCATTTTGTTGCCAATAGTCCAAAAATCATATGACAATGTCTTTAGGGTGGACACAATCCCCCAGAGCCTATGAGCAGGGGTTGTAACTTTTGACCCAGGCCATATAAGGTTTTTATGGAATGGGTGGCTGTATAAGCTTTGAATTAGATGGAGCTCATTTGATTGGAAGTCTGAAGTTTTAGTGCCCTTTTTAGGAGTCAAAAATGAATGGAGGGCAATCAGCCCATCTCCCCAAGCCTATTATTCCCAAAACCTATCCAATTGAAATTTTAAGACATCTATTTTGTTCAGCCTTGTTGAAAGGTCCAGTAATTATGTCTTTGGGGATGTCAACCTCCCCACAGTCCTCAAGACAAGGGCTGTAAGCTAGGCTATTTGTTCATTGTGTACACACAGTATATGTTATCAATGCGGGTTAACCCCCCCCCCAAAAAAAAAAAAATGTTTGTCTGACTTGTAAAAACATAGCAAAAATGGACATAAACAAATTTTTTATAAGGTTTTTGTGTCTAAACTGCCCCCCCAAAAAAAAACAAATCTGAGTACCCCCCCCCCTGAAAAAAAAATCCTGGGTATGCCCTTGTATGTTATTGAGAAAGGTTTGCATGTTTGGACTTTACTTTCCAAGAAGGCAAAGGGCATTCAGGTGATCCTTTCAGAGAAGGTTGATGGGAGTATTGAACTAAATCAAAACACATTATGTGTATAAGGATTGTCAAGAGGGTGTAACACAGGAATAACTGAGTATATTTGGAAAACTCAGGAAATGATAATGGATATTATCAAAAAGGCAATATTTGTATGCTACAAATACTATTACAACTACCAGAGTACTCTATTTACAGAATAGAAACTAAAAGGAACTAATTCAAGAACACACTATGCTCACACAGGTTGTCAAGCAGACACATCAGAAATGCTCCAGGAACAGTTGATGGCATTGAGCTGAAACTTTCAGAATGTGTTGAAGAGGATGTTGAAGAAACCAAAGGTGCTATGCCCACATTGCTACTAATGCTACTATAATTATTGCTACTGCGCAATCTAAGGGTATTAAGTTGAAGCTTTTATGGAATATTTAGACGGATGTTGAACTAAATCAAAACAAACTATGAGTATGTGGATTTTCAAAAAGGTGACAAAGCAATATCTGAAGAATAACTTATATTATTAAGTTAGACTTTTAAAGGTAAGTTGTGGGGGATTTTGAACTAGCCAGAAGGCACTATGTGAATGCTTTTAATACTGCAACTACATTTATTGTAATTAATGACACTAAGGGTATTAAGGTGAAACTTTTAGGGAAAGTTTAGGAGTTTCTATCAGATAAAAGAAAACTGTATGCACACAGGAATTATAATCAATATAATTTATTATAAGCAAAGGGCATATAAGCAATATCATAGGCAGCACAACTCTATAATACCTAGACATATCTGAAATTTTTAGAGGATCTAATTTGACTCAAAATTAAAAGTTCTGGTTCCCTTTTTAACAGTAAAAAGAGATTGGAGAGCAAACAACCCTTCTCTCAAGCCCATTCATTTTCCAAATGCATCTAGTCAATATTTTAAGACAGCCATTTTTTTCAGCATTGTAGAATGGTCTAGCAGCAATATCTTTAGGGATATTGTCTATGTCTTTGCCAACCCCCATAATCATGCAATTGGCCCATTATGCTTTACAACTAAATCTTGCTTTAAGCTAAATCAAAAGGCATCATGTTTATGGTTACCAAGAAGACACCTCAGCAACATATTGAGAACAACTAGAAGTATTAAGTAAAAACTTTTGCAGGTAATACTATTACTACTTCTACTCTTAGAATTTAAATAAAGAAAGAGTATAAGTGTATCCTGGTTGTCAAAGAGCATAGATAGAATCTTTTGCAAAAGATATTGTTTTATTTTTCAAATCAACTCCAGGAGTTATAAAATTAGATTAGAAATCCTGTTTGTGTCAGGATTAAAAATTGTTGAAAAAGTTTCTCCAGCATATAAATAACAACCTAAAATATGGAGTCCTATAGAAAAAAAACTGTAAAAGATATAAAATATTATTTTTTCCACGAAAAAGACAATGTTAATAAAAAATAAACAGAAATTAATTTATTCCACATAAAATAATTTTCAAATATGAGTAAATAGCTTTACTGAGCCAAAAATGAGCAGAAATAAAGTAAAACAACCTTCCAAGCAAAAAAACTACCACAAATCAC
This sequence comes from Artemia sp. Qi Xiang Cuo, assembly GCF_049724085.1. Taxonomy (NCBI): domain Eukaryota; kingdom Metazoa; phylum Arthropoda; class Branchiopoda; order Anostraca; family Artemiidae; genus Artemia; species Artemia sp. Qi Xiang Cuo. The sequence goes on from NC_142796.1 coordinate 86,567,879, forward strand.
TATCAATAAATAAATGAAACTCAAAACAAACAGAAATTACAATAGGCCTCAATAGCCATGTCAAACTAAAATAAGCAAAAATTATCATAAGTATGACTGATAACCCCCATGTCTTTTAAAAGACGAGAACATGATTCATGCATTACTGAAATCAAAACATTTTAAAATATTTTCACTTTTTTTTACTTTCATGAATAAAAAATATAAAAACTTCAAAGAATAGATATCAATATGTCAATTAAACAAACAATCCATAGTCATTTTTTTTTCATTAATGCACATATTATGTTCTGATCTTGAGAAGGCATGGGGGTTACCAAAGTGTATAATGTTAGCTAGCCTATATATTTGCACATTGAGGGGGGGAGGTAAAGTTTAGGTAAATTTTTACCAAATCATATTATTGACTTATGAATAAAGTGAATATACCACTCAATGCCTTTTTTTATGCTCTTTCCAAATATAATAATCATTTTTGTGGGAAATCAATTTTACCCCACCCTTATATATACCAATTCAGGGTATATATTTGCACATTAGGGGGATGGGGGATAAAGTTTAAACTTACCTCCCATTTATATCAGAAATAAAATTTGCCAACACCCCCCCCCCCCCTAATGTGCAAATATATACCCTGAATTGGTATAGGCCTATAAGGGTGGGGGTAAAATTTGTTTCTGAAGAAATGATGATTATATTTGGAAAGAGCATAAAAAAGGCATCAAGTGGTATATTCACTTTATTTGTAAGTCAATAATATGATTTGGTAAAAATTTACCAAAGTTTAGTAGAAGCCCCCTCTTAATGTGTTAACTGCAATTTTTCTGCATATTATGAGATAATAATTGATTTATTAATATGTTGTCTTTCAATAGCCCTAACTGTGAATAGATATCAAATAATTGGCTACCAATTAAGATGCAAACAATAAGTTCCCTGTGTGGAAAAAATCCATTTCTTGTAATTTTTAAAAAGTTTGTTCCAAGCTATAATAGAGTTGGTGGTGATAAAGCTTCTTAGGTTACTAAGAAGCTCACATTTTTCTATAATAATAATGAAAGTCTACTCCTTTGGTCGGTTGTAGGCAAATTGTGAATTGCCAGATTACCACGTGGTAAGCGTTATATATTTTCAAAATGTTATGCCATTAAAGAAAACACATGGGGCCAAATAATTAATGTCATGGCCGTCCAATAGGGATTACGATAATTTGCATTCAGGTTCCCAGTTCCAAAATTTGCATAAGGGTATATGGACTACCGTATAGTCCCTTCACTCCTACTTACTGTTTACTACCCTCAGGCAGGGGTGTCTCGAGGCTCGTTTTATTCGGAGGGCGATCTTCGTAAATTTTACCGAATCGCTACCTGATTTATGCCAAATTTACTGCAGAAATCAAGAATTTTGCTAAATTTCGGCCGATTTTGCAAAATTTCTTCCGAAATTTTCACCATCGGCGAAATTTTTACCGAATGTCAAAAAAGTTGAGGGGACACCTTCCCCCCCCCCCCCCCGGACCCCCCTGTCTTCAGGCAGGGCTGTCACGTATGGGGGAGGGGGAGGACTCCCCCCAATGTTTTTGGTCATTCGATAAAAAAGAAGTCGGTAAAATCGTGGCGCTTTGCGACACCATTTTTCCGACGTCGTTAAAACTCTTTGTTTGGTTCAATAAAGACCATGGAAATAATAACATGTAATCTTCAGAAATTTCGAACTTTGTTGCTAAACGCAGCAGCTTTACCGACTCCTGTCGTGAACTTATAGATAGTGCTACAATTTTCCGTTTGGTTAAAAAACAACATTAAAATAGTGACATAATAGGTACCGAAATCTAAATCTCGGTTGGTAAATGCAGTGGTTTTACCGAATCGTGCAGTGATTTTACGTATTGTATTCGAAACGGACATTATGCTAATTATTGACAAAAAACAGTCTGTAAAAATGACCAGCCAGTCAGTAAAACATTTTAGTTGTTTTATTGGGGGGGACTAATTATGCTGTTTATCGATTAATCAATTGAAGTATTGTATGGAAATTTTCAGCTTATAAAAAATATGGTCAGTTAGAGTTCTCGACCCAAGTTGGCAAATTGGGCTTCCATTGTCCAAGAACATTTTGTGTTGTTCAGAAAGAAACGTTTCACCTATTTTAATTCCGTTTTCAGGCGAACCAATATCTTTTATGAGTTTATTTTGTGGACTGGGGCGTCCTTTGCTCAAGGACATAGAAATACAAGTCTTCAGACGATTGAAAAAAAGAAGCCATGGGCACCCATAAGGAGGGGGGTCAGGGGGCTCAATCCCCCCCCCTGGCTAAATAACGCTGCCTTATATTCGTATTAATTTAAAAACTTTTTTCCACAAAATAGGTTTTTTAAAGAAAAGTAAAGAGCTCCATTAAGCCAAAAATGGACAGAAATGAAGTCAAATAATCTTCCAAGTGTAAAAATAACACAAATCACTATCAACAACTAAATAAAACATAAGACGACCAGGTTTAATAATAAAAAACCGAATCAAATTCAAAATAAGCACAAATTATCATTAGTGGGACTTACAACCCCCATGCCTTCTCAAGACCAGAGCATAATTTATTTGTATTTATTTAAGAAAAAAAAAGGTGAAAACATTTAAACGTATTTTGTTACCTGACTGTATTATAGACTGACACACGTCTCGGGTTTGCGATAATTTCATATTGGACGCTGATTTTGCTTTTTACTTGGCCATCCAGCTGGACTCCAGGGAGCAGTTGACGCAAGCACTTCAAATTCTATACAACAAGAAGCTGCAAAAGTTGCACTAAGGAGAAACTGGAATGTGCGAAAAATGTTGGCCATTGACCCTTGCTACTGATTAAATAAAACAAAAGCAACTTTTCTTAAACTGAAAGTAAGGGGCAACATTAAAACTTAAAACGAACAGAAATTATTCCTTATATGAAAGGGGCTGTCCCCTCTTCAACGCCTCGCTCTTAACGCTAAAGTTTTTTATTCTTTTGAAAAATAGAGTTGTGACAAAGAGTTAAACTTTGCCGTAAAGAGCGAGGCGTTGAGGAGGGGACAGCCCCTTTCAAATACGGAATAATTACTGTTCGTTAAGTTTTAATGTTGCTCCTTACCTTCAGTTTAAATAACTTTTTTTTAATTTAATTTCTGAACGTTTTGAATTACTGCAGGTCTTGATTTTGGCTCGCCGTACATAATAATTAAAACAAAATTTGCATATTAATTTTACTTTTTGGGGGGAAATGGCTTTCTCGAAAGTACTCTAATTTTATGTACAAACGGTTTTATTAGTAATAAATATACTTAACTTACGAATTAACTTCCATAACAAACTTCTTCGTTATGGTAATTTAATACAGCTAATTTAATACAGTATTTTACGATAAGGGTGCACATTAATGGCCGTATGTGTGCAAACTGTTCGTGACATGTATTGTTTTTATGTGCTTATAAAAAAAAATGTAGCTTTCATTTGACTGTTCCTAATGCTGATGAATTGAAGTAAATCCTGTCACGATTAAGGCAATTATGTTACGCAAAAACCTAACTAAAAGTGCTCCAAAAATTAACTAGAAAATACAGTGCGTTTACAACACTAAATAAACACTTTTGGACAAAAAACCAAAAAAAACAACACAGGTTGTGATAATAGACAACTCTCCATCCCTTAAAACATGGAGGAGCGTTGGGAACATAAAGGAAACATAAGGAACATTTTTGCTTGAAAGATCTAATGAATAAAACAGGAAACATATAAATATAGGTTTAGAAATGGACTGCAGTACTGAAAAAGCTGAAAAATAATTGAAAAAACCATTATGCTTCATTGAATTAAATAATAAAAAAAGAGAAAAAAAAGGGTTCAAGTTGAAAATATAGCCAGACGGAAGTGAAGTAAAAGAAATTGGGTGACAAAAGGACACAAGTTGGTAGAAATTTAAGGCAAGACCACTTAAAGTTAGGAAGTTAAAGCGAAAACAGTTATATTCGCTTATATGTCTTAAAAAAAAACTACCGTACGTAAAAAAAAGAAATATGGAGAGAAGGATACATTCCTTTGAAAAGAACCGGCTTTTCACTAAAGGGAATATCCTACGGGAAGATTGTAGCTAAAAATAAAAAGTGTATATATATATAATATATTGTTGCCTTTCGTGTTCTTAAAAACCTATTAGATTGAACAGAATCTCAAGGGAAACTGCTTTGGGACCTACTAGACGCGTTTTAAGGTGATGAAGCACCAAATAGATATTACTGAGATGAAGGCAAAACAAAAATGTAAAAATTCAGAAAATTTCATCTCAAGCTTTTTCAAAACTGATTCCCAAGCTACAAATTTAGCTATTGCTGCATATAGTCTTGAAAAAAAAAAATATATATTCTTCTAGAAAAGGATAAACATTGAATATTTGAATTACTACAGTTAAACCTAGTTTTATGCAAAAAAAACTTGTTTCTGGTTTTTGAAAACCCTTCAGCACACGTAGCGCGTAGCGCAGAGACGTAGTGTGAGTTTTTTTTGCGCATCATAGGGCATAAAACTGTAATTATCTTTGCAAACTCATCTTACTAAAATATGAACAATAAATCGCTCCCCGGAAAAAAAGACTTACCTAGACGGCAATAGAAAGAACCACTTATTATAAAGGCTTATTAGCCTCAACTTGGGGATATTTCATAACTGCTATCGTGATTATGGGATTAATTATATATGTTTTTAAATATCGGTATTATAGGAAACATCAAACTCCCGGAGGGAAGGATTTAAGAACTCCTGTCTGCAAAAACCATAATCTATCGCAAAGAAACTAATTATTTAAAAAAAAAAAAAAAGGTTATCTACAACCGCAGACAATTCGGTTGGCACTAGTATTTCATGAATATGAAAGTAAAAAAGAAATATATGATTGATACTGAGGCGACTTTATTACTGTCAACAATAATGCTTTCTACTGTACATAAATTATTAATTCGAGTGTTTACTGATGAAAAAAAAGAGTTACACCACTTTTTATTGTTGCTTTGCTAAAAATTGTCTTAAAAAAAAAAAAATGCTTGATGCTGTAAAGTAACTTCTGGAACATAAACCAAATATAGTTTTAGGTAAAAGTTATTTGTTACTTAACATACTAGTGTACGTTATTACACAATGCTTATATATATATATATATATATATATATATATATATATATATATATATATATATATATATATATATATATATATATATATATATATATATATATATATATATATACTATGTTTCAATTTACTTTAAATTTTAACTAATGATTTAATGTATATGTAAAGGTTTGACTTCGAGTAAACGTACAAATACTTTTTATTGTGAAATGGTCCGCTAAGTATTAAGTTTGAAAAGAATAATCCAGCAAGAAACATAACGTTTCGATTTAAGCGAGATATTATTTTTGGAGTAATTAAAAGAGAAAAAAGTAATGAAAAGAATTAAACTTTACAAAATTGAGTGTTTCTTTCTACTATGTAAAATAGTAGATATTTTACATATGTAAAATTTTATGCTTTATATGTATTCTAATTTGAATATTTATTTTAGATACAACTTTAGCTATTTTTTTTGGAAATCAAATTTTTCGTAGCATCCTTTCGGATCAATTTTTCTTTCAGATCATATTTTGACACATTTTTAGAAGGTAACAAATTTTGAAGCCACTTCAAATGTATGCTGATACTTTCATCTCATACCATCAGAAACCAAACCATACTTGATCAACTGATATTTGGAAACTATAGCAGTAATACAGACTTTACTACAGGTTCATCAAAAGTGAGATACAATCAGAACTTAATTTAGGCCTAGATAATGTGCTACCTAGCCCAAATGGCTGGAAATATGTGAAAATATTTTGTGCTGGAAAAATATGTAAAAAGTTAAAAATCAATAATGTTATATGTAATTTATCCATGGTAATTATAATAGGAAAAATAAATGGTATATTAACCACATCAGGCAGATAAATTAAATTATAAATGGGAGTTAAATTTAAACTCAAAAAAATTTATAAAACTTTTCTAATACAAATCTAACTTAAGAAAAACCACTAATATAATGTTTAAGCCGCTTGGGGTCAAGTTAAAACAGAAAATGCACATAAGAAGGGTAAAAAGAGTATTTTCAGTCCTAGAGACAGAGAAAAAGAGAAACAAAGATGAATTTCGAATTGAAATCCTTCGACAGAAAAGAACATGGCCTATATTGGACCAGAAACATGACCCTAAGGAAACCCATTCAGGGTATATGCACATAATGACCCAAAGATGGCATCATAATAGCTGTAAACAAAATTAAGTTGTTTTAAAAGTAAAATATTGAGAATTGGGACAATTCTTCTTTAAATGGGGAGTATTGTGGTAAAGCTTTCTAATTTAGTTAATTATTAATTGAGTAAAAATATATTAAGACGCAAAAACAAAGTTTCAAAATACCACTTTTTAAGATAAAGATACAAATCGTGGAATGTGTAAGCTAGGAGGGAACTTGCTCAATAACCAATTTCCTGGCTGAATGCGTCAATGTACCGGAAGGACGTGGTTAGTTTTTCATATATATACCCCGATTTTAGAGACTTTTTGACTTGCAGGGCGAACCTCTGCCCGTTTATTTTCTCGTTAGAAATACCTTGGGATTTTGTTGGATCATTGTAAGTGTCTGTATCTTATTATATATTATTGTAGTTTTTGAGACTTGTGGTCTACTTGGGACAGCCAGTCCCAGTAGAATATCTATATCTGTAACTATTATATGTAAATTGAATAAAAGTATTGAATTTTAGACAACCTCTCTACAATCTACCCTTAGCCCCTCGAACATACCCAGTCGGTACGCCTCATTAGTTCGGTCATAGCCTAAGGCACGCTACCAAAGTTTAATTACCTTAGGGCCAGAGTTTATCTCCCCTATAAAGGGAGAATAAAGGCATCTACGACTAAAACACCCAAATACCATAATAATACACTTCACAACACCTCCTTCATAGCAATGTTCTTTCCCCCATGGAAACTTCCTCCATGGAAAGATCCTCCCAAATAACCCCCGACCCCTCCCCCTCCTCCCCCCTCACTACCAGAAAATATTCCCCCTGAAAACGTCTGTATGCTTCCCAATAACAAATATTATTTGTAAACATTGGGCAAAGTTCATAAATTGCACCCCTTCCCCCGGGGATTGGGGATTAAGCTATCCTCAAAGACATAGTTATTAATTCTTTCGACCATGTTGAACAAAATGGCTACCCAAAATTTTGATCGGGTGACTTTGGGAAACAAATGAGCGTGGGAGGGGGCCTAGTTGCACTCCATTTTTTCGAACACTTAAAAAGGCCACTAGAAATTTTAATTTTGGTTCAAATGAGCCCTCCCACAATTTTCTAGGACCCCTGGGTCGATACGATCACCTCTTGGGAAAAGAAACAAAAAAAAAACAAATAAACACTCATCCGTGAGCTTTCTTCTGGTAAAAAACACAAAATTCCACATTTTTGCAGGTAAGAGATTGAAACCTCTACAGTAAGGCTCTCTGGATACGCTGAATCTGATGGTGTGGTTTTCATTAACGTTCTATGACTTTTAGGGGGTGTTTCCCCCTTTATTCGAAAATAAAGCAAATTTTCTAAGGCGCGTAACTTTTGATGGGTAGAACTAAACTTGATGAAATTTATGTATTTGAAATCAGCATAAAAATGCAATTCTTTTGATGTATCTATTGGTATCAAAATTCAGTTTTTTAGAGTTTCGGTTACTATTGAGCCGGGTCGCTCCTTACTTACAGTTCGTTACCACGAACTGTTTGATTCTTTAGTCAATCTGAACAATACGAGTGGTACTGATGGTGTTAACTATTTAAGAGTTCCCCTGCCTAGGCTACGGCATTTCTTCAGATGATTTAATTCTTTCTATTTTGTATTTGAGATTCCTGAAGACTCCTTCACCTATGGGAAGGTTGAACTCCTACCATTAGCGAAAGACAAACATCAGCCCAGTAAAACTGATCTGGGAAGTTGCAACTCATATGGGATTTCAATTGAATATTATTGAGAAAATTTTAGTCATTTGTTAAAAAAAAAGTAGAGTGTAGCTTTGAGGCACAATGGATTACTTTCTTAAAGTTTAACTTATATTTAAGATGCATTTATTTGTGCTTTTTCTGTAAAACGCCGAATAAAACGATATTTCACATTACTATCGTCATTGAATTCCACATAAAACCAGGGTGGCCACCCCTAGTGATTTATCACTATTTCTAGTGATTTTTTTCTAGCAAGTGATTTTTTTCTAGCTAGTGATTTATAATGATCTTCGTTCTAAAACTAGTGATTTTTGCTGAATTTAGTGATTTTTCACGATATAGCGCGTAGATTCATGATTAAATCGAATAAATCATACAAGAAGCTATAAGATTCATTAAGCTTATTTTTACCCATAAAAGGTTAAGAAACTGTGAAAATTTGCATGATTTTTGAAAGAGGGAGGAAACACCTCATAAAAGTGAAATAATTTCAATTAAAATCAAACCAATAGATTCGTCATATCAGAGATCCCTACTGTGGAGGTGGAAAGCCCCTATTTGCAAAAGTGTTGAATTCTGTATTATTTGCCAGAAACAAAATCATGGCTGCGTGTTAATTTCTTCTTTTTTTTCAGGGGCGATCGTATCGAACCAACAGTTCTAGAACATCGGGAGAGGGCTCATTTGAACGCAAATTAAAATTTCTAGCGTCCTTTTTATTTAAGCAAAAACATCGGATGGCTACTAGCCCCTTTCCCAAGTCCCATTTTCCCCCAAAAATTGTTTGATCAAAAGCTTTAGATACATGGGCGTAGGGAGGGGGGGCCGCGGCCCCCCCTAGACCTTCAAATTTAAATTAGGTATGGCTGAAAAAGCAGATGGTTTGGAAAAAGCAGTTGATAAAACCCCATCACACTATCGACTGCCCCCCCCCCCTAGACAATATGCTGCCTAAGGCTGCCTACGCCCATGTTTAGATAGCCATTTTGTTTAGAATAGTTGAAAGGTTCCTAAACTATACCTTTAGGTTTAACACGGCCCAAGCAGCCCCCGAGGATAGGTCTCGGGATGAAAGTCACAAAGCCACAAAGACAAATAACGGGTTCATAACCACAAAGACAAATAACGGGTGACAGAATGCACTGGACTTTTATAAATTGGGCTATGTATTTGTGCATTAGGGGAGTAGGGGTAAGGTTAAATTAGGTTACTTTACCCCATACTTCCCTAGTGTGCAACTATATAGCCCAAGTTATATTACTATATAAACTAAAGTATTATATTTTCATCACATTTTGGTATATTTCATTAGGATTAACATAACTTTACTTCTTGGGTATGTTTCATATAATTAACAAGTGCCTTTTTATTTTTAAGAAGCAATAAAACCGATGCTTATCGAAATTAATTAAAAAAACTTTTTCCACAAAATAAGTTTTTCAAAGAAAAGTAAAGAACTCCATTAAACAAAAAATGAGCAAAAATAGAATCAAATAGTTTACCAAGCGCGAAACTGCCACAAATCAGCATCGATTAATAAATGAAACCCAAAACGAACAGAAATTACAATAAATAACCGAGTCAAACTCAAAACGAGCATAAATTAACATAAGTTGGACGCAAAACCCCTATGCTTTTCCCAAGGCCAGAACAAAATTTGCAGTTTACTGAAAAAAATACAGATGAATTTGAATTGTCAGTTTAATATACATATACTGATATTTAGTAATCAAAATGTTAATATTATTTACTTTATTAAAGTTATAAAAGTAAAAAACATTTATATTTTTTTAAGTAAAGTGCAAATTTTGTTCTGGCCTTGGGAAAACATAGGGGTTTTGCGCCCAACTTATGTTAAATTCTGCTCGTTTTGAGTTTGACTCGGTTATTTATTGTAATTTCTGTTCGTTTTGGGTTTCATTTATTAATCGATGCTGATTTGTGGCAGTTTCGCGCTTGGTAAATTATTTGATTTTATTTTTGCTCATTTTTTGTTTAATGGAGTTCTTTACTTTTCTTTGAAAAACTTATTTTGTGGAAAAATTTTTTTTAATTATTTTTTTTTCGTTTTATATTGACATAGTCTTTTCAGGGAAAACGAAAAAAATACTTTAAATCTTTTCGTTTTTTAAGACTTTATAGTTTGGCCTTCTATTTATATGCTGGAGACAGCAATTTTTAACACTAATAGTACTGTTTAATTTAGTTTCATACCTCCTCTAGTTGACCTGAAATGGAAAACTTGATACCATTCGCCAAAAATCTTTTTACTTTCTTTGATAGCTTAGATACACTTACGCTATTTTGATTTTGTTAAATTTTAAGAGCAGAAGTAGCCCCAAAAAGTTGAACATAATACCCTCAGTTGTTCTTGGGATACTGCTGAGATGCCTTATTAGGAATTAGCATTATCAGAGTGCATTTTGATTTAATCTTAAGGCAACATTTAGTTCTTAAACATAACGGCCAAATTGGAGGGTGGGCATAAGAGGGTGGCAGTGGAAGGGGGATTAGTTGCCCTCCAATCACTTTTGACTATTAAAAAGGGCATCAGCCCTTTCTATTTTCAATCGAATGAGCCCTTTTCGAAGTTCCCACTACAATTCCTTCGATACGAAGTGCACTGGTCTAAACAACAACAACAAAAAATATCACTAATCACTTTTGACTATTAAAAAGGGTAATAGCCCTTTCAATTTCAAATCGATTGAGCCCTCTTTCATATTTCAACGACAAAGATTTCAATAAAAACCTTATATGACCCCAGGGCATAGCTTATAACCCTTGCCCTGAGGGTTGTGGGGGAGTTTTCTGCTCAAAAACATATTTTCTATCTGGAAATCAACTAGGCTGAACAAAATGGCTATCTCAAAATTTTTCTTGAATGTGTTTGGGGGAACGATAGGCGTGGGGGGGAGGCTATTTGCCCTCCAATAACTTTTGACTATTAAAAAGGGCACTAGCCCTTTGAATTTCCAATCAAATGAGCTTTTTTGAAGTTTCTACGACAACGCCTTCTATAAAAATCTTATATGCCCCCAGGGTATAACTTGAACACCTTGTCCGGAGGGCTCTGGGGGAGTATCCTAATCAAAACATATTTTCTATCTGGAAATCAACTACGCTGAACAAAATGACCATATCAAAATTTTGATTGGATGTGTTTGGGGGAATGATGGGCAAAGGGGGCTAGTTGCCCTGCAATCCCATTCGACTATTAAAATGGGAACTAGCCCTTTGAATCTCCAATTGAATGAGCCTTTTTCAAGTTTCTACGACAGCGCCTTCTATAAAAACCTTATATACCCCCAGGGCATAGCTTATAATCTTTGCCCTGAGGACTGTGGGAGAGTTTTCTCCTCAAAAATATATTTCTATCTGGAAATCTACTACGCTGAACAAAATGGCTATCTCAAAATTTTGATTGGATATTTTTGGGGGAATGATGGGCGATGGGGGGGGGCTAGTTGTCCTTCATACACTTTCGACAATTAAAAAGGGCACTAGCCCTTTGAATTTCTAATAAATGAGCTTTTTTTGAAGTTTCTACGACAACGCCTTCTTTAAAAACCTTATCTGCCCCCAGAGCATAACTTAAAACCTTTGCCCTGAGGGTTGTGGGGGACTGTCCTCCTCAAAAACATATTTTCTATCTGGAAATAAACTACGTTAAACAAAATTGCGATATCGAAATTTTGATTCGGTGTGTTTTGGGAAATGATGGGCGTGGGGGGCTGGTTGCCCTCCATTCACGTTCGAATATTAAAAAGGGTATTAGCCCTCCGAATTTCCCTTCGAATGAACCCTTTTTCAAGTTTCTACGACAAAGATTTCAATAAAAACCTTCTATGCCCCCAGGGCATAACTTAAAATCCTCGCCCTTAGAGCTTTGGGGGTGTGTTCTCCTCAAAACATACTTTCTATTTTGATATCGACTACGCTGAACAAAATGGTTATCTCAAAATTTTGATTGGAAGTGTTTGGGGGAATGATGAGCGTAGGGGGGGAAGGGGCTAGTTGCCCTTCAATCACTTTTTAATATCAAAAAGGTTACTAGCACTTCAAATTTCCAATCGAATGAGCCTGTTTTGAAGTTTCTACGACAAAGCCTTCTATAAAAACCTTATATGACCCCAGGGCATAGCTTATAACCCTTGCCCTGAGGGTTGTGGGGGAGTTTTCTGCTCAAAAACATATTTTCTATCTGGAAATCAACTAGGCTGAACAAAATGGCTATCTCAAAATTTTTCTTGAATGTTTTTGGGGGACCGATGGGCGTGGGGGGGAGGCTATTTGCCCTCCAATAACTTTTGACTATTAAAAAGGGCACTAGCCCATTGAATTTCCAATCGAATGAGCTTTTTTGAAGTTTCTACGACAACGCCTTCTATAAAAACCTTATATGCCCCCAGGGTATAACTTAAACACCTTGTCCGGAGGGCTCTGGGGGAGTATCCTAATCAAAAAATATTTTCTATCTGGAAATCAACTACGCTGAACAAAATGACCATATCAAAATTTTGATTGGATGTGTTTGGGGGAATGATGGGCAAAGGGGGGCTAGTTGCCCTCCAATCATTTCGACTATTAAAAGGGGCACTAGCCCTTTGAATCTCCAATTGAATGAGCCTTTTTTGAAGTTTCTACGACAGCGCCTTCTATAAAAACCTTATATACCCCCAGGGCATAGCTTATAATCTTTGCCCTGAGGACTGTGGGAGAGTTTCCTCCTCAAAAATATATTTCTATCTGGAAATCTACTACGCTGAACAAAATGGCTATCTCAAAATTTTGATTGGATATTTTTGGGGGAATGATGGGCGATGGGGGGGGGCTAGTTGTCCTTCATACACTTTCGACAATTAAAAAGTGCACTAGCCCTTTGAATTTCTAATCAATGAGCTTTTTTTGAAGTTTCTACGACAACGCCCTCTTTAAAAACCTTATCTACCCCCAGGGCATAACTTAAAACCCTGGCCCTGAGGGCTGTGGGGGACTATCGCCCTCAAAAAGACATTTTATATCTTTAAATCAACTACCCTGAACAAAATGGCTATCTCAAAATTTTAATTGGATGTGTTTGGGGTAATGATGGGCGTGGGGGGGCTAGTTGCCCTCCAATCACTTTCGACTATTAAAAAGGGTACTAGCCCTCCGAATTTCCCTTCGAATGAACCCTTTTTCAAGTTTCTACGACAAAGATTTCAATAAAAACCTTATATGCCCCCAGGGCATAACTTATAACCCTTGCCCTTAGAGCTGTGGGGGAGTGTCCTCCTCAAAACATATTTTCTATGTGGATATCAACTACGTTGAACAAAATGGTTATCTCAAAATTTTGATTGGAAGTGTTTGGGGGAATGATGAGCGTAGGGGGGGAAGGGGCTAGTTGCCCTTCAATCACTTTTTAATATCAAAAAGGTTACTAGCACTTCAAATTTCCAATCGAATGAGCCTGTTTTGAAGTTTCTACGACAACGCCTTCTATAAAAACCTTTATGCCCCCAGGGCATAGCTTATAATCCTTGCCCTGAGGACTGTGGGGGAGTTTCCTCCTCAAAAATATATTTCTATCTGGAAATCTACTACGCTGAACAAAATGGCTATCTCAAAATTTTGATTGGATATGTTTGGGGAAATGATGGGCGATGGGGGGGGGGCTAGTTGTCCTTCATACACTTTCGACAATTAAAAAGGTCACAAGCCCTTTGAATTTCTAATAAATGAGCTTTTTTTGAAGTTTCTACGACAACGCCTTCTTTCGAAACCTTATCTGCCCCCAGGGCATAACTTAAAACCCTTACCCTTAAGGCTGTGGGGGAGTGTCCTCTTCAAAAACAAATTTTCTATGTGGAAATAAACTACGCTGAACAAAATGGCTTTCTCAAGATTTTGATTGGATGTATTTGGGGAAATGATGGGCGTCGGGAGGGGGGGATGTTTGCCCTCCAATCACTTTCTACTATAAGAAAGGGTACTAGCCCTCCGAATTTCCCTTCGAATGAGCCTTTTTTCAAGCTTCTACGCCATCAGTTTCAATAGAAACCTTATATACCCCAAGGGGATAGCTTAAAACCCGTGCCCGGAGGACTTTGGTAGCTTGTCTGCCGCAAAAACATATTTTCTCCCAGAAACTCAACTCCTCGGGTCAAACTGGCTAGCTCAAAATTTTGATTGGACGTGTTTGGGGGAAGGATGAGCGTAGGGGGGGAAGGGGCTAGTTGCCCTTCAATCACTTTTTAATATCAAAAAGGTTACTAGCGCTTCAAATTTCCAATCGAATGAGCCTGTTTTCAAGTTTCTACGACAAAGCCTTCAATAAAAACCTTGTATGACCCCAGGGCATAGCTTAGAACCCTTGCCCTGAGGGTTGTGGGGGAGTATTCTCCTCAAAAACATATTTTCTATCTGGATATCAACTAGGCTGAACAAAATGGCTATCTCAAAATTTTTCTTGGATGTTTTTGGGGGAACGATGGGCGTGGGGGGGAGGCTATTTGCCTTCCAATAACTTTTGACTATTAAAAAGGGCACTAGCCCTTTGAATTTCCAATCGAATGAGCTATTTTGAAGTTTCTACGAAAACGCCTTCTATAAAAACCTTATATGCCCCCAGGGCAAAACTTAAACACCTTGTCCGGAGGGCTCTGGGGGAGTATCCTAATCAAAACATATTTTCTATCTGGAAATCAACTACGCTGAACAAAATGACCATATCAAAATTTTGATTGGATGTGTTTGGGGGAATGATGGGCAAAGGGGGGCTAGTTGCCCTCCAATCATTTCGACTATTAAAAGGGGCACTAGCCCTTTGAATCTCCAATTGAATGAGCCTTTTTTGAAGTTTCTACGACAGCGCCTTCTATAAAAACCTTATATACCCCCAGGGCATAGCTTATAATCTTTGCCCTGAGGACTGTGGGAGAGTTTTCTCCTCAAAAAAGTATTTCTATCTGGAAATCTACTACGCTGAACAAAATGGCTATCTCAAAATTTTGATTGGATATTTTTGGGGGAATGATGGGCGAGGGGGGGGGGGCGAGTTGTCCTTCATACACTGTCGACAAATAAAAAGGGCACTAGCCCTTTGAATTTCTAATAAATGAGCTTTTTTTGAAGTTTCTACGACAACGCCCTCTTTAAAAACCTTATATACCCCCAGGGCTTAACTTAAAACCCTTGCACTTAGGGCTGTGGGGGAGTGTCCTCCTCAAAAACATATTTTCTATCTTGAGATCAACTACGCTGAACAAAATGGCTAACTAAAAATTTTGATTGGGTGTATTTGGGGAATGATGGGCGTGGGGGGGGGCTAGTTGCCCTCTAATCACTTTCGACTATTAAAAAGGGTACTAGCCCTCCGAATTTCCCTTCGAATGACCCCTTTTTCAAGTTTCTACGACAAAGATTTCAATAAAAACCTTCTATGCCCCCAGGGCATAACTTAAAACCCTTGCCCTTAGAGCTTTGGGGGTGTGTCCTCCTCAAAAACATACTTTCTATTTTGATATCGACTACGCTGAACAAAATGGTTATCTCAAAATTTTGATTGGAAGTGTTTGGGGGAATGATGAGCGTAGGGGGGGAAGGGGCTAGTTGCCCTTCAATCACTTTTTAATATCAAAAAGGTTACTAGCACTTCAAATTTCCAATCGAATGAGCCTGTTTTGAAGTTTCTACGACAACGCCTTCTATAAAAACCTTATATGCCCCCAGGGCATAGCTTATAATCTTTGCCCTGAGGACTGTAGGGGAGTTTCCTCCTCAAAAATATATTTTTATCTGGAAATCTACTACTCTGAACAAAATGGCTATCTCAAAATTTTGATTGGATATTTTTGGGGGAATGATGGGCGTGGGGGGGGGGGGGGTAGTTTCCCTACAATCACTTTCGACTATTAAAAGGGTACTAGCCCTTCGAATTTCCCTTTGAATGAGCCTTTTTTGAAGTTTTTACGACAACGCCTTCTATAAAAACCTTATATGCCCCAAGGGCATAACTTAAAATCCTTGCCATAAGAGTTGTGGGGGAGTTTCCTCCTCAAAAACTTATTTTCTATCTGGAAATCAACTACACTGAACAAAATGGCTATCTCAAAATTTTGATTGGATGTGTTTGGGGAAT
Organism: Artemia sp. Qi Xiang Cuo; assembly: GCF_049724085.1. Lineage (NCBI taxonomy): Eukaryota > Metazoa > Arthropoda > Branchiopoda > Anostraca > Artemiidae > Artemia > Artemia sp. Qi Xiang Cuo. The sequence continues at coordinate 86,584,056 of NC_142796.1, forward strand.
GATGGGCAAGGGGGGCTAGTTGCCCTCAAATCACTTTCGACTATTAAAAATGGCACTAGAACTTTCAATTTCCAATTGAATGAGCCCCTTTTGAAGTTTCTACGACAACGCCTTCTATAAAAACCTCATATGCCCCCAGGGCAAAATTTAAGACCCTTGCCCTGAGGGTTGTGGGGAGTGTCCTCCTCAAAAATATATTTTCTATCTGGAAATCAACTACGCTGAACAAAATGGCAATCTTAAAATTTTGATTGCATGTGTTTTGGGAAATGATGGGCGTGGAGGGGGGGGGGGTTAGTTGCACTCCAATCACTTTCTATTATTAAAAAGGGGACTAGCCCTTCGAATTTCCAATCGAATGAGCCTGTTTTGAAGTTTCTACGACAACACCTTCTATAAAAACCTTATATGCCCCCAGAGCTTAACTTAAAACCCTTGCCCTTAGGGCTGTGGGAGAGTGTCCTCCTCAAAAACATATTTTCTATATGGAAATCAACTACGCTGAACAAAATGGCTATCTCAAATTTTTGATTGAATGTGTTAGGGTGAATGATGGGCGTGGGGGGGCTATTTGCCCCCCCCCCCAATCACTTTCAACTATTAAAAAGGGCACTAGAACTCTCAATTTCCCTTCGAATGAGCCTGTTTTGAAGTTTCTACGACAACGCCTTCTATAAAAACCTTATATGCCCCAAGGGCATAACTTAAAATCCTTGCCCTGAGGGTTGTGGGGAGTGTCCTCCTCAAAAATATATATTTTCTATATGTAAATCAACTACACTGAACAAAATGGCAATCTCAAAATTTTGATTGCATGTGTTTGGGGAAACGATGGGCGTGGAGGGGGGGGGGCTAGTTGCCCTCCAATCACTTTCGACTATTAAAAAGGGCACTAGAACTCTCAATTTCCCTTCGAATGAGCATGTTTTGAAGTTTCTACGACAACGCCTTCTATAAAAACCTTATATGCCCCAAGGGCATAACTTAAAATCCTTACCGTGAGGGTTGTGGGGAGTGTCCTCCTCAAAAATATATTTTCTATCTGGAAGTCAACTACACTGAACAAAATGGCAATCTAAAAATTTTGATTGCATGTGTTTGGGGAAACGATGGGCGTGGAGGGGGGGGGCTAGTTGCACTCCAATCACTTTCGATTATTAAAATGGGGACTAGCCCTTCGAATTTCCAATCAAATGAGCCTGTTTTGAAGTTTTTAAGACAAAGCTTTGTATACAAACCTTACATGCCCCCAGGGCATAACTTAAAACCCTTGCTCCGAGGGGTTTCGGGGAGAGTCCTCCTCAACAACATATTTTCTATATGGATATTAATTACGCTGAAAAAAATGGCTATCTTAAAATTTTGATTGGAAGTGTTTGGGGGAATGATGGGCGTGGGGGGAGGCTAGTTGCCCTCCAATCACTTTCGAATATTAAAAAGGTTACTAGCCCTTCAAATTTCCAATCGAATGAGCCTGTTTTGAAGTTTCTACGACAACACCTTCATTAAAAACCTTATATGCCCCCAGGGCATAGCTTATAATCTTTGCCCTGAGGACTGTGGGGGAGTTTCCTCCTCAAAAATATATTTCTATCTGGAAATCTACAACGCTGAACAAAATGGCTATCTCAAAATTTTGATTGGATATTTTTGGGGGAATGATGGGCGTTGGGGGGGGGGGGGCTAGTTGTCCTTCAGTCACTTTCGACTATTAAAAAGGGCAATAGCCCTTTGAATTTCTAATAAATGAGCTTTTTTTGAAGTTTCTACGACAACGCCTTCTTTAAAAACCTTATATGCCACCAGGGCATAATTTAAAACCCTTGCCCTGAGGGCTGTGGGAGAGTGTCCTCCTCAAAAACATATTTTCTATCTGGAATCAACTACACTGAACAAAATAGCTATCTCATAATTTTGATTGGATATGTTTGGGGGAATAATGGGCATGGCAGGGGGGCTAGTTGCCCTCCAATCACATTCGACTATTAAAAAGGGCACTAGCCCTTCGAATTTCCCTTCGAATGAGCCTGCTTTGAAGTTTTTACGACAACGCTTTCTATAAAAACCTTATATGCCCCAAGGGCATTACTTAAAATCCTTGCCCTGAGGGTTATGGGGGAGTGTCCTCCTCAAAATCATATTTTCTATTTGGAATCATATTTTCTTATTTTCTATATGGGCGAGGGGGGGGCTAGTTGCCCTCCAATCACTTTCGACTATTAAAAAGGGCACTAGAACTCTCAATTTACAATTGAATGAGCCCCTTTTGAAGTTTCTACGACAACGCCTTTTATAAAAACCTCATATGCCCCCAGGGCATAATTAAAGACCCTTGCCCTGAGGGTTGTGGGGAGTGTCCTCCTCAAAAATATATTTTCTATTTGGAAATCAACTACACTGAAAAAAATGGCAATCTCAAAATTTTGATTGCATGTGTTTGGGGAAATGATGGGCGTGGAAGGGGGGGGGGGCTAGTTGCACTCCAATCACTTTCGATTATTAAAATGGGGACTAGCCCTTCGAATATCCAATCCAATGAGCCTGTTTTGAAGTTTCTACGACAACGCCTTCTATAAAAACCTTATATGCCCCCAAAGAATAACTTAAAAGCCTTGCCCTGAGGGTTTTGGGGGAGTGTCCTCCTCAAAAATATATTTTTATCTGGAAATCTACTACTCTGAACAAAATAGCTAACTCAAAATTTTGATTGGATATTTTTGGGGGAATGATGGGCGTGGGGGGGGGGGTAGTTGCCCTCCAATCACTTTCGACTATTAAAAGGGTACTAGCCCTTCGAATTTCCCTTTAAATGAGCCTGTTTTGAAGTTTTTACGACAACGCCTTCTATAAAAACCTTATATGCCCCAAGGGCATAACTTAAAATCCTTGCCATGAGAGTTGTGGGGGAGTTTCCTCCTCAAAAACTTATTTTCTATCTGGAAATCAACTACACTGAACAAAATGGCTATCTCAAAATTTTGATTGGATGTGTTTGGGGAATGATGGGCAAGGGGGGCTAGTTGCCCTCAAATCACTTTCGACTATTAAAAATGGCACTAGAACTTTCAATTACCAATCGAATGAGCCCCTTTTGAAGTTTCTACGACAATGCCTTCTATAAAAACCTCATATGCCCCCAGGGCAAAATTTAAGACCCTTACCCTGAGGGTTGTGGGGAGTGTCCTCCTCAAAAATATATTTTCTATCAGGAAATCAACTACACTGAACAAAATGGCAATCTCAAAATTTTGATTACATGTGTTTGGGGAAACGATGGGCGTGGAGGGGGGGGGGGGCTAGTTGCACTCCAATCACTTTCGATTATTAAAATGGGGACTAGCCCTTCGAATTTCCCTTTGAATGAGCCTGTTTTGAAGTTTTTACGACAACGCCTTCTATAAAAACCTTATATGCCCCAAGGGCATAACTTAAAATCCTTGCCATGAGAGTTGTGGGGGAGTTTCCTCCTCAAAAACTTATTTTCTATCTGGAAATCAACTACACTGAACAAAATGGCTATCTCAAAATTTTGATTGGATGTGTTTGGGGAATGATGGGCAAGGGGGGCTAGTTGCCCTCAAATCACTTTCGACTATTAAAAATGGCACTAGAACTTTCAATTTCCAATTGAATGAGCCCCTTTTGAAGTTTCTACGACAATGCCTTCTATAAAAACCTTATATACCCCAAGGGCATAACTTAAAATCCTTACCCTGAGGGTTGTGGGGAGTGTCCTCCTCAAAAATATATTTTCTATCTGGAAATCAACTACACTGAACAAAATGGCAATCTCAAAATTTTGATTGCATGTGTTTGGGGAAACGATGGGCGTGGAGGGGGGGGGGGGGCTAGTTGCACTCCAATCACTTTCGATTATTAAAAAGGGGACGAGCCCATTGAATTTCCAACCAGATGGGCTTTTTCTGTTGTTTCTACGACAACACAATCTATAAAAACCTTACTCGCAGCCGGTGGATGGAATAAAACCCTTGTCTTTAGGGTTGTGAGGGAGTGTCCTCTACAAAAACATATTGGCTACCAAGATATTAATTACGCTGAACAAAATGGATATCTTAAAATTTTGATTGGAAGTGTTTGGAGGAATGATGGGCGTGGGGGAGGCTAGTTGCCCTCTAATCACTTTCGACTATTAAAAAGGGTACTAGCCCTTCAAATTTCCAATCGAATCAGCCTGTTTTGAAGTTTCTTCGACAACGCCTTCTATAAAAACCTTATATGCCCCCAGGGCATAGCTTATAATCTTTGCCCTGAGGACTGTGGGGGAGTTTCCTCCTCAAAAATATATTTCTATCTGGAAATCTACAACGCTGAACAAAATGGCTATCTCAAAATTTTGATTGGATTTTTTTGGGGGAATGATGGGCGTGGGGGGGGGGGCTAGTTGTCCTTCAGTCACTTTCGACTATTAAAAAGGGCACTAGCCCTTTGAATTTCTAATAAATGAGCTTTTTTTGAAGTTTCTACGACAACGCCTTCTTTAAAAACCTTATATGCCCCCAGAGCATAACTTAAAACCCTTGCCCTTAAGGCTGTGGGGGAGTGTCCTCCTCAAAACATATTTTCAGCGGCCATTTTGTTCAGCGTAATTAATTTCCAGATAGATAATATGTTTTGAGGAGGACACTCCCCCACAACCCTCAGGGCAAGGGTTTAGAGTTATTCTTTGGGGGCATATAAGGTTTTTATAGAAGGCGTTGTCGTAGAAACTTCAAAACAGGCTCATTGGATTGGATATTCGAAGGGCTAGTCCCCATTTTAATAATCGAAAGTGATTGGAGTGCAACTAGCCCCCCCCCCTCTTCCACGCCCATCATTTCCCGAAACACATGCAATCAAAATTTTGAGATTGCCATTTTTTTCAGTGTAGTTGATTTCCAAATAGAAAATATATTTTTGAGGAGGACACTCCCCACAACCCTCTAGGCAAGGGTCTTAAATTATGCCCTGGGGGCTTATGAGGTTTTTATAAAAGGTGTTGTCGTAGAAACTTCAAAAGGGGCTCATTCAATTGGAAATTGAGAGTTCTAGTGCCCTTTTTAATAGTCGAAATTGATTGGAGGGCAACTAACCCCCCTCCCCTCGCCCATATAGAAAATTTGAAAATATGATTCCAAATAGAAAATATCATTTTGAGGAGGACACTCCCCCATAACCCTCAGGGCAAGGATTTTAAGTAATGCCCTTGGGGCATATAAGGTTTTTATAGAAGGTGTTGTCGTAATAACTTCAAAACAGCCTCCTTCGAAGGGAAATTCGAAGGGCTAGTACCCTTTTTAATAGTCGAAAGTGATTGGAGGGCAACTAGCCCCCCCCCCACTTCCATCATTTCCCGAATCACATCCAATCAAAATTTTGAGATAGCCATTTTGTTCAGCGTAGTTGATTTCCAGATAGAAAATATGTTTTTGAGGAGGACACTCCCCCACAGCCTTTAGGGCAAGGGTTGTAAGTTATGCCCTGGGGGCATATAAGGTTTTTACAGAAGGCGTTGTCGTAGAAACTTCAAAAAAGGCTCATTTATTCGAAATTCAAAGGGCTAGTGCCCTTTTTAATAGTCGAAAGTGATTGGAGGGCAACTAGCCCCCCCCCCCCTCAACGCCCATCATTCCCCCCAAAATATCCAATCAAAATTTTGAGATAGCCATTTTGTTCAGCGTTGTAGATTTCCAGATAGAAATATATTTTTGAGGAGGAAACTCCCCCACAGTCCTCAGGGCAAAGATTATAAGCTATGCCCTGGGGGCATATAAGGTTTTTATAGAAGGCGTTGTCGTAGAAACTTCAAAACAGGCTCATTTGATTGGAAATTCGAAGGGCTAGTCCCCATTTTAATAATCGAAAGTGATTGGAGTGCAACTAGCCCCCCCCCCTCCACGCCCATCGTTTCCCGAAACACATGCAATCAAAATTTTGAGATTGCCATTTTGTTCAGTGTAGTTGATTTCCAGATAGAAAATATATTTTTGAGGAGGACACTCCCCACAACCCTCAGGGCAAGGATTTTAAGTTATGCCCTTGGGGCATATAAGGTTTTTATAGAAGGCGTTGTCGTAGAAACTTCAAAACAGGCTCATTCGAAGGGAAATTGAGAGTTCTAGTGCCCTTTTTAATAGTTGAAAGTGATTGGAGGGCCACTAGCCCCCCCGCCCCCTCCACGCCCATCGTTTCCCCAAACACATGCAATCAAAATTTTGAGATTGCCTTTTTGTTCAGTGTAGTTGATTTCCAGATAGAAAATATGTTTTTGAGGAGGACACTCCCCACAACCCTCAGGGCAAGGATTTTAAGTTATGCCCTTGGGGCATATAAGGTTTTTATAGAAGGCGTTGTCGTAGAAACTTCAAAACAGGCTCATTCGAAGGGATATTGAGAGTTCTAGTGCCCTTTTTAATACTCGAAAATGATTGGAGGGCAACTAGCCCCCCCCCCACGCCCATCATTCCCCCAAACATATCCAAACATATCGTAGAAACTTCAAAAGGGGCTCATTCGATTGGAAATTGAAAGTTCTAGTGCCATTTTTAATAGTCGAAAGTGATTTGAGGGCAACTAGCCCCCCTTGCCCATCATTCCCCAAACACATCCAATCAAAATTTTGAGATAGCCATTTTGTTCAGTGTAGTTGATTTCCAGATAGAAAATAAGTTTTTAAGGAGGAAACTCCCCGACAACTCTCATGGCAAGGATTTTAAGTTATGCCCTTGGGGCATATAAGGTTTTTATAGAAGGCGTTGTCGTAAAAACTTCAAAACAGGCTCATTCAAAGGGAAATTCGAAGGGCTAGTACCCTTTTAATAGTCGAAAGTGATTGGAGGGCAACTACCCCCCCACGCCCATCATTCCCCCAAAAATATCCAATCAAAATTTTGAGATAGCTATTTTGTTCAGAGAAGTATATTTCCAGATAAAAATATATTTTTGAGGAGGAAACTCCCCTACAGTCCTCAGGGCAAAGATTATAAGCTATGCCCTGGGGGCATATAAGGTTTTTATAGAAGGCGTTGTCGTAGAAACTTCAAAACAGGCTCATTCGATTGGAAATTTGAAGTGCTAGTAACCTTTTTGATATTAAAAAGTGATTGAAGGGCAACTAGCCCCTTCCCCCCCTACGCTCATCATTCCCCCAAACGCATCCAATAAAAATTTTAAGAGGGCCATTTTGGTCAGAGTAGTTGAATTCCAGATAGAAAATAATTCTTTGTGGAGGACACTCCCCCACAGCCCTCAGGGCAAGGGTTATAAGTTATGCCCTGGGGGCATATAAGGTTTTCATAGAAACCTTTGTCATAGAAACTTGAAAAAGGGTTCATTCGAAGGGAAATTCGAAGGGCTAGTACCCTTTTTAATAGTCGAAAGTGATTGGAGGGCAACTAGCCCCCCAACGCCCATCATTTCCCCAAATATATCCAATCAAAATTTTGAGATAGCCATTTTGTTCAGCGTTGTTGATTTCAAGATAGAAAATATATTTTTGAGGAGGACACTTCCCCACAGCCTTAAGGGCAAGGGTTTTAAGTTATGCTCTGGGGGCATATAAGGTTTTTAAAGAAGGCGCTGTCGTAGAAAGTTCAAAAAAAGTTCATTTATTAGAAATTCAAAGGGCTAGTGCCCTTTTTAATAGTGGAAAGTGACTGATGGACAACTAGCCCCGCCCCCAACGCCCATCATTCCCCCAAAAACATCCAATCAAAATTTTGAGATAGCCATTTTGTTCAGCGTAGTAGATTTCCAGATAGAAATATATTTTTGAGGAGGAAACTCCCCCCAAGTCCTCAGGGCAAAGATTATAAGTTATGCTCTGGGGGCATATAAGGTTTTTATAGAAGGCGTTGCCATAGAAACTTCAAAACTGGCTCATTCGATTGGAAATTCGAAGGGCTAGTACCCTTTTTAATAGTCGAAAGTGATTGGAGGGAAACTAGCCCCCCCCACACCCATCATTTCCCCAAACACATGCAGTCAAAATTTTAAGATAGCCATTTTGTTCAGTGTAGTTGATTTCCAGATAGAAAATATATTTTTGAGGAGGACACTCTCCACAACCCTGGGGGCGTATAAGGTTTTTATAGAAGGCGTTGTCGTAGAAACTTCAAAACAGGCTCATTCGATTGGAAATTTGAAGGGCTAGTCCCCATTTTAATAATCGAAAGTGATTGGAGTGCAACTAGCCCCCCCCCCCTCCACGCCCATCGTTTCCCGAAACACATGCAATCAAAATTTTGAGATTGCCATTTTGTTCAGTGTAGTTGATTTCCAGATAGAAAATATATTTTTGAGGAGGACACTCCCCACAACCCTCAGGGTAAGGATTTTAAGTTATGCCCTTGGGGCATATAAGGTTTTTATAGAAGGCGTTGTCGTAGAAACTTCAAAACAGGCTCATTCGAAGGGAAATTGAGAGTTCTAGTGCTCTTTTTAATAGTCGAAACTGATTGGAGGGCAACTAGCCCCCCCCCCGCCACGCCCTTCGAATTTCCCTTCGAATGAACCCTTTTTCAAGTTTCTACGACAACGCCTTCTATAAAAACCTTATATGCCCCCAAAGATTAACTTAAAACCCTTGCCCTGAGGGTTGTGGGGGAGTGTCTTCCTCAAAAACATATTTTATATCTGGAAATTAATTACGCTGAACAAAATGGCTATCTCAAAATTTTGATTGGAAGTGTTTGGGGGAATGATGGGCGTGGGGGGGCTAATTGCCAAGTTCAAGTTAGTGTTCAAGCAAGTTCTAGTTGCTAGTGTTCAAGTTTCTACGACAACGCCTTCTATAAGAACCTTATATGCCCCCAGGGCATAGCTTATAATCTTTGCCCTGAGGACTGTGGGGAAGTTTCCTCCTCAAAAATATATTTCTATCTGGAAATCTACTACGCTGAACAAAATGGCTATCTAAAAATTGTGATTGGATATTTTTGGGGGAATGATGGGCGTTAAGGGGGGGGGGCTAGTTGTCCTTCAGTCACTTTCGACTATTAAAAAGGGCACTAGCCCATTGAATTTCTAATAAATGAGCTTTTTTTGAAGTTTCTACGACAACTTCTTCTTTAAAAACCTTATATGCCCCCAGAGCATAATTTAAAACCCTTGCCCTTAGGGTTGTGGGAGAGTGTCCTCCTCAAAAACATATTTTCTATCTGGAAATCAACTACGCTGAACAAAATGGCTATCTCAAAATTTTGATTGGATATGATTGGGGAAATGATGGGCATGGCAGGGGGGCTAGTTGCCCTCCAATCACTTTCGACTATTAAAAAGGGCACTAGAACTCTCAATTTCCAATTGAATGAGCCCCTTTTGAAGTTTCTACGACAACGCCGTCTATAAAAACCTCATATGCCCCCAGGGCATAATTTAAGACCCTTGCCCTGAGGGTTGTGGAGAGTGTCCTCCTCAAAAATATATTTTCTATCTTGAAATCAACTACGCTTTACAAAATGGCTATCTCAAAATTTTGATTGGATATTTTTGGGGGAATGATGGTCGTTGTGGGCGGGGCTAGTTGTCCTTCAGTCATTTTCGACTATTAAAAAGGGCACTAGCCCTTTGAATTTCTAATAAATGAACTTTTTTTGAAGTTTCTACGACAGCGCCTTCTTTAAAAACCTTATATGCCCCCAGAGCATAACTTAAAACCCTTGCCCTTAAGGCGTTGGGGGAGTGTCCTCCTCAAAAACATATTTTCTATCTGGAAATCAACTACGCTGAACAAAATGGCTATCTCAAAATTTTGATTGGATGTGTTTGGGGAAATGATGGGCGTGGGGGGGGGCTAGTTGCCCTCCAATCACTTTCGACTATTAAAAAGGGTACTAGCCCTTCGAATTTCCCTTCGAATGAGCCTGTTTTGAAGTTTTTACGACAACGCTTTCTATAAAAACCTTATATGCCCCAAGGGCATAACTTAAAATGCTTGCCCTGAGGGTTGTGGGGGAGTGTCCTCCTCAAAATCATATTTTCTATTTGGAAATCAACTACGCTGAATAAAATGGCTATCTCCAAATTTTGATTGGATGTGTTTGGGGGAATGACTGGTGCGAGGGGGGGAGGCTAGTTGCCTTCCAATCACTTTCGACTATTAAAAAGGGCACTAGAACTCTCAATTTCCAATTGAATGAGCCCCTTTTGAAGTTTCTACGACAACGCCTTCTATGAAAACCTCATATGCCCCCAGGGCATAATTTAAGACCCTTGCCCTGAGGGTTGTGGGGAGTGTCCTCCTCAAAAATAAATTTTCTATCTGGAAATCAACTACACTGAACAAAATGGCAATCTCAAAATTTTGATTGCATGTGTTTGGGGAAATGATGGGCGTGGAGGGGGGGGGGGGCTAGTTGCACTCCAATCACTTTTGATTGTTAAAATGGGGACTAGCCCTTCGAATTTCCAATCGAATGAGCCTTTTTTGAAGTTTCTAAGATAACGCCTTCTATAAAAACCGTATATGCCCCCAGGGCATAACTTTAAACCCTTGCCCTGAGGGTTTTGGGAGAGTATCCTCCTCAAAAACATATTTTCTATTTGAAAATTAATTACGCTGAACAAAATGGCTATCTCAAAATTTTGATTGGAAGTGTTGGGGGGAATGATGGGCGGGGGGGGGGGGCTAGTTGCCCTCCAAACACTTTCGAATATTAAAAAGGTTACTAGCCCTTCAAATTTCCAATCGAATAAGCCTGTTTTGAAGTTTCTAAGACAACACCTTCTATAAAAACCGTATATGCCCCCAGGGTATAGCTTATAATTTGCCCTGGGGACTGTGGGGGAGTTTCATCCTCAAAAATATATTTCTATCTGAAAATCTACTACGTTGAACAAAATGGCTATCTCAAAATTTTGATTGGATGTGTTTGGGGGAATGATGGGCAAGGGGGGGGGCTAGGTGCCCTCCAATCACTTTCGACTATTAAATAGGGCACTAGAACTCGCAATTTCCAATTGAATGAGCCCCTTTTGAAGTTTCTACGACAACGTCTTCTTTAAAAACCTTATATGCCCCCAGAGTATAATTTAAAACCCTTGCCCTTAGGGCTGTGGGAGAGTGTCCTCCTCAACAACATATTTTCTATCTGGAAATCAACTACGCTGAACAAAATGGCTATCTCAAAATTTTGATTGGATATGATTGGGGAAATGATGGGCATGGCAGGGGGGCTAGTTGCCCTCCAATCACTTTCGACTATTAAAAAGGGCACTAGAACTCTCAATTTCCAATTGAATGAGCCCCTTTTGAAGTTTCTACGACAACGCCTTCTATAAAAACCTCATTTGCCCCCAGGGCATAATTTAAGACCCTTACCCTGAGGGTTGTGGAGAGTGTCCTCCTCAAAAATATATTTTCTATTTGGAAATCAACTACACTGAACAAAATGGCAATCTCAAAATTTTGATTGCATATGTTTGGGGAAATGTTGGGCGTGGGGGGGGGCTGGTTGCCCTCCAATCACTTTCGACTATTAAAAAGGGTACAAGCCCTTCAAATTTCCAATCGAATGAGCCTGTTTTGAAGTTTCTACGACAACGCCTTCTATAAAAACCTTATATGCCCCCAGGGCATAGCTTATAATCTTTGCCCTGAGGACTGTGGGGGAGTTTCCTCCTCAAAAATATATTTCTATTTGGAAATCAACTACGCTGAAAAAAATGGCTATCTCAAAATTTTGATTGGATGTGTTTGGGGGAATGATGGGCGAGGGAAGGGAGGCTAGTTAACCTCCAATCACTTTCGACTATTAAAATGGGCACTAGAACTCTCAATTTCCGATTGAATGAGCCCCTTTTGAAGTTTCTGCGACTACGCCTTCTATGAAAACCTCATATGCCCCCAGGGCATAATTTAAGACCCTTGCCCTGAGGGTTGTGGGGAGTGTCCTCCTCAAAAATAAATTTTCTATCTGGAAATCAACTACACTGAACAAAATGGCGATCTCAACATTTTGATTGCATGTGTTTGGGGAAATGATGGGTGTGGAGGGGGGGGGGCTAGTTGCACTGCAATCACTTTCGATTATTAAAAAGTGTACTAGCTCTTCAAATTTTTAATCGAATGAGCTTGCTTTTAACTGTTCACGATATTGTTTGCTTTAAAAACCTTAGGTATCCTCAGATCTTAACTTACTACTCAAGCCTCGAACGCTGTGGGGAGTTTCATCCACGAAAATCTAATTTATATTGGAGAATTAACTATGCTGAACATAATGACTATTTTAAACTTTTGATTGGAAGTGTGTGGAGGACTGATGGACGTGGGGGGGGGGCTAGTTGCCCTTCAATCACTTTCGATTATTAAAAAGGTTACTAGCCCTTCAAATTTCCAATCGAATGAGCCTGTTTTGAAGTTTCTAAGACAACGCCTTCTATAAAAACCTTATATGCCCCCAGGGTATAGCTTACAATCTTTGCCCTGAGGACTGTGGGGGAGTTTCATCCTCAAAAATATATTTCTATCTGAAAATCTACTACGCTGAACAAAATAGATATCTCAAAATTTTGATGGGATGTGTTTGAGGGAATGATGGGCGAGGGGGGGCTAGTTGCCCTCCAATCACTTTCGACTATTAAAAAGGGCACTAGAACTCTCAATTTCCAATTGAATGAGCCCCTTTTGAAGTTTCTACGACAACGCCTTCTATAAAAACCTCATATGCCCCCAGGGCATAATTTAAGGCCCTTGCCCTGAGGGTTGTGGGGAGTGTCCTCCTCAAAAATAAATTTTCTATCTGGAAATCAACTACACTGAACAAAATGGCAATCTCAAAATTTTGATTGCATTTGTTTGGGGAAATGATGGGCGTGAAGGGGGGGGGGTAGTTGCACTCCAATCACTTTAGATTATTAAAATGGGGACTAGCCCTTCAAATTTCCAATCGAATGAGCCTGTTTTGAAGTTTCTACGGTAACGCCTTCTATAAAAACCTTATATGCCCCCAAGGCATAGCTTATAATCTTTGCCCTGAGGACTGTGGGGGAGTTTCCTCCTCAAAAATATATTTCTGTCTGGAAATCTACTACGCTGAACAAAATGACTATTTCAAAATTTTGATTGGATATTTTTGGGGGAATGAAATGCGTTGGGGGGGGGGGCTAGTTGTCCTTCAGTCACTTTCGACTATTAAAAAGGGCACTAGCCCTTTGAATTTCTAATAAATGAGCTTTTTTTAAAGTTTCTACAGCAACGCCTTCTTTAAAAACCTTATATGCCCCCACAGCATAACTTAAAACCCTTGCCCTTAAGGCTGTGGGGGAGTGTCCTCCTCAAAAACATATTTTCTATCTGGAAATCAACCACACTGAACAAAATGGCTATCTCAAAATTTTGATTGGATCTGATTTTGGAAATGAAGGGCGTGGGGGGGCTAGTTGCCCTCCAATCACTTTCGACTATTAAAAAGGGTACTAGCCCTTCGAATTTCCCTTCGAATGAGCCTGTTTTGAAGTTTTTACGACAACGCCTTCTATAAAAACCTTATATGCTCAAAGGGCATAACTTAAAATCCTTGCCCTGAGGGTTATGGGGGAGTGTCCTCCTCAAAATCATACTTTGTATCGGGAAATCAAGTACGCTGAACAAAATGGCTATCTAAAACTTTTGATGGGATGTGTTTGGGGGAATGATGAGCGAGGGGGGGGGGGGCTAGTGGCCCTCCAATCACTTTAGACTATAAAAAGGGCAATAGAACTCTCAATTTCCAATCGAATGAGCCCCTTTTGAAGTTTCTATGACAACGCCTTCTATGAAAACCTCATATGCCCCCAAGGCATAATTTAAGACCCTTGTCCTGAGGGTTGTGGGGAGTGTCCTCCTCAAAAATATATTTTCTATCTGGAAATCAACTACACTGAACAAAATGGCAATCTCAAAATTTTGATTGCATGTGTTTGGGGAAATGATGGGCGTGGAGGGGGGGGGGCTAGTTGCACTGCAATCACTTTCGATTATTAAAATGGGGACTAGCCCTTCAAATTTCCAATCGAATGAGCCTGTTTTGAAGTTTCTACGACAACGCCTTCTATAAAAACCTTATATGCCCTCCGGGCATAACTTGAAACCCTTGCCTTGAGGGTTGTGGGGGAGTTTCCTCCTCAAAACATATTTTCTATCTGGAAATTAATTACGCTGAACAAAATGGCTATCTCAAAATTTTGATTGGAAGTGTTTGGGGGAATGATGGGCGTGGGGGGGGGGGGCCGAGTTGCCCTCCAATCCCTTTCGACTATTAAAAAGGGGACTAACCCTTCAAATTTCCAATCGAATCAGCCTGTTTTGAAGTTTATTAGACAACGCCTTCTATAAAAACCTTATATGCCCTCAGGGTATAACTTACAATCTTTGCCCTGAGGACTGTGGGGGAGTTTCATCCTCAAAAATATATTTCTATCTGAAAATCTACTACGCTGAACAAAATGGCTATCTCAAAATTTTGATTGGACGTGTTTGGGGGAATGATGGGCGAGGGGGGGGGGGGGCTAGTTGCCCTCCAATCACTTTCGACAATTAAAAAGGGCACTAGAACTCTCAATTTCCAATTGAATGAGCCCCTTTTGAAGTTTCTACGACAACGCCTTCTATAAAAACCTCATATGCCCCCAGGGCATAATTTAAGGCCCTTGCCCTGAGGGTTGTGGGGAGTGTCCTCCTCAAAAATAAATTTTCTATCTGGAAATCAACTACACTGAACAAAATGGCAATCTCAAAATTTTGATTGCCTGTGTTTGGGTGTTTAGCTTATAATCTTTGCCCTGAGGACTGTAGGGGAGTTTCCTCCTCAAAAATAGATTTCTATCTGGAAATCTACTACGCTGAACAAAATGACTATCTCAAAATTTTGATTGGATATTTTTGGGGGAATGATGGGCGTTGGAGGGGGGGCGAGTTGTCCTTCAGTCACTTTCGACTATTAAAAAGGGCACTAGCCCTTTGAATTTCTAATAAATGAGCTTTTTTAATGTTTCTACGACAACACCTTCTATAAAAACCTTATATACCCCCAGAGCATAACTTAAAACCCTTGCCCTTAAGGCTGTGGGGGAGTGTCCTCCTCAAAAACATATTTTCTATCTGGAATTCAACTACACTGAACAAAATAGCTATCTCAAAATTTTGATTGGATATGATTGGGGAAATGATGGGCGTGGGGGGGCTAGTTGCCCTCCAATCACTTTCGACTATTAAAAAGGGTACTAGCCCTTCGAATTTCCCTTCGAATGAGGCTGCTTTGAAGTTTTTACGACAACGCTTTCTATAAAAACCTTATATGCCCCAAGGGCATAACTTAAAATCCTTGCCCTGAGGGTTGTGGGGGAGTGTCCTCCTCAAAAACATATTTTCTATCTGGAAATCAACAACGCTGAACAAAATCGCTATCTCAAAATTTTGATTTGATGTGTTTGGGGGAATGATGGGCGAGGGGGGGGCCAGTTGCCCTCCAATCACTTTCAACTATTAAAAAGGGCACTAGAACTCTCAATTTCCAATTGAATGAGCCCCTTTTGAAGTTTTTACGACAACGCCTTCTTTAAAAAACTTATATGCCTCCCGGGAATAACTTAAAACTCTTGCCCTGAGGGTTGTGGGGGAGTGTCCTCCTCAAAAACATATTTTCTATCTGGAAATCAACTACGCTGAACAAAATGGCTATCTCAAAATTTTGATCAGAAGTGTTTGGGGGAATGATGGGTGGGGGGGGGGGCTATTTGCCCCCAATCACTGTCCACTTTTAGTGGCAACAGCCACTCCATTTTCCAATCGAGTGAGCCCTTTTCGAAGTTTCTACGACATTTCCTTCGATACGAAGTGCCTGACTGAAGAAAAAAAAAACACATTGTGCCTACATCGTTCTTTACTTAGGCAGTGCTAGCTCGCTGCCTATGATTTGTGAAGAGTGGAACGCATTTTTTTAATGGAATTACAAAAAGACAGTTTTCAAAATTGTCGCTGTTAAACCCATAATTATACTAGCTCACCTAGAGTAAAAAAACAGTTTCTATATTTTTTGGGAGAAAAAAAACTGGGGTTTTGGATCGACAAGGGAAAAAATTAAACAAAAAACCAAATATCTCGATTAGATCACCGATAACCAATTTTCAGTGATTGCGGTATAAGCCAAGAGTACCGATTTGGGAACAAGAAGGAAGCAAGGATTTTGTTCCATTCTCTGCATAAAGATGTAAAAAGTCATTATTTTCTCAGAACTTAAAATTGTAATTTTCGCTTGAGAAAAAACAAAACATGAATCTAAAGGTATTTTTCTACATCTACAGGGGTAATTTTACCCCCTTTGTGTAGGTGTAATTGTATAGAACATGGTACCGAAACAAATCAATTATTAATTACAATGATAAACAGTATTATAATTCTAGTGATTTCTGGTCAATAATCTAGTGATTTATGTGCTGATTTAGTGTTTTTTTCAAGAATCTAGTGAGTTTTTTATGACCAGTTGGCAACCCTCCATGATATCTTGGAAGAAAGGAATATTTGTTTAATTCTGGTCAGATTAGTAAACTAATTTGACTAGTAGGCTAAATTTACTAAGTTGTATAAAGATGTTTAAGACAATGAGCTTCGAAAGACTCTTAGGTAAGTGTTTGATCGTTAAATTTTTCGGTATTCATATTATTGACTCACGAATGAAGAAAACATACTACTTGATGCCTTTTTTTATGCTCTTTCCAAATAGCCTATAGCTAGCCTAGGCTAATCATTTTTGTTGGAAATGAATTTTAACCCTATATTTACCAATTCAGGGTATATATTTGCACATTAGGGGGGTGGAGGGAAAGTTTAAACTTATCATTTACATCAGAAATAAAATTTACCCCACCCCCCTAATGTGCAATTATATAACCTACCCTGAATTGGTATAGATAGGGGTGGGGGTAAAATTTATTTCTGACAAAAATGATTATTTTATTTGGAAAGAGCATAAAAAAGGCATTGAGTGCTATGTTTAGCCTACTTTATTTGTAAGCAGTGGCAGATCCAGGGAGAGGGGGCAAGGGAGCATGCCCCCCCTAGCATAGGCTAGTCTAAAGTAGTGTAGGTAAAATTCTACTTTAGCTACTTTTGGCTATCTTGGAAAGGGGTGAGGTTAGGAAAATGAAACTTTCAGGGATGGCTCTACAGGCTTAAGTATGCCCTGGGAAGGTATTTTGAAGTAGGCCTATCTACCTTGGTCAATATATACCAAATCATATTATTGAGTTAGGACTAAAGTGAATACACCATTCGATGCCTTTTTTTATGCTGATTATAAATATAATAAGCATTTCTATCGGAAATGAATTTCAGCCCCCCCCCCTATATAGCCCAATTTAGGGTTAGGTTAGGTTGGCTTAGGTATAGCCTAGATAGGGGGAGGGGCTGAAATTCATTTCCAATAGAAATGCTTATTATATTTGTAATCAGCATCAAAACAGGCATCAAATGGTGTATTCACTTTATTCGAAACTCAATAATATGATTTGGTTTAAATTGACCCCTACCTCCACTCCTTCTCCCTCTAAAGGGTACTGACCTTTGATGACCTTTAAAAATTTGTCTGCTATAAAAGTGAAACCTTGTAAAATAGATCATCTGCTTAAGCGGCATTCACAAGCGTGTCTAGCTGGAATCCGTGTCTAGAACATGTGTCTAGCCAGAATTCAATGTCTAGGCAACAACCGTTCACAAGTAAAATTTGGTGCTTAGCTAGACAAGGCGCTTGGCTAGACATTGGGTTCTAGACTAGGTCATATATAACCAATCAGTAGAGTTTTTTCTGGCAAAACTTTCAAAATTACAGTTCATTGTTTTTACTGTCATTAATTAAGAATTTTTATATCTAACTGGACAATAATTACTACTATAATGGATGAGACCAAAACAGCAATTGCTCTAGCATGCCTCACTATTTTGTCTGGTGCTGCATATTTCCTGAAAAAGAAAAAAAAGTGTTCAAGAAAAAAAAGAAGAGTGGGTTAGGCCTATGTTCTAGGCTGAAGTAAGGAAGAGGCAAAGTGATTACTACAATCTAATGAAAGAGATGCTCTATTCATGTGACCCTGAAAAATACATTCAATACTTAAGAATGGATGTCCACCAATTTGGATTCCTTGTTGAGCTTTTAAAACCAAAGCTTCAAAGAGGTAGTCAAGTAAGGGAAGCTATTTCTGTGGAGGAAAAGGTAGCTCTCACTTTACGCTATTTAGCAGAAGGTGGCTCTATGAGGAGTGTCTCCTTTGCTTTTAGGGTGGGCTTTTCCACTGTCAGCCAGACAATAAGAGAGACTTGCCAAGCAATTTCTGATGTGCTTGAGCCCCTGTTCTTAAGGCCTCCTATGACAAGTGAAGATTTTGAAGCTGTTGCAAAGGGTTTCTGGGATAATTGGAACTTCCCAAATTGTGTAGGAGCTGTTGATGGGAAACATATACAAATTGAGGCCCCTGGTGCGAGTGGTAGTGAGTATTATAATTATAAACAGTATTTTTAATAGTCCTACTTGCAGTTTGCAACGGAGATTATAACTTTCTTTTTGTGGATATTGGAACTCCTGGTAGTAATAATGACTGTGGCATATTTAATTCAAGTGTGCTAGGAAAAAGATTAGAGGCAGGACAGGTTTCCTTGCCACCCCCAAGTAAGCTTCCTGGAGTTCAAAATGTTAAATTTCCATATGTATTTGTAGGGGATGATGCATTTCCCCTTAAAACCTACATGATGAAACCATATGCAGCTTCTGGTAGGCACTTTGACTTTTCAGAAAAGTTTTAATTACCATTTATCTTGTGCCAGAAGAACAATAGAAAATACATTTGGAATATTTGCTTCCTGTTGGAGAATATTCAAAAAACCAATAATAGCATGCATTGCTACAACCAGAATGATTGTAAAAGCATGCTGTTGGTTGCACAATTATTTAAGAAGTGCAGACAATACAAGTGCTCCTCAAAGGATGTATATTCCCCCTGGCATGGTGGACACAAGTGACTCAATGAATAGACTTTGGAGAGAAATTACTTCTAATGATACAAACCTAATTGACATCAGGCGAATGGGCAGTTTTAATGCTGCTACTCAGTCTCTTAGATACAGGAACCTCCTGAAATTATATTTTCAAAGTGAAGCTGGTATTGTCCCATGGCAAGCCAGCATTGTTAACCATGGTTCTTTTTAAATCTCTTGTAATAATCAATATACGTCAATAATAAACAGCTGCTCTAATTAATCTATGGAGGATTTAGGTTTACTATTATTGGCTTTTAACAGTTCACCTGGCATCTTCTCTTCAAGGTAAACCTTAGCAAGTTTTTGAAAATCTTTATGTCAAGAACTATATAAATGTTTCACGTAAATATGTTGATAATTTATGATCAGCATATTTCTCTGCTCCTATTTTCTTTACATTGAAATCCTTTTACTTTAATTAAAACATGAATTTGATTTTAAAATGTTTTCTGCAAGACAAATTAGATGTCTAATAATTTCTATTTTAAAATTTTATATATTAATATTTATTAGACCATATATAATGGAACATACAACATTAGTGAATAAAAGAAGTCATAAATTATTGTTTGTATTGAAGTCTTCACTAAATTTCTTCATATAGAAGCTTCCTATTTTCTAAGTTTAAATTACTTCCTAACAATCTGAATCAACTTCTAGTGTTTAAACAGTTCAAGAAAGCCAGCTTCAGGAATTTACCCCAGTGGTGCATCAGGATGGTGGACAAATCATGGTCAAACAGCAAAACTTTGATTCATTGATAAAAGATGAAAAGAAGGCTTCTAATTGCAAATTTATATTTAGGATATTAGGAAAATATAACTGGGAATGATTTAAAAATGGGAGGAAACATTATAATCTCAATGACAGATATGTGCTGCGTATTAGAAGATAAGAATTTCACTTTTTTATTGTTGCCAGAAAAATTACGATGATATTACTTATTTATAAATTAAGCAATATAGTTTGTAACTGCTTTAGTCTTAAAAAAAAAAAATTCAGAAGAGCTGCTAAGCTGCAATTTTATTGCACAAGCTTTCAAAATGGAGTGTAATCTAGGCTAAGAGGTTTGACATAACAATTGATTCCTTCTTCCTTTCCCAATGAAGCAAGATATACCCATGAATGCCATTTGGGGAGCTGAGTTGAGCAACTTTGATAAAGTTTTAGTTAAGGGGCTTCTTTTAATATTTGATAGTAGTTGATAAATGTTAATGGAATTTCAGGACGGAATCAAGAGCCTAAAATACATGCTTTGAAGTTATTGATAAGCTACTAGACAATCTCTTGCTTACCTTTCCATCGTTTCACTAGCAGTGCTTTTGCTATTCAAACATTGTCATTTCTTCATTTTATGTAAGTACAAATAAAACCATTGTTTATTATGATTTTTTTGTTCATATTGCCAGATGTCAGGAAGGTCTCTCGTGATCTATAGGAAACGCTCAATTGGGAACCTGAAACACAGAGGAATAAGGTCCCTCTAGGCTCATACTCTAGTTTTTACAATGAAAGGTAATGAAACTCAAGATTCTACCTATTTTTTAATTAAATGGACAAAGGGATTCAAACCCTTAATTCTGCTACCTTTCAACTCAAAGTAATATCACCCTGAAGTTCACCCCCCTCATTATAGTTTGGTGCCTGTAAAAAAATGCAACAGTATTTTTTATATCAGCCAGGGTCAGATATGTGTGCACTGTGATGAAACTAGGATCTTAAGTTCGTCCTAAATGTCTTGCAAGAAAAGCAAAATACCTAAAATTACAGTTTATTAATGTTTTATTCCCACAATCCCACCAAAAGTCCAGAAAACCAAAAAACCTATGTTTGCTGCTTAATTCACTGTTTTATGTAAATCAAAATTGTTTTGTTTGTATTAAACAAAACTTTTGTTCCTTCTAAGTTTGTATTAATACCACTCAGATTGATATATAACAGTGTTTGAAGTTCATCAAATAAGGGATTTCTATACCAAAAACTTCAAGATGACATTTAAGTATTTCACAATAAAATCAACTTGGTGGAAGTGACTTAGAACTTGAGAGTCATGGCTAATTAGAGTGAATGCAAGATAGATACTAAAGTAAGTATTTCAACTAATGTTTTTAATTAGCCACAAAAAATCTTCATATAGAGCTCTGACAT
Organism: Artemia sp. Qi Xiang Cuo; assembly: GCF_049724085.1. Lineage (NCBI taxonomy): Eukaryota > Metazoa > Arthropoda > Branchiopoda > Anostraca > Artemiidae > Artemia > Artemia sp. Qi Xiang Cuo. Next base: position 86,605,207 of record NC_142796.1, read on the forward strand.
TAGTCCAAATATTCTCTTACAGCCTCCCCTCCAAAAAACCCATGACTTTTGCTAAAACTTAACCTTGGTGGCCCTGTAAAATCTAAAAAAGAAGAACCAAACATTTCAATTAAAACAGTAAAAAAAAATTTATTTCAGTATAAAGAAAAAAAATGAATCTACTCAATGTCTGTTCCAGCTATAGTGTAAACACAAATATTGTCATTATCTTGTTGTTCTTCCAGATCATCAATAATCTCTAGGACCTTGGCCATGTCAATTCTTTCATTTTTTTTGTCAAATGTCTGATTTTATTGGCAATGAGTTTGCCAAATATTCCTGCATTATCTTCTTTAGGTTCTGTTTTATTTTGAATTTTTTTTCAAACATCTGAGGCTTGTAATATGGCATCAGTAATACCATCTTCTTCACTCTCTCTTCTTTTAATTCCTCTTCGTTTTTTGGTGTTTTCTTTAGAACTTTCTGTAAAAAAAAAGAAGCACAATTTAATCATAGTTGCATACAAATGACCCAGAGGGAGTTGGTGAGGGTAGGTTAAAATACAAAAAAAGCAACAAATAAATGTCTTTTAATCCCAATTTTAAAATAAGGATGGCCTTCTGATTTATTTCTAGCATTCAGCAAGAAAATGCCAGATACCTATAAACCAGACATGGGAAACAAATAGTATATCCTTCAGTTTAATTTATGACTAGACAAATACAGGCCAAAGCTAGCATACCTATAATTGTTTCTAGGTGTCTCCCCTCAAAAAATACCCCCAGAACACACATCCTCACTGAAAGGAAATTATTCTCAATAATTTACTCTCCACAGAAAATTACCCCAGAACCCCCCCCCCCCCCCCCTGCAGAAAAATATTTCTGTTTTTTCCAATAACAAATAGTACCTGTAAGCAATGGGCAAATTTAAAAACTTATAAAGGCTCTTAAACTTGTAAACTGGGGTTCTTTGATTGGAGTGTAGTTGGGGGGGGGGGGGGGATACTCAAAGGGTGCATTTTAATGCAAAAAATTCCAGCACTCATTGAACCATCAGCAAAATAAAGAATTGGTTCAAAGGGAGAGATGAGGGGAGTTTGTAGGTTGAACTTGATGTATAATAAAACTCTTTCAATTTGACTGCAAGAATCAATTTTATTTCAGTTGATTTGCACAAGGCAGTGAATTAATTTTTTTTTGTTTATGAAACTATGAGAACACTTAGCTTCAGCCAAGTACATTTTTGCTGCTTAGTGGTGTTTCAAAAAAACTACAAAACCAATCAGAATATTATTAGCACAAAACTGACTTTGTTTGGAATCCTTACACCTTCTTAGATATACATATAACACAAGTTCTACAATATTGACAAAATGTGAGACCCCTCACAGACATGGATATTGTCTTTTTATATATACACAAATTTCTTATTCAAAAACTTATAGGATCATAAAACCATTAGGAATCAACTAGCACAAAACTGACTGTTTGCAATCCTTGTACCTTCTGAGATATACATATAACATAGGTTCAACAATCTTTACAAAATGTGACACCCCTCAGAGACGTGGATATTGTTGTCTCATATATTCACAAATTTCCTATCCAAAGATCAATGGAATCAGAAAATGGCTTTGATGGACAGATTTTATTTCTGCAGTTTATAGTAGGAAATATATTTTGAATAAAATTCAGAATTAAAGATAAGAACTACTATATTTCTTACTAAAAATTAGGTTGAAATACTGACTGAATATTCTGTATTCCCTTAAAACTGAGCATTTTTATTTATTCAATCTGGTATTTGCAGCTTACATTTGATGTTTTGATTGTACAAGAATTATTTTAGTGTTAAAAAAATGTCATTTTAACAATATCTTATAAACTTGATCTCCTCAAAAGAAATCCATTCCCAGAAAATGAGTGAGGCACAGATGTAGAGAGAGAAAGAGAAGCTTTGCACATATACAAAAACAAATGAACAAAAATTGAATATACACTAAAATAACAAACCTTGACTTTTTTCTGTAATAGAGGAGTCTACGTCATCCTGAGCTTCAGCTGTACTTTGTGGTTGAAGAACTGGGGTTGAGCAGCTTGGGGAGCAACACTTTGGTTCAGAGCTTTCATCTTGGGATTATTTCTGTAAAATCAATACTAAATGAATCAATTATATGAAATTTTTGTGGCTTGTCTTTACACTTTGTATTGTGGGCATTTGTAAACAAATTTAAGGATGGCAGGACTGGAAAATATGCCTTCACAAGAAATTTTATGTATTTGTAAACATCAACAAAGAATTGCAAATTTTACACAGAATTTCAATGAAATAGCAGTTCAATTTACAACACAAGAAGCATTACAAGACAAGCTGATAAGTTTTTTTTGGGAAATATATATTATACCTATTATTACATTGGAGTCTTGACAGCACTTGTAATTCCAAGTAAAACTGCAGCATACTCTGGTTACAACAACTTTAGAATGAGTTAACAGCTGGCGTGTTAAATTTCTAAAAGCTTACTGTTGGGATTTACATATTCTTGTTATTTATATGCACTAACCTAAATAAGAAGAACTTAATAGACTAATCAGTTGGTTTTTGAGCACAACTGCACTTCACATAAATTACAAATTCATTTCACACCTTCTTCATAGTGTTTTTGTTGAAAGGCATAACTGTCAAATTGTTTACAAAGTCAAATTGTTTTTAATTCCTTACTGAAAACCAAAAAAACCTAAATCAATTAAACAAGCACTATTGTCTACTGATTGATATATGAGCTTATTTCCAAAATTTTTATTCAGTAGGTTACATTATTTTTTTTTTAATATAAAAGATCATCCCATTAAAAAGCAATTGTTTACCCTAGTGAACATATATTAGAGGCTATAGTTCTGATAAATCTACAGAATATAATTAACTAGCCAACTCTTCTCTGGCTTACAGTACAAAGTTGGTAAAATATTAAAAATAGTAGGCTATATAACTGATCAGTAGAATTATATTATATAAGGCTATATGTGGCACTATTAGGAGGTGGAATAGGGGACTACATTCTCAGAGCAGCAAATATTATATTTGCAAATAGGTTTTGGGGAATCTATTGACAATAGGCCTACTCTTTTGTTATTAACATGTTTCCTTTTGAAAAGCAACTCTCCTAATCAATTAGCTATTATGGAAAATAGTGACTCAACTATAAATCTAATTGTTTAATTATAGGCCTATAGCATATAAGCTTATATAGCCTAAAATATAGCTTAGGCCTATTAGATTATCTAAAAATTGTCAGTGAAAATAATTGGGATATGGCTGACATACCTGAATAATTGTAGACTGCAAAATGTTCTGATGTCTTTCATCAGGAGCAGACCGAATCTCCACATGCTGCTTGAGGAATTGGAGGTTTTTGTATAGGTCTTACATTGACTCCTTCCCTACTCCACTGCCACTCTTCTTCCTCAAAACCCTCAAACGTTCATTTCTGAATATCCTTTTTAATGACAGGAAGTCTAATTGAACATCTTTAGATGAAGTGCCTGGGTAGGCTAAAGACATTTTTTCAGAGATGCACCTCCAGACATTTTCAATAAAAATTTTGTCCATATGTTTTGGGTCACTTTTAATATATAAACATGGATTGCACTCTATATAGACAATAAGTTCTTCCCAATATTTGGATTTTTTTTCTGTTCCATGTGGCACACATTTTACTATATTTTATTTCAAAAATTACTTTCAATTTTAAAATGTAAATACAGATGAAAGTAGTGAAGTTTGCAACACGATGATTGGCTATAATCGAAAATCCTAGACATTAGTTCTAGCCGCTAGAACTCTGTGTCTAGCTAAGCGCCGAATTTTACTTGTGAACGGTCGTTGCCTAGACATTGAATTCTGGCTAGACACGTGTTCTAGACACGGATTCCAGCTAGACACGCTTGTGAACGCCGCTTTAAAACAAGCGAGCCTACAGGAGAATTGCTTTTGGTTTCACAACTTTGCTCAATCCCAATGTTTAAGGTTTTAAAGATATGCAAATATATTTCCTAAATTTTGAAAAAAATCATTGATATGGCTTAAAACTCAAATAACAGGAATTGCATTTTCAGAACTAAAGCCAGAGAAAAAGAAACCAATAACCATAAATTAAGGTAAAATGTTGCTTTGTCAAAATTTCAATAGGTAGGCCTATAGAACTATCATGTAGGCAAATTTCAGGACTCTCTAAAGGGACAAGGAGTGGAGGTAGGTACTTCAAAATATCTTCCCATGATATACTTTAGCTTGTAGACCCATCCCTAAAAGTTTGATGTTCCTAACCTAACCCTTTTTCAGGATAGTAAAAAGTAGCTAAAGTAGAATTTTACTGTAGTGTAATTTACTTAATTAACTCAAGTTTGCTTTAATTAAACTTGCTCATAAAGCAAGTTTATTGGATCAACCTATTTTGCACCCCCCCCCCCCCGAAAAAAAGTCCTGGATCTGTCCCTGTTCATAAGTCAATAATATGAATAACCCTTACTTTGTTTAAGAAATTGGTTATTATTAAAATGATTACATACACAACTCTAAACAAAGATGCTCTTAGGCCAGGCTAATTAATTGCACTTAGTCTAGGTCTAATCAATTGATCTTCTCTTCTTAGCATTTACTGTATTTACCTTAAATAAATTACCTTAAATTGTATTGTCCAGCAAAATAAGGATTAAATCCTGTAGAATTGCTGTTTAGTGATAATGATGATTGGATGTCTCAATGGCATCCAACTCAGTTGACCATGGTTCTGATGACCATTCTCCACCAACATCTCCTTTAAAGGCAGCAGTACTGGGGGTAGTGACAGCTTCTTCAGTAAACAAATTCCACAAACTCACTATTTTATTAGTGAATAAGTTATTGCATAGTCTAATGGCAGCTCTCTTCTGATATAGTTTCCAACTGTGCCCCCTAGTTCTGGCTGATTGGTTAAGTTGAAATGGTTTATTTAATAGAGATATAATAGAGATTTATCTGCCTCCATGGTATAGAAATTGAAATCTCATGTCTGTTTATGTTCTTCCAGATATTAGGTCAAGGCGTACAGAACTTGCTGGGAAACTACCCTGGTCTACATATAAGTATCTGCCAGCCCACAGGGGCCTTACTTGTTTGCTGTAGTTTTTGTTCTTTTTTTTGTTGTTTGAAGAGTTGTTGAAGTTGTTGTTTTGTAATTTTTTTTTTTGCAATAGTAATTTAAATTCATTATATTCATGAACAGGTAATATCCAAACAGGATAAGGGCATTTCTCATTTTTCTTTCCAAAGTAGTTTATTCAACATTTGTTGAAATTGAATTTAAGCCTCCACAAAGTTGCCCACTGGGAAAGTACCTGTAGGTCATTCTGCATAGAGGCTCTCTTATTGGGTGTAACAACAGGCCCAATGAGTTTGGAGTCATCAGCATAAAGACCTATTTTATTTTTCACTGTGGTTGGTGCATTATTAATATAAATTTTGAATAGTGTTGGTCCCAAGATCCTGGGGCACTCCACTTAATACTTCCACTTCTTCTGTAAAGAATACCTGTCTGTTTTTTCCAAATATTTTCACCCTTTGCTTTTTCCTGGAAAAAAAAAACTGAAGCATCTACTCTACAATTTCATTATGTATTCCAATTGCAAATAACTTGGTCCTTAGTAGATGGTGACATACTTTATTAAAGGCTTTTGCAAAATCCAATAGAACCAGGTTGACAGGGATTATTTGATCTAAATGCTCAGTAATCTAGTCATACACATCAATCAAATTAGTCTCAACCAAGTATTCATTTCTGAAGCCATGGTGACTATCACTGAGCAGCTCATTAGTGGCCAGATGTCTGACAATGTGAGTATTCATGATTCCTTCTAAGATTATATCAGCTACAGATGTGAGACTAATGGGTCAATAATTGTAAACGCTGTTGTGGCTACCCCCTTTGTGTACTGGTGTAATGTTAGCATTCCACTAATCCTGAGGGATTCGCTTAGCAAAGCAGATCCCTGTTGTGGCTACCTCCTTTGTGTACAGATGTAATGTTAGCATTCCACCAATCCTGAGGAATCTGCTTAGCATCAAAGGATTTCTGAAACATGTTTGTAAGGGGAAGGACTATTTCCACCTGAGCTTCTTTCAATGCTTGTGGGAGAACTTCATCAGGGCCAATGGATTAAGCAGCTTCAGTCAACTCTCCACATCAGAGGCAACCATAGTTATCTTTTGCATAGGTTCCTCAATAGAATATTCTGGTAAGGGGACATTGTCTGGAGGTGTGAACACTGACTTAAATGGACTACTCAATTCAGCTGTTATATCTTTTGGGGTAATAAATGTATTGCCATTCACAAGTAGTTCTGTAACTGAGTGTCTCCCTGGTTTCCAAACTGAAGTATGCTTCCGAAATCTCTTGGGATTAGATTTTGAGTCAAGTGCCAATCCCTCTTCATATTCTGTTGTAGGTTTTCTTGTGAGATACCTAACTTTATTTTGGGTTTGTTTAAATTTCTCATAGTTCTCATGGGAAGGGTTACTTTTATATTTAAGTATGATGGCACTAGACCCTTAAGGTCCAAACTGGCAGTGCTGATCTCCATTTCTACCTTATCTACTTTTGTATTTACCTTACTTTAATTCACACTTTTGGGTGCAGTAAGGTCCAATGTTAGATTTGTTTGGCTCCCTTGTTGAGATGACAATTAAAACATTTTACCTTGAAGTAGAGGTAATCAGCAGTGTTCCCCAGGGCTCGGTCCTTGACCCTCTCTAATTTAACCTGTATCTCAATGATCTAGTAGAAGGAATCAGCTCAGAGATTATTCTGTATGCTGCCGACACCAAGCAGTATAAAGTAATCAAAACAGCTGCCAATGCACAATCTCTGCAAGAGGACCTTGACAAGCTCAATAGTTGGATGTCCAACTGGCTGATGGAAATCAACATTGACAAAAGCCACAAGCTAACAATAGGGAAACCTACTATCCGCTATGAATATAGACTAGGAGACTTACCAATCACATCATGCCAGGAGGAGCGCGACTTGGGAGTTGTCATTGACAGCAACCTTGACTTCCAGGCCCACTACAACAGCATTATTGGGAAAGCAAATCATGTTGCAGGAGTTTTAAGGCGCAACTTCACTTTTGAAAATGATAAGACCCTTTGCCTTCCCTACAAAGCTTTGGTATGGCCAATCCCTGAATATGGTCATTGCACTACATGTCCCTTTTACAACAAAGACATCAGAGCTCTTGAAAAAGTTCAAAGACGAATAACAAAGTTCTGTCTGACTTTGAGAAATTTACCCTACGAAGATAGGCTCTGCAAGCTCAAACTTCCTTCACTAGCTTATTGACTGCACTAAGGAGACCTCATTGAGGTATACAAGCTTTGCTATGCTGCCTACAAAAACATCCAGGCTACCAATGTTCTCAGCTTCAGCCACACAAACCTTCATGGTCACTACCTCAAGCTTCAAGAGGAGAGGTTCCAAAAGGACATTGGCTGTTGGGCGTTCAAGAACCGAGTAACACAACACTGGAACAAGCTCCCCTTTGAAGTCATCAATGCCAACTATTTAAATTCGTTCAAGCAGGAACTGGACAAATACTACAGTGAAAGTGCCTATAATTTTTTTCAATTTAAAAGATTTTTGTAGAGGTCCTGTGGCGTATTTGTTTTGCATTATATTATTATTATTATAAACAACTTTATTGAATTTGGGCCAATTCACCTTTTTATTTAGAAATCAGGTTGTAGGTCTATGAAAAGAGTATACCTATGCTATTTAATTCTCCATTCAGCATAATTTCAGGGTTAAATACATAATGGATTTTGTTTCTGATGCAGAAACAAGGGGAACACACTAGGCTGCTTAATTTTTTTTTTAATGTTGTGGCCTTATCATTTCAGTTGCAAATTAAGCTTAAATCCCTTAAATGGATCCTAAAGTGACACCTACCTAATTCCCTCCTTTTTGAAAAGTTCCTTATTCTTGAAACTAGGCTACTTTAAAACATTGTAAAATACTCACTTAGGCATTGCCCCTAGGGTAAGACCCCAGTATTCAGCCAGTGTTTAATCTTGGCCAGGTGTTCAGATTAAAAAATTACCTTTCCTATACATAGATATCAGGCTCCTAACCTTGGACATTATTTGTATTGGGTGACATAGTTGTGATTGGCTGATAGTTATGACTAAACCAGTTAGGATTGGCTGACTATAATCATGGAAACATCTAGTTTTTCAGAATTTGAATTCAAACAAAAGTTACCTCTACACTTTAGTCTATTTAAATACAATTATTTTGTTTCACAGCACTTGTTTTAGATTAAGTCTGTCATTAGGATATGTTGTTCTAATTTTAAGATTCTGTGTCAAAGATTATTCCGCATTTTCTATGACTTGGCTTAAGCTTTAACAGTGAAGCCAAGATGAGGCTCCACTGTGGTCTATCAGTATGTTTGAAATTTTGAGTGTTGTTTCAATGCCTTTTTTTATGCTCTTTCCAAATATAATAATCACTACTTGGAATTCAATTTTAAGCCTGTTACAGACCCTCAAAGATAATTCCTTTTTCTCTAATTTTTGGGTATATAAAAGGGTTAAAAATAACAGATCTTACTTCATCATATGCAAAATAAGAGAGTCATACTTACTCCCGCCATTTACCCGTGTGCAGCCATTTAAGCATTTGCCTCTCAATTGCTTGGACTACCTGTCTTGGCTTTTTTCTTTCTATCTATAATTGATCATGTCTTGATGTAACCTACTGCAAAATACTTGATAATTTCAATTTCAGTTTCAATGATAATTTCTGTTGATTCTGAATTGAAATTATCAAGTATTTTGCAGTAGGTTACATCAAGACATGACTAATTGTAGATAGAAAGAGAAATTGAGAGGCAAATGTTTAAATGGCTATGGCACAGGTAATTTTTGGGTATATAAAAGTGTTAAAAATAACAGATCTTACTTCATCATATGCCAAATAATTGTAGTTAACATGTTTTGACTACAGCTCCACTGGACTTTATCCCCCCTTTCATGTGGAAATATATAGCTTGAATTATGTATAACAGTAATCACCACTTCAGCAGTTAAATGGGTACATTTGTAGTTTTCAACATAGTTTACCTGGGATAAAAGTGAATACAGCACTTGATGCCTTTTTATACTCTTTCATAATTCAATAATCATTTCGAAGAAAAATTATATTTTAAACTCTTAATGGGGCCCCAAAAAGTAAAACAGAGTATAGTAATAAAAACTTAAAAAAAAATCTAAAAAAACTGTCTAGCTGATCCAGGAATCAGTCACATGTGACAGCTAGCTTTGTTGATTATGTTATTGTAAACCAAAGACCATCAGGATTAATATAAGACACTACTGTATATGGGAGTGTTGTTGTTAAAGATCACCATCTAGTAGTGTCTAGGGTTAATTTAAAGCTGAAACATAGGAAGGGTAGGATTACCTTCCAGGAGCCTATGATGTTGATAAACTCCAGGAAGAAAATTTCAGAGAAAATTTTCTGGAACAGTTTATAACTAAATCTGGAGAGTTTGAAGTTTGACATTCTAGGAGATGGATGGAATAATCTTAGGAAAATAGTTTGTAAAGTTGCTGATGGCATTTTAGAGAAGAAAGTTAGAAATACAGCCAGGAATATTATTGAAAATGCTTTATGTTTAAAAGAGAGGAGGAGAGACTTGTACAAGCGTTAATTGAGTGGTAGATTACATGAAAATAAGAGGAATGTAAAGGAAGGGGAGAAAGCATTAAAATAAAACTAAAGAGGTGTAAAGTGGAGGCCATGGATAAAATTCCTATGATCCAGAAGATGCAGCCAGATGGTATAGTAGTAAAATATTGTACTGGTATGTTAATAAATTGTGAGTGAATTGTAAATCTGGACTTGTCTCACATAAAGATAGGAATGAGGCCACAATTAGTGATAAGGAGAGAGTTAAAGAGAGATTGGTTGAACATTTCGAGAATGTGCACTGTGATTGACTTACTGGAAAATATATAGAGAAGAATGAAAAAGTATGTGACACTTTGGATGTGCAGGAAGATTATTTTGAGAGGAGGTATTAGTGATAGCACTAAAAGGATTTAAAAATAATAAGGCATCAGGTGTTGATTATGGCTATGGCTAAGATTTTTATATGTTTAGTACCTTATATTTTATTATGACAAGAACTGCTGATTGGCATAAGTGTGTAAGGCGTTTGATAATAAAATGGTTTTATCATTGATGTCATGATAAATGAGTTTCTAAATATGGTAGTTACAAAGTTAGCAATAATTTACTTAACTTACAGGATAACTTACAGGAACAGTGCCTCATTACTAGGATATCATATCCTGTTATGGCATCCTCTAATTTTGGCTCAACATAGTGTGCCTAGTGCACAAAGTCATATCACTTTTGTATGTTATGTATTATGAATAAACACTTCTTTCTGTAGATGCTTGTCAAGACCGTTTTTGAAGCTGTTTAGAGTTGGTGCCAACACTACTTCTTTGGGTAACAAGTTCCAGTCTTTAACTGCTCTAACTGACCAGAAAGAAGATCTCTGTCTAGTTAATGCTGTTTGTTTCTGGATTTTTGCAGAATGACCCCTAGTATAGACATTAGTCTGACTACAGAAGAATTGTTTGAACTTGGTCCTATCTAGATCCTTTCTTGAGTTGAAAATCTGGATCAGGTCTCCTCTTTTTCTTCTATAGTTTAGGCTTGGCAGATTCATTTGTTTCAGGCGCTCTTCATATGACATTTCTGTTAGTCCAGGGAGTTGTTTGGTGGCATGTCTTTGCACCTTTTTGATTTTGATTGTGTCGCCAAAGTATGAGGGGCCCCAGACTATGTTTCCATACTCAATGGTTGGTTGCACAAGGGCTTTGTAGAGTCTGGTGAAAGTTTTAGTGTCTAAATGCCTGAAAGACTGCCTGATTTGACCAACCAGCCTGCTCGCCTTATTTGCAATGACATCTGTGTGCTGGTGGAATTTTAGCCCAGAGTCTATAAAGATCCCCAAGTCTGTTTCACAATCTGTGTGTGATATGACTGAGACAGTGTTTGTTCTTGCTGATGTGAGGGTGTCATTAATGTTTTTTAGTTTGGGTCAAATCCATAAAGGCTTGCACTTTGTAGCATTGAAGCTTTATTCTAGGCTCTCAAGATTACTATTCAACATGTTAATGTCACTCTGCAGGATGGTTATATCTCTTGTTTTGCCACTGGCATGAAAAGCTATATGTCATCTGCAAAGATCCTGACATGGCTGGTGATACCTTCAGTTATGTTATTTATGTAGAGGATGAAGAGGAGTGGCCCCATTATGCTCCCCTGGATGATGCCACTTGGTACACTACCTTTTGATGACAATGTGTCTTCCACTTTAACAATCTGGCTATGGTCAAGTAGAAAGGAAGATATCCCCAAAATCATCTGCTCACTTATACTGAAGGTACAAAGTTGTGAGAGCAGTGCTATGGGGGACTTGGTCAAAAGCCTTTTCTACAGAAAACAGAACTACCAGAATACTCAGGCCACTTTCCAGGGCTGTTGCCCACTTGTCCAAAACTTCCAGGAGCTGATTTGTGTTTCTTGTAAAAGGGGAAGTACAGTACCTAGCAATTTTAGGGAAACTCTAATTAAACCGTCTATTAGGAAGGTGATGAGAGTGAGTGTGTGGTAATTATAGCAGCATTACCCTGGAATCCTTAGGTAGCAAATTACTTATCACATTGATACTTTTTAGACTTAGAGATTACTTTAATTTATTTTAAATTTCATTTACCATCAATAAAATGATCCTGTAGTTGCCAGTCAATAAAGATAGTGTGCTGACTGTTCAGGTGAGTCCCTAACTAATCACCAGGGATTGTTGCACCTTTCCTTGTCAACTGATGATTTGAATGACTAATTGATAGAAGAAACTATCCTGGTTTAACAAGTTCCATAGACTCACCATCTGATTGGAGAAGAATTTGCTCTGCAACCTTCATTTGACACACTTCTTTGAAAGTTTTTGATGATGTCCTTGAAGAAATACCTGGTTGGTATTTCTTGAAGAGATGTTTGGGATAAGTTTTTTATGGTTGAGCAGCTTGAATATCATAATCATGTCCTCTATCTTTTGGTAACAAGTCAGTGTGGGTAAATTCTATTTTTTAAGCCAAGAAGGGTAAGGGATGTCATAGAAACCTAATGCATTTAGCTATACACCTCTAAACTAATTTTAGAGTTTCTTGGTCTGATTTATTAATTGGGTTGGCAATGCACATACCAAACTCCAGCTTTGGCCAAATTAAACCTTTAAAAAGCTTTGAAATAGCTGAGGGTGAACAGCTACTGAAAGTTCTCTTAAATATACCATGAGTATGACTAGCCTTGGCAGAAACAGCCTGGGCATGTAAACTAAACTTTAAATCTTCGTCAAATAATTGTCCCAGGTCATGCTTAGCATGACTACTGACAATAGGTTGCCTTGTTTTGTCTACTGACTCAATTGAGTATTGATGTCTTCAGTTTTTCTTTTTACCAAAGTGGATTACTTTGTATTTCTGGACATTGAACTTTCAGCTTCTAAATCTCTCACCAGCAAGTAAATGAGTCCAAGTCTGCTTGAATGGTTTCTATTTTATTTTGAACTTTCAACTGAACTAATCAAACAGTTTATGGTAATAAAATGTAAGTAAGGACCAATGGGGCTAAATAGTAACCTAAACTCTAAAAAACAGAATTTTGAACTGGCCCCCTTCCCACCCACCTATTGAATTTTCTAAGGCAAATCTTACACTGGGGGAATTTGTCAAGATTCCCATACAAAATCATTTTTATTTATTTTACTTTCTCTTTACCAACTCACTTTTATACGTGGAGATATTAAGGGGAATTGCCAGGGGGAAATTCTTACTGGGTTGGAATTGTTTAGAGTATCTTTCTGTAGGTGGGGGGAGTTTTCCACAGGATAAATTCTCTAGAGGAAATTTTCCGTGGGAATAACTTTCAACTAGGGGGCGGGGGGGGGGTATTTGCAAGAAGAATTTTCTATGGATGGGTTGATTTCTAACATGATTTTAAAAACAACCAGAAATTAAAGTCTTTTTTAAATAAAAAGGCTAAGACAACACCTTCAACCAGAATCGTCTGCAAGAGATTTTCCAGGGGTAATTTTTGGCTAGAATTGAATTGTCTGGGGGGGGGGGGGTGAATTTTCCTGCTGTAAATGGGGGGTATTTCATAAGGGAAGAACTTTAAATGGAGGGATTTTCTATGAGGGTAAGGAATTTTCCATGGAGGGGGGAGGGAGCCAGATTTCTGGCTTTCATATGAGGGGACAGCCCCCTCATACACATAATAAATAATTTTGGTTTATACATTGAAATTTTCATGTTGGGAGGGTAGTTTCTGAAGGTGAACTTTCCCAAGAAAATTTTACACAGGGAAAAACTTTGCCAAAATCAATATGCAAATTCTGTTTTCATTAGTTCATGTACAGTGAGCCAAATTCAAACCTGCATTTTTTGAAAAACGTTCAGAAATTTAAGAAAAAACAAGTTTTTTTTGTTTTTTTTTTACTGAAAGTAAGGAGAAACATTAAAACTTAAAATGAGCAGAAATTATTCCATATATGAAAGGGACTGTTCCCTCCTCAACGACCCACGTTTTATGCTAAAGTTTTTTATTACTTTAAAAAGTAGAGTTGTGACAAAGACGCAATTTTTAGCGTAAAGAGCAGGGCATTGAGGATGGGACAGTCCCATTCATATGCAGAATATTTTCTCTCGTTTTAAGTTTTAATGTAGCTCCTTACTTTCAGTAAAAAAAAACTTCTTTTTTAGTTAATTAATTTTTGAATCATCTGTGAAAAGGCTTATTTTATTTTTGGTGTTAGAAGGTGTATCATTAATGAACATATTTAATAAATTTGGGTCCAGCACTGTGCCTTGAGGTACTCGACTTCTCCCTTCCACAACACTATAGAGAAATGCTTCCCCTTTTCCCAAACACTTTTACTACTTGTTTTCTATTACTCAGGAAAAACATCATCCAGTCACTGGTTTCTGTATTAATACCAATACAGGTATTAAGCTTAGTATGCAGTCTCCCGATGCTGTAGATAAAGTTTTAGAACATTGTGTTTTTAAGAAGGGTAGAGGAAGTTTTGAACAAATCTTCACTTGTTGTAGATAAATAATTGAGAAGTGCCTGAGTTGTCAAACACATTTAGTCTTCAGTTTTAAAGTTATGAGCAAGTGTTGATTCAGCTGATAGAAGACCATTAGCAAAGGCCTTATCCTTGTATGATATACCAGACAAATATGTTAAACTGATTAGTGCTATGTACAAGAATAACATTGCTGGAGTTAAGGCAGGAAATAAGGTTAGTAGCTGGTTTCATATTAAATCAGGATCTAAGCTGGGTGGTGTTATATCCAAACAAATACATTAAAGTGATTACTGCTATGTACAAGAGTAACATTGCTGCAGTTAAGGCAGAAAATGTTAGTAGCTGGTTTCATATTAAATCAGGACCTAATCAGGGTTGTGTTGTATCATTTGTATGTATCATTTTGTTGGACTTTGTCTTAAGGAGCACATCAAAGGCGACGGGAGAATAAAGAATAAACAGGGAAGTAAAACTCTCCTGGACTTCGTTTACATTGATGATTTAAGCATCCTAATTGAAAGTGCTAGCAAAATGAATGAACTTTTAGAGGTTTTGCAAGAATAGGTTTGAAAATTAATGTGTAGAAGACTACAGACAGATCCAGGGCGGCTGGGGGGATTTTTCCAGTGCCCGAGTTAGTCTTTTTCTATTTTTACCCTTTTTTGAATTGTACTTGTCAACTTGGCCAATTATTGGTGCTCCTGCCACAGCCCGCCCTCTCTCAAAATTTTTGGAAGAATGAGAAGATAAGTCTGTCAACCAGCCAAGACTAGAATATTGGATCCTAATGTGATGACAGTGGTCAAGTATGGTCCTAAAGCATGGGTGCTCCAAAACATGGAGTAAGATTTGCTAGATATTTTGCAGAGAAATTGCTTACAGATTGTTTTGGGTGCCTGACTGACTGACCTTATCTCAAACAGTAGGCTGTAAAAAAAAATGTGGTTCAATCTTACCTTTTTGAGCTATGATGAAAGAGAGAGAGGTTGAAATGGTTAGGGCACATTTTGCAGATGAAGGATAACATTGCCAAAACTTGTCTTTTTTTTCCAACTGTCAAGGCCAAACAAAGAATATGCTGTCCCTGATTGGGGCGGGAGGATTTTGTAAGGAAAGATTTAAGGGAAATGGGAACTTGCTGGTAGTGTGTAAAGAGGAAGGCCTTGAATAGATTTGGATAGAGAAAGAGTATGTTCAACTGTGTTGGCCTCAGACAGCCTGGCCCTTTAATATTAGTATTAGTCTTAATAGTAAAATCTTAAATTGAAATCAGTTTTGAAGGAACTTTAAAAAACAGCCTGGAACCCCTCGAAAATAATGTCACAGCAAAACTGCCATTATTTTTGAGGGGTTTCTGGCTGTCTGTAAAAATTTTTGCAAATTTGTTTTCATAATAACATTTTACTATTAAGTCAAATGAGAAATATAACTCCGTTTCTGAATCAGTTATAAATGGCAATTTTTTTCACTAAACTTTTTTTTAGAAGCACTTTTTAAACTTTGGTTACTTTTAAGACTATTTTAAGCCCTTTTAGCTTAAAACAGCTCAGAATGTAATTTCCCCAAGAAGTGGTTACTAAATCATGGAAAAACATAAAAAAGACATAAAGTGATGTATTTACTTTCTTCCAAGGTAAATTATGTCAAAAACTGCAAATTTACCATTGAATCATTCTAAAATCTATCATACCACCTTAAAAGCTGATTGTTTCACCACTGACTTTGTCAAAATCGTCTTAATAAGTAAATGATTATATCTTGAATATTTTAATAATATTCAGTACAATCGCGCTGCCTAAGTAAAGAACAATGTTGGCACAATGTATTATTTATTTTTTGGGGTTAGACCAGGGCACTTCGTATCGAAGGAGTTGTCGTAGAAACTTCGAAAAGAGCTCATTCGATTGGAAGTTGGAGTGGCTAGTGCCCTTTTTAATAGTCGAAAGTGATTGTAAGGCAACTAACACCCCTTCCATGCTCATCATTTCCCCAAACACATCCAATCAAAATTTTGAGATAGCCATTTTGTTCAGCGTATTTGATTTCCAGATAGAAAATATGTTTTTGAGGAAGACACTCCCCCACAACCCTCAGGGTAAGGGTTGTATGTTATGCCCTGGGGCATATAAGCTTCTTATAGAAAGTGCTGTCATATAAACTTCAAAAAGGGCTCATTTGATTGGAAATTCAAAGGGCTAGTGCCCTTTTCAATAGTCAAAACTCATTGGAGGGCAATTAGTCCCCGTGTCACACCCACTATTTCCCCCAACACACCCAATCAAAATTTTGAGTTAGCCAGTTTGTTCAACGTGGTTGAAAGTTCTGGAAATTAGGTCTTGGATCAAGAAACTCCCCCGACAGCCCTAAGGGCAAGGGTTGTAAGTTAAGCCCTGGGAGCATATAAGGTTTTTATTGAAAGCTTTGTCGTAGAAAAGTCAGAAAGGGCAAATTCGATTGGAAATTCAAAGGGCTATTGCTCTTTTTAATAGTCAAAAGTGATTGGAGGGCAACTAACCCCCCTCCTCACGCCCACCATTTCCCCAAACACACACAATCACAGTTTTGAGATAGCCGTTTTTTTCAACGTAGTTGAAAGTTCTGGAAATTATGTCTTTGAGGATGACAACACCCCCCCCCCTCACCACAGCCCTCATGACAAGGGTTGTAAGTTATGCCCTATGAGCATATGAAGTTTTATAGAAGGAGTTGTTGCAGAAACTTTAAAAAGGGTTCATTTGATTGGAAATTCATAGGGCTGGAGCCCTTTTCAATAGTCGAAAGTGATTGAAGACCAACTAAGTCCCCTCTCATGCCGACCGTTTGTCCCACCATTTCTAATACAAATTTTGAGATATCCTTGTTGTTCAACGTAGTTGAAATTTCTGGAAATTATGTCTCTGAGGATGACACCCCCCCCCCACAACCCTCAGGGGAAGGGTTGTAAGTTATGCACTGGGGGCATATATGGTTTTTACAGAAAGTTTTGTCATAGAAACTTCAAAAAGGGCTAATTTGAGGAAATTCAAAGGGCTTGTGCCCTTTTTAATAGTTGAAAGCGATTGAAGGGCAACTAACCCCTCTCTCATGCCCACCTTTTCCGCAAACGCATCCAATCAAAATGTTGGGATAGCCATTTTGTTCAATGTGGTTGAGATTTCTGAAAATTAGGTCTTTTGGCAGGACACTCCCCCCACAGTCTTCAGGGCAAGGGTTATAATTTATGCCCTGGGGGCATATAAGGTTTTTATTGAAAGCTTTGTCGTAGAAACGTCAAAAGGGCAAATTCGATTGGAAATTCAAAGGGCTATTGCTCTTTTTAATAGTCGAAAGTGAATGGAGGGCAACTAACCCCCCTCCTTACGCCCACCATTTCCCCAAACACACACATTCACAATTTTGAGATAGCCGTTTTTTTCAACGTAGTTGAAAGTTCTGGGAATTATGTCTATAGTCGAAAGTGATTGAAGGGCAATTAACCCCCCTCTCACGCCCACCTTTTCCCTAAACACATCCAATCAAAATTTTGAGATAGCCATGTTGTTCAATGTAATTGAAAGTTTTGGAAATTATATCTTTGAGCAGGACACTCTCCCCACAGTCTTCAGGACAAGGGTTATAAGTTATACCCTGGGGGCTTGTAAGATTTTTATAGAAGGTTTTGTCGTTGAAACTTCAAAAAGAGCTCATTTGATTGGATATGAAAAAGGCTAGTGCCCTTTTTAATAGTCACAAGTGAATGGAGAGCAACTAACCCCCGTTTCACACCCACTAGTTTTCAGTACATCTCTAATCAATGTTTTGAGGTAAACATTTTGTTTAGCGTTTTTCGAAGGTTCAGAAATTATTAGATTAAGGAAGACAAATCCCAGAGAACCCCGAGGGCAAAGGTTGTAAGTACTGCCTTGGGGGCCTATAAAGTGTTTATAGATAGAGTTGTCGTACACACTTCAAAAGGGCTCATTCAATTGAAAACTGAGAGGACTAGTGCCCTTTTTAATAGTCGAAAGTGATTGGAGGGTAACTAACACCCATCTCAAGCCCACAATTTCCCCAAACATATCCAATCAAAATTTTCATAGAGCCTAGCCAGTTTGTTTAACGTAGTTAAAAATTTGGGAAGGTTGGCGATATTGGATAACATTCCCCCCAGACCCCTCAGAACAAAGGTTGTAGGGAAAAGCCTGGTAGTATAAGATGCTTTCTATAGAACGTTTTTTTATTGAAACTTGAAAAGAGCTCATATGATTGGAAATTCAAAGGGCTAGTGCCCTTTTAATTTGTCGAAAGTGATTGGAGGGCAACTAAACCCCCTCTCACGCCCACCATTTTCTCAAACACATCCAATCAAAATTTTGAGATAGCCAATTTTTTCAACATAGTTGAACGTTTTCGAAATTAGATCTTTGAATATTACAACCCTCCACGTCTCCCTCTACGCCTATTATTTCCTCTAACACTTCCAATCAAAATTTCGAGATAGCCATTTTGTTAAGTCTATCAGAAAGGTGTGGAAATTATGTCATTGAGGATAACAAATCCCCCCAGCCCTCAGGGCAAGGGTTGTAAGTTTTGCCCTTGGGACATTAGGATTTTTATAGAAAGTATGGTCATATAAACTTCAAAGGGGGCTCGTTGGATCTGTAATCAGACGCTCTAGTGCCCTTTTTAAGAGTCAAAGTGACCAGAGGGCAGCTACCCTCACCCCCCCTACAAACACGTCATATTGTTCCAAAATGTGTCTAATAGAAATTTTGAGATAGCCATTCTATTCAAAATAGTCTAAATATCATATAACAAGGCTTTTGGGGTTGAAACAAACCCCAGAGTCTAGGGGCAAGGGTTGTAAGTTATGCCCAGCGGGTATTAAAGGTTTTATGGAAGGAATGGTTGTTTAAAATTCAGAACAGGCTCAGTCTTTCTCCCTGAGAGAGGCTATGTCAATATAAAATGAACAAAATTTAATCAAAAAAACTTTTTGCACAAAATAAGTTTTTCAAAAAAAAAGTAAAGAATTCCATTAAACCAAAAATGAACAAAATAGAATCAAATAATCTACCAAGCATGCAACTACCACAAATCAGTATCAATAAATAAATGAAACCAAAAACAAACAGAAAATAAAATAAGTCAAACTAAAAACGAGCAGAAATTAATCTGAGTAGGGTTCTAAACCCTATGCTTACTAAAAGCCAGAATATAATTTGTACTTTACTGAAAAAATTCTTTTAAATTTTTTCACTTTTATAACTTTAAGAAATCAAAATTAATTAAGATTGTAAGGAATAAATATCAGCATTATGTATATTAAACTGACAATGCGCATTTTTTTCAGTAAATTCATTTGAATGAAATTGGAGGGCAACTAACCCCCCTCTCATGTCCACCATTTCCCCAAACACATCCAATCAAAATTTTGAAATAGCCATTTTTTTCAACGTAGTTGAAAGTTCTGGAAATTAGGTCTTTGAGGATGACAACCCCCAACCAGCCCTCAGGGCAAGGGTTGTTATTTATGCCCTGGGGGTATATAAGGTGTTTGTAGAAAGCGTTGTCGTAGGAACTCAAAAAGGGCTCATTCAATAGGAAATTGAAAGGGCTAGTGCCCTTTTCAATAGTCGAAAGTGATTGGAAGGCATGATATTTTTATAGTAAAGAGTGATGTGGGTACAATTTATTTTTTTTTTCTTTTGTCTAAACCAGGGCACTTCGCATCGAAGGAGTTGTCGTAGAAACTTTGAAAAGGACTCATTCGATTGAAAATATAAAGGGCTAATGCCCTTTTTTATAGTCGAAAGTGATTAGAGGAAAATTAATCCCCCTCCCGCGACCCCCCTACCCATTGCCCAATATTTTTAAAAAAAAAACTTTTCCTTAATATTAAATCAAAATACACTTTGTTTATTCTAATTACCAATGAGGTATCTCGGAAGTATCCGAAGAACGACTGAGGGTATTTTGTTCGAACATGTGAGGCTATTTTGTCTATTAAAATTTAATCAATCCAAAATAGAGTAGGTATATCCAAGCCATCAAATATAGTTAACATATTTTTTTGCGAATTGTATCAAGTTTTCTATTTCAGGTCAACTAGAGGTGGTATGAAACTAAATTAAACACTACTATTTGTGTCCAGATTTTTAAAAGGGTCTATGTTGTTAAAAATTGCTAAAAAAAAATTTTCAGCATACAAATATCAGGCCAAACTATAAAGTCTTAAAAAAACGAAAAGATTTAAAGTATTATTTTCTTTTTTCCTGAAAAAACTATGTCAACATAAAACTAACAGAAACTAATTAAAAAAAACTTTTTCGACAAAACAAGTTTTTCAAAGAAAAGTGAAGAACTCTATTAAACAAAGAATGAGCAAAAATAAGATCAAATAATCTATCAAGCGTAAAACTACCACAAATCAGCATCAATAAGTAAATGAAACCCAAAACGAATAGAAATTAACATGAGTAGGGCTCAAAACCCCTATGCCTTCCAAGCCCAGAACATAATTTGCACTTTACTGAAAAAAATACAAATGGAAAGTGCATTGTCAGTTTAATATACATATACTGATACTTGCTACTCAAAATTTTAATATTATTTGATTTGAGGGTGGTAGCTAAAGTTTAACCATCCACATTCCTTATCCAACGTATCTGCTTAATATTAAGTTTCCTGGGTAAAATCATAGGCAGCGCAATAGCGCTGCCTAAGTAAAGAACAATTTTGGCACAATGTATTATTATTATTTTTTTTTTCTTTTGACCAGGGTACTTCGTATCGAAGTGTTTGTAGAAGCTTCGAAAAGGGCTCATTCGATTGGAAATTTGAATGGCTAGTTTCCGTTTTAGTAGTCGAAAGTGATTGGAAGGCAACTAACACCCCTTCCACACCCACCATTTATCCAAACACATTCAATAAAAATTTTGAGGTAGTCATTTTAGTCAAAGTAGTTGAAAGGCCCGGAAATTATATCTTGAGGATGACACTCCCCCCCCCCAGCACTCAGGATAAGGGTTGTAATTTATGCCCTGGAGGCATGTAACTAACACCCCTTCCACGCCCACCATTTATCCAAACACATCCAATCAAATTTTGAGATAGCCATTTCATTCAACGCAGTTGAAAGTTCTGGAAATTATATCTTTGAGCAGGACACTTCCCCACAGTCTTCAGGGCAAGGGTTATAAGTTATGCCCTGTGGGCATATAAGATTTTTATTGAAAGCTATGTCGTAGAAACTTGAAAAAAGGGCTCATTCGATTGGAAATTCAAATGGCTAGTGCCCTCTTTGATAGTCGAAAGTACTTAAAAGGCAACACCCTCTTAGAATGTATTAACACCCCTTCCATGTCCAGCATTTCTCCAAACACATCCAGTCAAAAATTTTTAGATAGCCATTTTGTTCAACTTAGTTGATTTCCAGATAGAAATTATGTTTCTGAGGAGGACACTCCCCCACAGCCCTCAGGGCAAGGGTTGTAAGTTATGCCCTGGGGGCATATAAGCTTTTTATAGAAAGCTTTGTCGTAGAAACTTGAAAAAGGGTTCATTCGATTGGAAATTAAAGGTCTAGTGCCCTTTTTAATAATCGAAAGTGATTGGAGGGCAACTAACCCCCCTCTCACGCCCACCTTTTCCTCAAACATATCCAATCAAAAATTTGAGATAAACAATTTGTTCAACGTAGTTGAAAGTTGTGGAAATTAGGTCTTTAAGGATGATAACCCTCTAAGAGCCCTCAGGGCAAGGGTTGTAAGTTATACCCTGGGGGCATATAAAGTTTATAGAAAGTTTTGTCGTAGAAACTTCAAAAAGGGCTTATTCGATTGGAAATTGAAAGGGCTAGTATCCTTTTTAATAGCCGAAAGTGAATGGAGGGTAACTAACCCCCCCCCCTCTCACGCCCACCATTTCTCCAAACGCATCCAATCATATTTTTCAAATAGCCATTTTGTTCAACGTAGTTGAAAGTTCTGCAAATTAGGTCTTTGAAAATGACATTCCCCCCAGAGCTCTCAGGGCTACGGCTGTAGTTTATGCCCTGGTAGCATACGATTTTCTTATTGAAATCTTTGGTGTAGAAACTTGAAGAAGGGCTCATTCGATCAGAAGTTTAAAGGGCTATTTTACTTTAAAATAGTCAAAAGTGATTGGAGGGCAACTAACCTCCCTCTCATGCCCATCTTTTCCCCAAGCACGTCCAATCCAAATTTTTCGATAGCCGTTTTGTTCTACATAGTTGAAAATTCTGAAATTAGGTCTTTGTGGATGGCACCCCCCCCCCACATCCCTCAGGACAATGGTTGTAAGTTATGCCCTGGGTGCATATAAGGTTTTTATTGAAAGTGTTGTTGTAGAAAATTAAAAAAGGGCTCATTCGATTGGAAATTGAAATGCCTAGTGCTTTTTTTAATAGTTGAAAGTGATTGGAAGCCAACTAACATCCCTTCTAAGCCTACCATTTCCCCGAACACATCAAGTCACGATATTGAGATAGCCATGTTTTTCAATTCAATTAACAGTTCTGTACATTATTACTTTGAGCAGGACACTACTCCCACGCCCTTCAGGGCAAGGGTTGTAATTTATGCTCTGGGGGCATATAAAGTTATTGTTGAAAGCTTTCTCGTAGAAACTTGAAAAAGGCTTTTTTGATTGGAAATTAAAAGGGCTAGTGCCCTTTTTAATAGTCGAAAGTGATTGGAGGGCCACTTATCCCTCTCTCCTTCCCACCTTTTCCCCAAACACATCCAAACCTTTGCCGTTGAAACTTCAAAAAGGGCTCATTTGATTGGAAATTGGAATGGCTAGTGCCCTTTTTAATAGTTGAAAATGATTGGAGGGCAACTAACCCCCTCTCACGCCCACCATTTCCCCAAACACATAATTAGAATTTTTAGATAGCCATTTTTTCAAAATAGTTGAAAGTTCCGGAAATTTTGTCTTTGAGGAGGACAATCCCCCCCCCCCTCCACAGCCCTCAGGGCAAGGGTTTTAAGTTATGGCCTGGGGCATATAAGTTTCTAATAGAAAGCGATGTTGTAGGAACTTCAAAAAGGGCTCATTCAATTGGAAATTGAAAGGGCTAGTGCCCTTTTTAATTGTCGAAAGTGGTTGCAGGGCAACTAACCCCCCTCTCACGCCCACTATTTCCCCAAACACATCCAATCAGAATTTTGAGATAGCGATTTTGTTGAACGTAGTTGAATGTTCTGGAAATTAGGTCTTTGAGGATGACAACCCCCCACAGCTCCCAGGGCTAAGGTTGTAAGTTATGCCCTGGGGCCATGTAATGTTTTTATAGAAAGGGTTGTCGTAAAAGTTTCAAAATGGGCTTATTCGGTTGGAAATTGAAAGGGCTATTGCCCTTTTTAATAGTCTAAAGTATTCGGAGGGAGAATCCCCCCATACGCCCATCATTTCCCCAAACATCTTGTTATGGCCATTTTATTCAACGTAGTTGAAAGGTCGGGAAAGTAGATCTTTGAGGATGACAATCCTCCCCCCATAGCCCTCAGGACAAGGGTCGTTAGTTATGCCCTTGGGGCATATAAGGTTTTTATAGAAAGTTTTGTCGTAGAAGCTTCAAAAAGGGCTCATTTTATTGGAAATAGAGAAGACTAGTGCCTTTTTTATTAATAAAAAGTGAAGGATAACAAAACGCCCAGTCACAGTGATCGGAGGGCAGCTGCCCCTCCTCCCCACACACACACACACACGTCGTATTGTCCCGAAATGCTTCAAATAGAAATTTTGAGATAGCTATTCTATTCCAAATAGTCTAAGCATCTTTAGAACACATAAATATATCTTATGTGTTCATAGTTCGTTCTTTTTCTTTCTATTCTTTATTTTAATTTCATAAAACTCCATCGCGTTTTGTTGTTTAATTCTATGATGGGAAATAAATATTCTTTCATTCATTCATTCATATATATATATATATATATATATATATATATATATATATATATATATATATATATATATATAATATATATATATATATATATATATATATATATATATATATATATATATATATGAATGAATGAATGAAAGAATATTTATTTCCCATCATAGAATATATATATATATATATATATATATATATATATATATATATATATATATATATATATATATATATATATATATATATATATATATATATCAAACGAAACTCAGAGAAGAGAGAAAGTAACAAAATGAAAAATAAAATCAAAAAGGGTGAAAAAACGAGGATTTTGTCAGTCAGCGAACCATGAAGAATACAAAATATAAGCAAATATTTCGACAAGGACCTCCGCCAAGTCGTCCTCAGTGCTAAAAAAAAACAAAAAAGATAAAAAAAAAAAACGAGAATCAAACCATTTGAAGTTTCCTGTACAAAGACAGAATAGACACTGAATAAAAAACCAGGCAGGAATCAATGAAAATGAAATTTACCAAGATGATTGTGTAAGGATCTTTCGTCTTGCATTAATTTTGGCTGGTCTACAATTTCGGTTTTCATTAGATATGCAAATAGGTTCTTTTAAGTTTTTTCGGGTGAAAATATTGATTGAGTCCTTCAAGATTAAACTGTCGTAAATTGGGCTTAATGAAATATCTCCAGTATCTCTATTTATTGCTAAATTTTGGTTCATATATATTTTTATCTCAATTACCTCCTTAAAAGTTTGTGGTACGCCATTAACAGTTGATATTAAAGTTGCCTCGTCAAACAGAACTAGATGGGTCGGGTTTACGAAAATATGCGAAGCCAATGCCGAATCAAAGTTGTCATTGTTATTTTTTAATCTCAGGGACTTATCTATTGAAATTTTGTGCTCATGCAAACGTTCACCTAGTTGTTGATGGGTTCTACCAATGTAAAATTTTCCACAAGAACACTGGATTCTGTAGACACCACTACCCAGTACAAGGTCTGTTTTATCCTTTCCTGAGTTAAAAAAATGTTCAACCTTTTGTTCGATTCTGAAAGAAACAGAGAGATTATGTTTATTTAAAATTTTTCTAAGTTTATCGCCAAGTTTTGGGATATATGGTAAAACGATGAAAGGTTTTTTCTCAATTGCCGGTGTAACTGAATCAAGGGGAACAAGCTCCCTATTTTTTTCTTTTATCTTTTTTAATCGTCTATCTATTATATTTTCAATGAGTTTGATTGGGTAACCATTGCAAAAAAGAATATCTTTGACATAATTTAGTTCAGAAGTTATATGATTACGGGAACAAATTTTTAAAACTCTGTCGACTAAAGAGATTATTACCCCTCTTTTTACAGAAGGAGGGTGATGGGAAGAGAAATGTAGATATCGATCATTATGAGTCGGCTTTCTATATATAGAAAATTCACACTCTTTTGATTCGAATCTCCAGTTCACAATGGAACTCGAAGATTCAGGTAAGCTGCCTTTCTTAGATGTTCTGATTATAAAAACTAATCCTGGTCTTTAATTTTATATATATAGAAAGCCAAACCAGAATGATGAATATTTACATTTCTCTTCCCATCACCCTCCTTCTATAGAAAGAGGGGTAATAATCTCTTTATTCGACAGAGTTTTAAAAATTTGTTACCGTAATCATATAACTTCTGAACTGAATTATGTCGAGGATATTCTTTTTTGCAATGGTTACCCAATCAAACTCATTGAAAATATAATAGATAGACGATTAAAAAAGATAAAAGAAAAAATAGGGAGCTTGTCCCCCTTGATTCAGTTACACCGGCAATTGAGAAAAACTTTCATCGTTTTACCATACATCCCAAAACTTGGCGATAGACTTAGAAAAATTTTAAATAAACATAATCTCTCTGTTTCTTTCAGAACCGAACAAAAGGTTGAACATTTTTTTAACTCAGTAAATGATAAAACAGACCCTGTACTGGGTAGTGGTGTCTACAGAATCCCGTGTTCTTGTGGAAAATTTTACATTGGTAGAACCCATCAACAACTAGGTGAACGTTTGCATGAGCACAAAATTTCAATAGACAAGTCCCTGAGATTAAAAAATAACAATGACAACTTTGATTCGGTATTGGCTTCGCATATTTTCGTAAACCCGACCCATCTAGTTCTGTTTGACGAGGCAACTTTAATATCAACTGTTAATGGCGTACCACAAACTTTTAAGGAGGTAATTGAGATAAAAAAATATATGAACCAAAATTTAGCAATAAATAGAGATACTGGAGATATTTCATTAAGCCCAATTTACGACAGTTTAATCTTGAAGGACTCATTCAATATTTTCACCCGAAAAAACTTAAAAGAACCTATTTGCATATCTAATGAAAACCGAAATTGTCAACCAGCCAAAATTAATGCAAGACGAAAGATCCTTACACAATCATCTTGGTAAATTTCATTTTCATTGATTCCTGCCTGGTTTTTTATTCAGTGTCTATTCTGTCTTTGTACAGGAAACTTCGAAAGGTTAGATTCTCGTTTTTTTTTCTTCTCTTTTTTGTTTTTGTTTAGCACTGAGGACGACTTGGAGGAGGTCCTTGTCGAAATATTTGCTTATATTTTGTCTTCTTCATGGTTCGCTGGCTGACAAAATCCTCGTTTTTTCACCCTTTTTGATTTTATTTTTCATTTTGTTATTTTCTCTCTTCTCTGAGTTTCGTTTGTCATGTATAGCCAGTGTGGTCTAAGAATGTATATATATTATATATATATATATATATATATATATATATATATATATATATATATATATATATATATATATATATGTGTGTATATAAGTGGTCAAATATTGCTCTGAAGTATGGACGTTCCGAAGAGCGGATGAAGATTTGCTAGATGTTCCAGAGAAATTACTTACGGCTTGTTCTGGGTACCCGGCTGAGTTACCGTATTTCAAACAATAGCCTGTACGAAAAATTTGGTTCAATCCCACTTTCTAGGGCTATAATGAAAGAAAGGTTGAGGTGTTTAGGGCACGTTGTGCGGATGAAGGATGACAGATTGCCGAAGATTGTTCTTTTCGTCCAACCATCTAGGGCTAAACGGAAAGCAGGTCGTCCCCGTCTGGGGTGGGAGGACGTCATAAAAAAGATTCAAAGGAAATGGGAACTTCGTGGGCGGGTGTAAAAAGGGAGGCTTTGAATAGATTGGGGTGGAGGAGGATCGTGCGTAGCTGTGTTGGCCTCAGCCGGCCAATAATATATATATATATATATATATATATATATATATATATATATATATATATATATATATATATATAACAGTTCTTGGTAACGAACTGTAAGTAAGGAGCGACCCGGCTGAATAGTAACCGAAAACTCTAAAAAACGAAATTTTGATACCAATAGATACATCAAAAGAGTCGGATTTTTATGCTGATTTCAAATATATGAGTTTCATCAAGTTTAGTTTTACTTATCAAAAGTTACGCGTCTGAAAAAAATTTGCCTGATTTTCGAAAAAGGGGGAAATGCTCCCTAAAAGTAATAGAACCTTAATGAAAATCACACCATCAGATTCAGGATATCAAGAGAACCCTACTGTAGAGGTTTCAAGCTCATATCTGCAAAAATGTTGAATTTTGTATTTTTGCCAGAAGAAAGATCACAGATGCATGTTTATCTGGTTTTTTTCCCCTCAGGGGTTATTGTATCGACCCAGTGGTCCTAGAATATCGCGATAGCGCTCATTCGAACGGATATTATAAGTTCTAGTGCCCTTTTTAAGTTATCAAAAAATTTGGGTTCAACTAGGACCCCTCCCACGCTTATTTAATTCCCAAAGTCACCCAATCAAAATTTTGAGATATTCGTTTTGTTCAGCTTAGTCGAATAATCTAATAACTATATCTTTGAGGGTGGCTTAATCCCTCACAGTCCCTGGGGGAAGGACTGCAAGTTATGAACTTTTCCCGTTGTCTACATATAGTA
Source organism: Artemia sp. Qi Xiang Cuo (assembly GCF_049724085.1). Classification (NCBI taxonomy): domain Eukaryota; kingdom Metazoa; phylum Arthropoda; class Branchiopoda; order Anostraca; family Artemiidae; genus Artemia; species Artemia sp. Qi Xiang Cuo. The sequence goes on from NC_142796.1 coordinate 86,633,302, forward strand.
TTTGTTATTGGGAAGCACACAAACGTTTTCAGGGGGGATTTTTTCTGGTATGGGAGGTCGGGATATGGGTTTACATGGGAGGATCTTTCCATGGAATAATTTTTCATGGGGGAAGGGAATTTTCCATGAAGGGGGTGCCGGATTTCCCAGCATTATTTAAAAAACGAGCAGAAATTAGATAAAAAAAAAAGAATTTTTTGTTCAACTGAAAGTAAGGAGCATCATTAAAACTTAAAACAAACAGAAATAATTACGTATATGAGGAGGTTCGCCCCCTCGTCAATACGTCACTCTTTACGCTAAAGTTTTTTTTAGTATTTTTAAACGAGCTATTTATTCTAATTAAACAGCCTTTGTGATTCAGGGGTTATTCTTAAAGAATTAGAACAAAATTCAGACTTTAGCGCAAAGAGCGAGGTATTGACGAGTGGGCAAACCCCCTCATATACGTAATAATTCTGTTCGTTTTAAGTTTTAATTTTGCTCCTTTATTTCAGTTAAAAAAAACTTATTTTCAGTTGAAAAAACTGGTTTTGTTTATTTAATATCATTCCAAGTAGTAATTCTATTAACCTCTAATGTCTGTGTCCTCCTTTAAAGGAAGCACTACAATAATAAAATATTTGAGCCATTCAATGCCCAAACAAACAATATATACAAATATACTATCAGTTGTGACACTGTATCCCATTTCCCCTTAATGGTGCCACATTTAGCCCCAAAGGATGTATTTATTCATTATTTTTCAGTGCTGGAATTTTCTTTTTTAATGGGTGTTTGTATTCTTAATCAAACAGATCGTGGTAAAGAACTGTAAGTAAGGAGCGACACGGCTCAATGGTAACCGAAAATCTAGAAAACGGGTTTTTGATACCAATAGATACATCAAAAGAATCAGATTTCAATGCTGATTTCCAATATATAACTTTCATCAAGTTTAGTGCTACCCATCAAAAGTTACGAGCCTGAGAAAATTTGGCTGATTTTCAAAAAAAGGGGAAAAGACCCCCTAAAAGCTATACAACCTTAATGAAAATCACACTATCATATTCAGCGTATAAGATAACCCTACTGTAGAGGTTTCAAGCACCTATCTACAAAAATGTGGAATTTTCCATTTTTTGCCAGAAGAAAGATCACGGATGCGTGTTTGTTTGTTTTTTTGTTTTTTTGTCTTTTTTGTTTTTTTTTTCCCCCAGGGGTGATCGTATCGACCTAGTTGTCCTAGAATATCGTGGGAGGGCTCAATCGAAAGGAAATTAAAAGTTCTAGTGCCCTTTTTAAGTGACCAAAAAAATGGAGGGAAACTAGGCCCCTTCCCACGCTCATTCTTTTCCCAAAGTCACCTGATCAAAATTTTGAGATAGCCATTTTGTTCAGCATGGTCGAAAATATGATAAATATGTCATTTAGGATGACTTAATCCCCCGAAGTTCCCAGGGGGAGGGCTAAAAGTTGTGAACTTTAGCCAATGTTAACATATAGTATTGGTTATTGGGAAGTATACAGAAGTTTTCAGGAGTTTTTTTTTTGTTTATTGGGGGGGGGGGGGGGGGGGGGGGGTTATGTGGGAGGATCTGTCCATGAAGGAAGTGTTCATTGGGGAAGGAAAATTGCCATGAAGGGGGCGCCGGACTTGCCAGCATTATTTATTGGTTATTGGGAAGTATACAGACATTTTCAGGGAGGATTTTTTTCTGGGGGGGGGGATAGAGGAGGGGGTTACTCTGGAGAATCTTTCCGTGGAGGATGTTTCTTTGGGTTAAGGGACATCTCTAAGAAGAGGGCGCCGGATTTCCAAGCATTATTCAAAACACGATCAGAAATTAAAAAAAAAAAACAAGTTTTTTTTGAACTGAAAGTAAGAAGCAACATTAGAACTTAAAACGAACAGACATTATAACGTATATGAGGGGGTTGTCCCCCAAGTAAAAAACACGCTCTTTACGATACAGTTTTTTTATTGCTTTAAAAAGAGATATATATTATAATTAAACGGCCATTTTTATTAATGGGTTTGTGTATCAAAAATTTTTTTAAAATTTTCACGTAAAGAGCGTGGTATTGACTAAGGGGAGAACCCCCTTATATACGTAATAACATATACGTAATAAAAAAAAACAATAAAAAAAAACAAGCGATACGGCTCAATAGTAATTGAAACTTTTAAAAACGGAATTTTGATGTCAATAAATGTATCAAAAGAATGTGTTTATAATGCTGATTCTAAATATATAAATTTTATCAAGTTTAGTATTACTCATCAAAGGCTACGAAGGCCTGAGAAAATCTACTCGATTTTTTAAAGAGGGGAAACATCCCCTACAAGTGAAAGAATTTTAATGAAAATCACACCGTCAGATTCAGCGTATCAGAAAACCCTATTACATAGGTTTCAAGCTCATACCTGCAAAAATCTGCAACTTTGTATTTTTTGCCAGAAGAAAAATATACGAATATAGAAGTTAGTTACGTAAGTTAATTTTTAAATTACGTCATAACCAAATTTAGAGACAGCCATTTAGCAAAAGAAAAGTAAAATTTTTATGCAAATTTTGTTTACTTATTCAATGACGGTGAGCCAAAATAAAAGCGATATTAACTAAAAAACGATCAGAAATTAACTAAAAAAACAAGTTTTTTAACTGAAAGCAAGGAGCGACATTAAAACTTAAGACAAACAGAAATTAGTCCGTATATGAAAGGGACTGTCCCCTCCTCAATGCCTCGCTCTTTACACTAAAGTTAGACTATTTATCACAACTCTATTTTTTAAAACAATAAAAAAACTTTAGCGTAAAGAGCGATATCTAGTTGGATGTATCAAGAGCAATGTATCTAGTTGGAACGCCAGCAAAGAGAGGACAAGCATGTTCCGTGACTTGTCTGATACACGACGTGAATAGTGTCGAAATGGACTTGTCAGGGATGAGGCTTTTGCATCTTAGAATGATTACTTGTTTCCAGGAGCAGGAGGGTCTCACTTTGCTGAAAAATTTATTTTATATATATTTATATATATATATATATATATATATATATATATATATATATATATATATATATATATATATATATATATATATATATATATATATATATATATATATATATATATATATATATATATATATATACATATATTTATATAATATTTTAAAACATTATTTATTATAAAAAATGAAAATTTGATGGCCTACCCAAGAATTGAAGCTTCCCTGGTCATCAGTATGCACAGTTACAGAAATTATGTTAAAAGAAATAATAAAGGACGAATTAAGAAAATAGACTATTAAATGGAAGTCAACCAAAGAAGATCCTGATTAACAGTTAGGTTGTACAACTGGTAGTAGCTCAGACTTTAAATTGTCGACTAATACTTTTGAATTAAAGTTTTTCTGGTATAAATCTTGTATACCTCCCTGATGCCCTGAAGGATGAGCCCATCCTCACTTTTGTTTGTTAGAACACATGTAGACTCGTCCATATTTGCATGCAATAAAGTGTTACTAATACCTTTGCTTCTTCAATTTGAGTTGCAAAAGATCTATTAGATGTAGAATCCTTAGAGAAATTGGAATTGTAATAAAGAAGCCTTATATGCTTTAGTTTTCCCCCTCTTTTGGTCATTTGAAATATGTTACTTTTTAGGAAAGCTTTATCAAATAAATAAGTAAAATGGTGGAAATGATTGATGATATTTTTGGTTAGTCTTTATGTTATTAATATATATATATACATATATATATATATATATATATATATATATATATATATATATATATATATATATATATATATATATATATATATATATATATTATCTTAGGTTAGTCTATATATATATATATATATATATATATATATATATATACATATATATATATATATATATATATATATATATATATATATATATATATATATATATATATATATATATATATATATATATATATATATATATATATATATATATATATATATATATATATATATATATATATATATATATATATATATATATATATATATATATAGTGCTAGTTTAAGTAGTAAAGTTGATTACATCCACAAAAGTAACCTTTTAAGACAAGTTTTATTCCTGCTGAAGCTAAGTGGCTAAAACCAAGTCATCTGCTTTTTTTAGTAATTTTGTTTGGCAGTAATTTTAGCAGTAAACAATTGCAAAAACCATTTGCCATGTACAAGTGTCCTCTAAATACTGAGAAAATTCAAAATATTTTTTTGGATTGTTATGAATATACCCCCTTGACGCCCCTTTTAATTATCTTGCCAATTATACTAGCTGCTGCCCTTGCAAATGCATCTCAACAAAAACTTACTCATGTCCTTTGGGTTGCAATTTCGTTTGACAGAAGGTCTGGTAGGAAACAATTGTGAATCCAATTTGCTCTACAGAAGTGCCCTCTAAATACTGAAAAAATACAAAATATTTTTTTTGGTTTTCTTTGTTAATTTCCTTGCTAAATGATGAACATACTCTATGCATCTTTTAATTCTCTTTCCAGTTATAGTAGCTGCTGTCCCCGTGGAAAAAGTGGGGCAGCATAGTAGCAATGCTATTTGGTAGTTTTCATGTTCTAGTGAAATTTCTTGGCAGATTTTGAAATTTGTTGACAGATTTGGCAGCTTTTGGAATTCTGTCAAATTCTGCTACTGGCAGCTTTTTTCCATAGCTGCTGCCCTTGCAAATACAGCTCAGGTAAAATTGATTTGTTTGCTTTGGGCAGCAATTTTGTTTGACTGTAATTCTCGCATTAAACAATTGATAAGATGAATTTTATTCATGATTAAATACACATACAATAAAACACTATACTATTCACCCAAAGCCTCCCTGGCCTGCAAAAAGGGGGAAAATACTCGAGTCACTTAGTCAAAGAAAAAAGTTACTTACTAACTTACATATTGAAGAGAAAAAATAAAAAAATTTTAAAATACAAAAATTAAATAGATTAAATAGACTACAATGAATCCTGCGCAAAAAAAAACAACTTCTATTAGAACCAATTTGATATTATACTCAATCATCTTCTTAAGACGAGAAGAATCAACAACACTTTTACGGTTTTTTATTTCAGTAGTTTGTGATTATAAACTACGATACGGTAAAGAAGCAAGACTTTGCAAATAACATTTTATTTTATTTCTGCAATTGTTTTCAAATTATTATTATGGCGAATTCCTAGTATAGTGGCTTTTCCCTTCTTCTTCTTGTAATGACCAAGCCTTCTGGAGTCCACTCGGTCTCCTTTTGGCTCTATGACGATTTTCTATCTACAGGTGAAGAATCTTGCCAAAAAAACGTCCAAATGTCTAATCTACTCGTAAATATTATTATGTTGCAGGAAACTGAAGATAATTCTGTATAGATGTCTTTCAGTGTTAGCTGGTAGGCTTGAGAGCAGCAACGCGCTATCTCTAAAATTTATTTAGACAGGCGAATGTAACAGTCTGAAATGGGTTTATAGTTCGTAATGGGATCCAGGAAAGATTTTTAAGCTCTTACCTCCATCCCCGTGTGCATCTATGCTCTGTATCCATTCTTATGGTCCCAAGATTGCTGTTCAAGAACAAGGCAGTGATAAGTCAATGAGAGAGTGACAAGTGCAGCATCTCCAAAACAGTAATAAGTAAGCCCTCATAGACAAATATTTTGACTATATATGACTATATAACTATATAGACAAATATTTTGACTATATGTTTTGACTATATAACGTACTAATTCAAGGACCAGAGGTTATCATCTGAAACTTGGTAAGCAGTCTACCATAACCAGAGTCCACACTCAATTCTTTTCCTCAAGTATTGCTACTGATTACTTAAAACCTGATTTCATCTGCTTGAAGTTTCATGTGGTATTTGTTTGTTCCTGCTTATTACACAAATGAGAAAAAAGTAGAGTACCAAATAAAAAAAAGAAAAATAAAGAAAAAAAACATAGCTAACGCTAAAACTTAAATCTAATAATCACATAAACATAATCAAATAAATAGTTGAGTCAGCGGTGTATCGTATAGTTTGTTGATAGATCGCACGAAAGCTCTAAGCTCTATGTCGATCACTTTTTTGAAGAATTGAATATTCCGTATATCGATGAGATCTCCGTGTTACAGAACTTGAGTGGAAGTCCCAGCAAAAATTTTACATATCGGTAATAAGTGCTTCGTATTTTTCTACGCTCGGTGAGAGACAACATTTCCCACAAGGGCGATATATACCAAATTTATGGGAGAGACAACAGCATTGAAAAGTTTTGAAATACTAAAGCGATTGAATGACCTCTTGCATTTGACTGTTTTTCCATAAGCCATTCGAATAGATCTACAGATTGAATCGGTCAACAGGCCTCTAGTGGTTCTAAGTGTCTGGCCATAACTAATATCAAAGTATTTCAGAGACTTTGACTGCTGTATTCTATCACAACTGATGAATATATTAACATTTGGCTAATTAGCACCGCTAAAAATGATAAGTCTCATTTTTCTACTTCTTATCCTTTGTCCTACTTTTCTGTGTAGGGTTACTAGATTGTGAATATTCTTTTGTAAACCCCTTAGTGTGCTGCTTAGGACTAACAAACTGTCTGGATATGGAATAAAACTGAGATTCATGCCCTCTATGAAAAATGTGCCTCAAATGAGTCTAGTTACGGAATAAATTGCAGAATTGAACATGATGGAGCTTAGAGCAGGCCCTTGTCGAACTCCCTTAGAATGCTTAATGGACTCAGAAAGATTTTTCCTACGGTGTCCAGCGATTTTTTCCCACGGTGTCCAGCGATTTTTTCCCATCCCAAAACAAGACAGATGTGCGTGTGGGAGTACCAATTGTGGAGAGCTTGGATAATGTTGGTATCTACACCTGAATCTAAGAGGCAGAACATTGGTTGCGAGTGGACGATTGAGTCGAAGGCATTAGCAATGTAGACGCTGCAGACAAACGGTGGCTTTTTGGCCAGAGATGTAGTTATTATTCTCTTTAGTAGTCTATGGGCGTGTCCACAGTCCAGTTCATTTGTGAATCCAATATGTTAAATAATACATCAAGATTTAATAAAAAATAATGATAATAACTTGTATAATTGCAAGGCTCGCAAGTTATAATGAAGCCAATAGCAGGAGACTTTTGAAAGACCGCAATGGATGCAAGGTAAAAACAAACGGTAAAGGATGCAGCACTAGACTATATAGTCCAAACCGGTCGCGCTAATTTCCATTTCATGGTCCTTCAGACAGGAAGTGCAATAGGGGTCTGGGGGCCAGCCATCTTGTGCTTTCGAACACCCTTCTTCTTTACCTTCCCCTGATTTCTCCAGGACCCATTTAGAGCTGGGTCAGCTCTAGCTGAGCTTGCAGAGTCACGCCACTGACCCCTGTTCCAAACCAAATAACCAGCAACTCCAACCCCAATCCTAATTGACTCAGGATTTCAAGTTTAGCGTGCCAACCGCTCGGCTAGAACGACTAATTATGTAAAGGGTTTGTAAGCTCGTACATGATGTACCAGAATTTCTTTGAGTGAGGAGAGGAATTCTTGAAAATCTGTAAATCATTCAAATTGTGCAAAAAAAAAAAAAAAAAATCATAGAAAATCTGGGATTCGGAGATTGGTAAGCTCCAAAAGGAAGACGAAACAGTTGACAATAGCTTTGATAGTTCAATGTTTTGATTTTATAAAGGGGCTATTGAAATTAACAAAATTGACACGCATTTAAAACGTATGAGCAATGTTAGGTTATTTTCTTTGATGAATCTTGGATTTTTTTTTTTTGGGGGGGGGGGGGTCATGTGTGTTATTTTATTTTTAGATTCATGTTAAACAGTATTCAATTTCTGGACAATATACAATCAATAGGCAGAAGTGATGTTTAATGTCTGAAAATACAATGAACATATGCCTGATATTTTTTATTTTTAGAATTCCTTATTTTTAATTTCTTTGTTTTTAAATTTTAGAGAAAGCAACGAGTCACCTGTTGTTGGAGCCTGACTGGAATGCTATATTGCAGATATGTGATATGATCCGCGCTGGTGACACCCAGTAAGTTCGTATTTTGCTGTCGTTTCTTTATGTTGGAGTTGCCTCAGATTTGAATAGACCCACGCTGTAAAAAAAAGAAAAAAAAGAGAAATGAACTCTCCTAAAACTATTCGTAAAACATTTTTCTTATTTATTTCACTCTGTTCTTCTATACTGCTTGTGGTGTTAGTGCCATATATGTTAATATGTTTTTTTTTTACTCAACCCATGGCTGTGGCTAGTTACCTGTATCTGTTTTGGAATGACTTTTCTGGTTAGAAAAATCATCTCTGCTTCCTCCCAGGGGCTCTTGTTGTTTTTTTTTTTTTTTTGAAATTTAGATACCAGATTACAATTGGGATTTGAATCTCATTTGAAACCAGAGAATACAAGTCCAATCCACTCTGGAGTAACGCTGTTTTACCGTACGCTACGCCACATCGCCATGTGTCACATGGTGTGTGTTGTTTATGAGAATGCTTAGCCCCTTCCTCTTTACATTCCCATGTAATAGGTAAACCATGTCACCAAGGCCCCTCGATTGTCTTTCGAGTTTATTTTGTGCACATAATGGGAATATTCTGACTATGGCAGTTCAGACCCCTGACGAACTTGTCTTATTTGTAAGAGTCTTTAATTTTATGTTTTGCTTGCTTCCCAAAATAGTGCATATAGGATATGAAAAAAAAAATCGTCCGATCTTAATAGTGGAGGCACAGATCCAAACATGCTCCAGCCTGAACAGCAAATGAATCTGGTTTTAGTATGGGTACTAAGTAGTAACCGTCCAATGCATTGAAAACTTACACTCAAACCTACGCCTGAGGCATGTATATGTGTGTTAGTTTTCAACGAATTGGGGCTACCAGGGTCATTTAATACCGGTCCTATTTAGGAAAATTTTTTTTGTCGTATATTTATATTTCATTATATACAAGTTGTTTTTTTTTTAGGTTAAATACATTGTCATTAATCTGTAATTTGTTTATTTGGTTTTTTTTTTTTTTTAAACTTGAATTTTATTTTCATGGTTTTAATTACAAGTTTTTTTTTAGGTTAAATCCGTATTGTAAAAACCGGGGTATCTTTTTAGTTTTCCTTACAATTCATATTAGTAAGAGAATTGAATTCAAAGAGAATAGTTTTTATTTGCAAGGATATTAGTAGAGGAAAAAATGAGTGGTGCATTTACATTATTGGAGATTAATGATGGAGCTAGCAACAGTGGATGTAATTACTTCTTTAGTTTACGAGATTTGCGAATTTTTTGCGAAGAGGTATTAGCGTAAAGGTATTGCGATGGTTAAGAATACCTCACGGGTAATTAAAGAATGGGGTGCTTACATCAGATACTTAATAGATTTGACACTTACAAGAGACATTGCTAGAGTCAAATATATTTGGTGTTGGTGATATTATGACCCTCCTAGTCCCTTGGGGAAAGGGCTGCACAGTGTATCGGTATCGGATGTATCATTTTTGGGCTTATTGCTATCGCAGGTATCTATACAGACTTTTAGTAGCTCGTATAAAATATATTACTCATATCTACGTTCTTCCTATAAATTCAACCATCAACAACTTCAAAACGGCACTAAAAACGGCACTCTTAGTGCAATGTCTCAAGTGGAAAAGCTGGGGCTAGTAGACTACCAGCACTTTTGGATTGACGTTTAATGGCTCATTCAAAAGCTAATGCTCGTATCTATGTGATTTTTATAATTTCTACCATAAATTAAAAAAATACTTTTGATGTAACTTATTAATTAGATTAAATAAAAAAAACAAGTTTTTTTTTAAATTAAAGCAAGGAACGACGGTAAAACTTAAACCGAACAGAAATTATTCCGTATATGAAAGGGGCTGTCCCCTCCTCACCGCCTCGCGCTTTTCGCTACAGTTTTTTATTGTTTTAAAAAAAGAGTCGTGAGAAAGTCAAACTTTTGCGTAAAAAGCGAGGTGTTGAGGCGGGGACAGCCCCTTTCATATACATAATAGGGTTTTATGGATATTGGTAAAAGTGGTATTTTAATTTTAAAAATTTCAATATTCGAAGCTAGCTTCAGCAGGATCTTAGGTTAGTAGTGGTGACAATTTAGATATAAGGAGCAATTGCCCCCTATTTTTGGAAAAATACATTTTTGTGGCATTTATACTTTAAAGAAATACAAATCTCAATATTCGAATCTAGGTTCAGCAGGAGCTTAGGATAGTAGTGGTGACAATTGAGATATAAGGAGCAATTACCCCCTATTTTTGAAAAAAAAACTTTTTGTGCCATTTATTCTTTTAAATAATACAAAGTTCAATATTAAACTCTATCGACAGAAGGAACGTAGGCTAGTCGAAATTAAAATTAAGATATATTAAGAACGTGCCCCCTTTTCTTGAAAAAAATTTCAGTGATTTTGATTAATACTTTTAAAAAATAAACTAGTAGAAGCTATCCCAAGAAGGAGCGTAGGTGAGGAGTGGGGAAAATTGAGAGATTAGGAGCAAGTGCCCACTTTTAGTGAAAAAAAAATACAATTATGTTTCTTTTTTTCTTTAAAAAAAATACACTTTTAATGATAAGACGATAGATTAAGAAGTAGACTAGGATAGTATCGGGGAAAATTTAGAAATAAGGAGCAATTATCACCTTTTTTGGAAAAAAATTCAGATGGAGTCATTTTTAATTTATATAAATAAAATGTTAATTCTGCGAACATAGCTTCAGCAGGAGCTTAGGATACTAGTTGTGACAATTGAGATATCAGGAGCAATTGACCACAATAATTTAAATAATACCTTTTTGTGGCATTTATTAATTAAAATATTTCATAATTCGAAGCTATCTACATGTGGATCTGATGATAGTAGTTGTGAAAATTTATATATAAGGAGCAAGTGCAACCAATTATCTAAAGAAACGGTTATGTTTCACTTATACTTTTAGAAAATACAAAGTTCTTTATTAGTAGCTATATTCAGCAGGAGTTTAGGATAGTAGTGGTGACACTTTATATATAAGGAGAAATTGCCCCCTATTTTTGAATAAATTAATTTTTGCTGCATTTATAATTTTAAAAAATACAATGTTCAATATTCGAAGCTATATCAAGCATGATCTTAGGATAGTATTGGTGAAACTTGAGATAAAAGGAGCAATTGACCCCTATTATTGAAAAAAAAATACCTATATGAGTAGATTTGCCCCTTCGTCAATACATCTATCTCTAGGATCAAGTTTGTTTTGTACTTTCAAAAGAGCTATTTATTCTAATTAAGCTATTTATTTGATTCAGGGGTCATTTTTCAAGAACTTCAACAAAATTTTAACCTAGATTGATATGTGAGGTCTTGAGGAAGAGGAACCCCCACTAAGCTAGGTAATAATTTTGGTTCATTTTAAGTTTTAGTGTTTCTCCATACTTTCAGTTGAAAATTTTTTTTGAATATTTATAGTACACTATAACATAGGGCGCTAAAAATATAAGAATCAAATTTAGAGGGACAATTTATCTGTAAAAGAGGGGTTATTATTTCCTTCCTAAATTTTTCTTCTTTTTTTTTTTTTAAGGAGGAAGTGGATTCATGCAATTACTCTCCCCCTGAAAAACGACCTAGATGGAACGATACCACATCGATGCAAGCTTCCAAAATACACAGTGAAAATATCCCTTTACACATTGACAACGATTCGAGTGAAACAAGAAAACAGTTAAGGACACTTGTAAAAACACAGAAAAAGGACAAACATAGCTCTTTGTATAATGGTATATATGCTAGACACTTTGTTATATTAAATCATGCAATGAAATATCCTGTTATATCATTATACCCCGTGATATCGTTATGCTAATCATTACAGAACAAGGAAATACTTAAATAAAAAAAGAGTTTTATTATTTTTTTTTTATTGTTTTCTTTAAATGGTTTTTTATAAAAGTAATGATATTAATTTTTTAAAAAGGTAAAAACTGTTAATATACGACTTGAATCTAACTTTTAGAAATTGTAAAAATAGTATATTTTATACAGATTATAAATCAACCATCAAATGATGAATAGAAAATAGACTTTCACATCCAGCATGACAGGGAACATACTTTCATATCCAGCATGTCAGAGAGCCCTAACTATTCACCCCCTAAAAATGTAAGATGACCCTAAATGTGTATTAGTATGTGAACTGTAATCTGTTTGAGTATGATAAAAGCTTGTGGAGTAATATATTAAGTTATATAAATAAACTGGGAGTCTCTGATATAGTAATTACATCACTTAATAATACTGCTCGGGAACAGAGAAATGTCCAGGAGGAAGTCAGTGGAATTTGCAGCTTTTTTGGAGTTGAAGCACTTTACGTAAAGGGCGATGTACCTACAGATAATGTTTTAATTCAAAAATATGACCCTAGGATTCCACTTTTCAATCTAGAAGAGTTTAAGTGTCCCAAATTTGAGGGGGTTATCACCGTCCTGAAGACGAGGTTAGGTTCTTCGCACAGTGGATACCTAAGAACATACCTGATCGTGATAAATCCATAAGACATGTTAAAAACTATTATATATCATGGGACCATCGTTTGTGGATGTTTAAGAGTGAACTCTAAGTAATATTTTTATGTTAACATTTCTTTTTTTTTTTTTCTTTCTCAAAAAAAAAAAATATTTTTTAAAAATTCGAAATTTTTCAAATTTATTTATTTTTTTATTT